>NC_090744.1:43048531-43211031 GCF_036898095.1 Palaemon carinicauda
CTTAAACGGCCAACATGCCGACCCCCCAAAGACCCACAGTTGTTTCCCGGAGAACTGCTGGCCTGAAGAATCCCAGAGAACCGGTCCTTTGTGACACCGCTCGTGCCCAGTTATGGCTGGCACAAAAGCTACATGCATTTGAGGCGCTCCAGACCGGCCTTGCCAACACTTTCCCATCTAGAAGACATACTTACCCAGTTAAGGTTCCAGCATCCGCAGCGCTTGAAAAATGTGAAATGGAGAAATCAAAGACTACGTTCCGATCATAGTAAAGATCAGTGGAATGTTGGCTCCAACTTTGCAAGGTGCCAGGCCATGCAACACGTGAGACTGTACTGCACACCGGCGCTGCAGTGTGCCCTTGACTCCAGGTACAGCACAGAAGATTGGAATGCCATTTTGACTGAGGAGGCATTGGACGCCGTTTCCATCCCCGTTCTCCATGCAACCAATCAAGCAGTGCAATGGTTAGAGTTTTTCAATGTGGCACAGGGCCACAATGAGAGTGTCACTGATTTCTTCGTGTGTTGATCTAAAAAAACCACAGATTGTGGGTTTCAGTGTCATAATGGTGATTTTAACCTTTCAGAATATATGTTATTAAGGAAGCTCATAGTAGGTCTTTGGGATCAAGTGTTAAAAAGACAAATATTCCAATCATGTGGGCCTTTTATGGGTGTCAATAGCTTACGGGCAATGTATTATGCATTCGAAGCGGTGGCTACCGGGCATGCGGGTAGAAGCCAACCATCACCGAACTTCATTGCCACTGAACGCATGTGCAGAAACTCCCGAGGGAGTCACGCTTCAGAGAAAAGCTCATGCCCGGCGAGGTCTCTCACTTACCATAACTGCCAGAATACAGCCCATATCAAGAAATATTGCAGGAGCAGGAAGATACTACTGGATTCCGCCGTGGCCTCGGCAGTGACAGGAGCAGTTGTCACTGCAACTTAGTACCTCTCACAACCCACTATTATAGTCAAAGTGGCAGAGAGGAAGGGGCCCAGGTTCATGAATGTAAGTTCCGTTGCCAATACAGGGACACAAGTATGCGTTGCGGGCACGGATATGTTATAATTTTTCAACATAAGGCCTATATTACTGTAACGTCTGGCTAGCTTAATAGATGTCACCAACTTAAAGTTGGAGTGTCAGGGAACAGCAACCTTCTGAATCTCCTTCAGAAACTATACCAGTGTCTAAGAGGTCCGCAAGGTCGTTGTACCTCTCTCTCTCAGCATACAAGGACCTTAAACTTGACCCAAATTACTTTCTGCATTCTCTCCCAAGACCTATATCAGCGGATGTGTCTACCGGCATGACACCGCCCTCCAGACCTTTATCGGTTCCACTACTACCCATTGAAGAAAATATTCCTTGCTTGGAGCAGTGACTACTCCAGCACTTCTCATCGACGACTTTCAACACGACTAGGGAGCCATTACCAATGATGGTGGGAGCCCCCCACCACATCCATCTGATGCCAGACACCATACCATATGCATGCCATACTCCCGCAGTAGTTCCCAAGCATTGAGAAGTTGAGGTGAATGCCCAAATGGAAGGGCATCATTCAAGAAGTCCCCCAGGATAGGCTAAAGAGTGGTGTACATGAAAGGTCATGGTGGCAAAGAAGTCAGGCCACCCACAATGCACAGTGGACTATCAATGCCTAAATGTCTTCTGTAGGAGGGAGACCCACCACACCCAAGCACCATTTGATAAATTATCTGGCATCCCCCAGCACTCTTACAAGACAGTAGCCAATGCATATTGGGGATTCCACCAGGTGGAACTCGACGAGGAAAATCACTGCCTAACGACGTTCATCACGCCCTAGGGATGCTTCCAGTACCGTAGGACCCCTATGAGCCAGTGTTCAGCATCAGATGCCCATACAAGACGGTTTGACGATGCCATCAAGGACACACCGCATAAGTACAAGTGCATAGATAATACCCTCCTCTATGACAGTGGGGTTGAAGTAACCTTTCAGCACACCGACTTTCTGGCAACATGTGCGGCAAAGGGCATCATCCTCAAGCCAGAAAAATTTAAATTTTACAGAAGATAAGCAGAGTTTATTAGATTTCATTTAGGCTGGAAAGGCTATAGACTGACTGAGGACAGCCTAGGCACCATTCGGAAGTTTTTCATGCCGCCTACGCCCACCATCACAAATATCAGGTCGTGGTTCCGTTTCGTTAACTAATTGGCACCATTCCTCGGGTCTGCACCCATTATGGGAACCGTTCAGGGACCTACTGAAGAAGAAACAGACGGGTAAGCATATACTTTGGGACATGAATCTGCATGAGAAATTCAAGAGTGCTCAGGACACTATCGGCAAGCTGGCCAGGGACGGCCTCACATACTACAACAAATCCCCCCCCACAGTTGCCCTCCCAGATTGGACCAGAGAAGACATAAGATTTGTCATCCTCCAGCAGTACTGCAGCTACATAGCCACTGATATGCCATTCTGCTGTAAAAACGGTTGGAGAATCGCCCTCTGTAGAAGTAGACACCTATCTCCTGCCGAGGCTAGTTATGCAACAGTAGAGGGGGAGGCCCTAGCTGTCATGTGGTGCCTAAGGAAGGCTAGATTGCTACTCCTGGGATGCCCCAATCTTACCTTTATCACCGATCACCACCCCCTAGTCAAGCTCCTGGGAGATAGTGCCCTGACAGACATCGTTAACCCAAGATTGTTCAGGTTGAAGGAAAAGACCCTCCGGTATGAATTTACTAATAGCATCTACCAGGTAAGAGAAATTGTGCAAACGACTTTCTATCTCGTTTCCCTGCCCCGCGAACCTCCCCTGATGACTGTGATGCTGAGTTGGAGGACGACATGGCAGCGACCATCACTGTAGCAGCTATCGAGACACTGCACAAGGATGAGCTCACAATAGATGAGAAAACAGTCAGTTCAGCGGCAGCCAAGAACCCTGTATACCAGTTACTGATGGGGAAGGTATCTTCAGGCGATTGGTACCCGCAGAAGTCGCAAGAAGTAGCCTGCCTTAATCCCTTTTGCGGTGTGAGAGATTGCCTATCAACTTTGGAAAACCTAGTGGTTTACAGATACGAAGACGGGTATGTACGATTGGTAATCCCAGAGGAACTTTGTCAACATATCGCAGCAAATCTTCATGCAGGTCACCAAGGAATTGACTCCATGCTCAGGAGGGCCCGACAGTCTGTCTACTGGCCTGGCATGGAGACCGACCTTCAGCACCACTGGAATTCATGTATTGTTTGCAACACACACGTATCTTCATTACCAAAGGAGTCGAGAGCCATCATGCCGCCCTCAGACTACCACTTTCAATGTACGATTGCTGCTATATTCCAGTTAGATAGTGGGTTGTCCCTCATGTATGCTGATAGGCTCACGGGATGAGTGTAAATAGCGCATTTCCCCAATGGTAACAATTCACAGAGAGTAATATCCGTGCTATGAGGCTACTTCACGAGGAGGTAGTACCAAAGGAAATGTCCACAGACAGGGGCACAAATCTAGTGTGCGAAGAAATGTCGGCTTTCTTCAGGAGATGGGGAGTCAAGGTGCACCTCTCATTGGCACATTACCCTCAGTCAAATAGGAAAGCGGAAAAGCGGAATCAGCGCTAAAAACCGCCAAAAGGATAATCAGGGTAAACACAAGGGAGGGGGCCAGCCTAGACTGTGATAAGTCCTCTCTTGCGATACTGCGATATTTGAACACGCACTTACATGATATCAACAAGTCTCCTGCACAGCTGGCAACTGGGAGGCAATCATGAGATGGCGTTCTTACAGCGAAACAACATTATGTGGTTGACAGGTATTGGAAGCAAACACTGTGTAAGTGTGAAATTCAAATGGCTGTCAATAGAAAGAAAATCAGTGCTAGCCACACCACCAGGGCACTCAAACCCTTGGGAGTAGGGACCCGTGGGAGAGTGCAAAACCTGGTAACAAATGAATGGGACCATATGGGGTTGGTAGTGGACTCCCTGCCTCACTGGCAGTACTGAATCAAGTTCGATAGCAGTGGACGTCTGTCGCTAAGAAACAGGAGACATGTTGCACTTACTAACGGCCTCGACCTCTCTCACACGCCATCAACCACCACCTCAACTCTGTTGGAAGTGTCAGTATACCCGAAGAGGCAGACTACTCACTCGGCATGGTTCTCCAACTACATAATGGACAATGACAACATGTAAAACGTGTTATATGCAATTCTTCCTTTCATTGTACAGTAATACCTTGAGATGCGAGCTTAATGCGTTCCGGGACCCGAGCTCGTATGTCAATTCGCTCGTATCTCGGATAAATTTTTCTCATATAAAATAACTAGAAAAAAATTAATCCGTTCGCACCCTCTGAAAAAACACCTAAAAACAGTATGTTACAGTAGAAAAACATGTTTTTAATTGTTCTAATTCACAACCTACGCTCACAAAATAACAAATACCTATGTACTGGTTATGATCTGCAATAAAACGTGACATTATCATGGAGTTCTTACCTTCGAGACAGACGGTAGCGGCTAACTGTGGTGTGTGCGGAGGAGGAGGGAGAGAGAAAGTGGAGGAGAGAGACTTGACGGCAACACGTTCGGTACGCTAAGCTTTTGTAACACTACGTAACAAAACTTAAACTTTAAATTTAACTTAAATGAAATTAGCTTACAGTACACACACTTCAAAATAAATTTTAAACTTACGTTACACTAAACTTATTTCTAATTTTGTTTTCATTTTCATTTTTTTACTTTTCTTCTTCCGGATTGGCTCTTTTTGCCTCGCTTTTTGACTCGCTTTCACCTTCACTTTTTGCTGGCCTTTTTAAAAGGAACCTATCTAGGGATGTTTGCTTTTGTCTCCCCTTCAAAATGTTACGAGAATAACGTACACAAGTGTCGTCACAAAAGGCTAACGCACGACCACACTCTAACTTGTCCGGGTGCCTCTTTTCCATAAAATCAGAAAACTCCTGCCACTACGCTAATATGTCTCTGATTTCCTTCTTTACAGCATCCTTCTGCTTGAGGATGATACACATTGTTGATGTACTCCTCTCATGTTGGTGAGCCAGCTCAGTCACTCGTACACCACTCTCATTTTTTTCGATTATTTCATGCTTTATCTCGATTGTCATCATACACTTTTTCTTTTCACTACCCTTGTTTGAACTCACTTGCTTTGGACCCATTGCTTATCCACTTAATTCTGTACTGATTAACGCAAAAAACACATAAAAATGCAAACACTACGGCCGATGCTCGGAGATAACTTTATGTGACGGAGATCCAGTGGGGAAGAGCGAGCGATGCTGTCCTCATGAGTAGCCTCTTGCACACAGGGCCACCTAGCGGCCGCATGGGGAACCGTCTCGTATACTCATATCTCAAATTTGTCTCGCATCTCAGGGCAAAAATTTACTTGAAACTTTCCTCGTATCTCAAATTTCTCGTATGTTGGGACACTCGTATGTCGAGGTATTACTGTAATTGTATTTGTTTATTGTTTCCTCTTTACCTTGTTGTTAACACTGTCTACCCTTTATGCATGAAACGTGCAATTATGTGAATAATTGTCCTTAAGTTTCAAATTTTCCTTTTTTGCTGCTACAATTTATGTTTAGTTATGCATAAAAGATGCCGGGTATTTTATGAGACATACCTTCTCATATTATACTCCTCACTGAACACTCTGCATCTCGTTCCTATCCTGCAATCCTAAACATCCTAGAGTATCCCTAATGAGTGGCAAAATCAGTGATGTACAGGCACAAATCTGAGAATCTGTGAAGAGTCCATGCTTTTATGCACCATTTTCTACACAGAGATTGAAGTTAGTCATAATTCACACAGCTGGCTGTCTACAGTAGCAGAATTTTTCAACTTGATTTCACCTCTGATTAACTTCGTCCAGGGTTCAACCTTGTGCCATTATATATTTACAGACCTCCAGAAAGACAAAAAATTGTCAGTTCTGAAACTTCCTAAAGTGTGTCAACACAAATGTGAATACAACCATAAGGGCCTTGAGCCAATATCACAATGCTATGAGATTTTGATGGATACTCTAAAAGATTTATCTAGCCATGGAAGATCTGGTGAAGAAAATGCCTTAGCGAATGGATTCCTACAAGCTTTAATTAAGTTTGAGACAGTCTTTTTGTTGATCACTTTTTCTGGGGTTTTTCATATTACAACCACACTATCAAAGATATGGCAGAATGAAAATATGGGACTTGCTGCAGTACTTAGCATGGCACAAGAAACACTTGAAATTATTAGTGACAAAGGAACAGCAGACTACCATTCTAACACCATTTAGAAAAAACCAATGACTTTTGCTACTGACATAAACAAGTTCAATTTCCATCATCCTTCAAGGAAAAGAAAACCATCTTCACGTCTGGTGGAATCCTTTGTAATAAAAAACATAGGCCAATGAGACGTTTTTGAAAGGTCGAGGACCCAAAAGCCTACTGTAAAAGGTCTCTGTTTATCAACATTTTGACGAAGTATTCGTTGACTTTAGATAAAGATTTGATGAATCAAAACGTATCCTCCTTGGTGCAGCTGCTTGCCACCCATCATCTCAAGATTTCTGAAAATGACTTGCAATTGTAAGGGAAAGCCTCCATGCAGAACTATTTATTGCTCAGGGAAACTGACTGACTGTATCACACACTGTTAATGCATGGAATGAGAGAATTGTTTGAATTTGATCATCTGGAAGTGCAATCTGATGGATGGGTATGAAGGGATGTTTGCATTTCAACCCTGTACTGAACCACATTTCTGGAGATAGGGGATTGCGGAGACCTATGGCCAACACCAGGATATCTGCGCCTCGGCATTGTAAGACACATCTCTTGTATATCCTTGTATTGTGCCTACTGTGACGGGCCGAGAGAAGGTTGTGAACTCAAAGGCAGTGTGAAAGCAACTGAGTTAATTTATTATACAACACTCTCCTTTATATACAACACCTCTCAAGGCAACAGGAAATTACATGTTCGAGAAACCGACAATGTTACATAGGAGAAACGCAGACATGTTTATTCTGGTTCTTTTTAGTGCGAGGGAAGAGCAAAGATACAAGCATAATATATACAAAATGAATTATGTACGATCGTGTGACACACGGTTGGTACATGGCTCCCCCCCCCTAAAAATGACATACTGTACATGATAAATAGGGCGCCCTGATCTAGAGAGGCGAACTGTAGGCGGATCATCTGGCAGAAGATAAGCAGGTTTTAGACGATCAATGGAGACCCAGTCTTCTTTGCCACAAATGTTTAGTAGGAATACTTTCGGACTGCGGCGGATCACAAGGAAAGGGCTTGTGTAAGGGGGCGTTAGCGGTGGCTTGCTAGTGTCGTTGCGCAGAAAGACGTACGTTGCAGAGTGCAAGTCTGTTGGTATGTGATGCTTCGCTGGGGGCTTGTAAGTATGGCGGCATGGAGTAAATTTTCCCACGACGTGACGTATGCGCTGGAGATCGTCGAAGGATGTTGTAGAAGGAAAAAATTCGGCAGGGACGACCAACGGGTCGCCATACACCATTTCAGCTGCCGAGACATCGAGGGCGTCTTTAGGAGTGGTCTTTAGTCCCAGGAGGACCCAGGGAAGCTGAGTAAACCAGTTGGAATCCTTGCAGCGGACATCAAAGCTGCTTTGAGGGTGCGATGAAAACGTTCAACCATTCCATTGGCAGCGGGGTTGTAGGCCGTTGTCTGATGTAGGGTGATGCCCAGGAGATTCGCTAATGATGTCCACAATTGAGAGGTGAAAGTGGTTCCCCTGTCGGAAGTAATATGCTCAGGGATACCAAATCTTGCAATCCATCCAGAGAGTAAGGCAGATGTAGACAGACTACGTCGTGTCTTGAAGACTTTCCTTGGCAAAAGAGAACGACAAGCACCCGTGTCTACCAAAAATCGCACGCCCGTTCCTGCATCATGTAAAAAGAAAAGATTAGAAACACGGGAGGCCACCGCCACGAGCGATGGCCTACTTACACGTTTTTGGCCACTGACAATCCTCGGCACATTTCTTCGCAGTTGCCCCGAATCTGAAGTGGTATTAGCAAAACTGCGGCAGATGGGAGGTAGTAATTGGCTGTAGAAGTCGGTTATTGGGGCGCGAGCGATTGGTGGTGGTGGGCGGCTTTGTCGCCGCTTCGGCATGTCACGGTGTAGGCATGTATGTCCTACGGCATTCATGTTAGCTTTGGTTGACGTTGAATAGGCATCCTCTTCATCAGGGGTGGAGGCGTTGACGGAGGTCTTGAAGTTGCTGTCCATAAGGGCGTTGGCTTTGGTCATCAAGTCCTTTATAGGTAAACTATCGACATCGGGTATGGCAGCGCGTATAGGTCCGGGTAAACAGCGTATCCAAAGGGCACAAAGTAGGTTCACCTCACGAGGAGAGCCGTCTGCGGCAGGTTGAAGGCGAGCGATACTGGTCATTTCCCTGAGGGCAAGCGAAGCCCTTTGGTCCCCCAACGGTTGTTGTGAGAGCTGAAAAAGCTTTGCTACACAGGCGGCTGGCGACGGCGAGTACTGCTGCAGAAAGTATGTTTTGAGGGCGTCATACGCTATTGGGGTGTCTCCTTGTTCACAAAGTCAGTCGGATATTTCCGGGAAGGTGTCCTTGGGTATCGCCGCGAGAACATAATCTGCTTTGGTGGTACATAATCTGCTTTGGTGGTTGAGCGAGTCACGACCTTGATGCGAAACTGGACTTCTGCACGCTGAAACCAAGCAAACGCCTATCCGCTGGCGAACGGTGAAAGTTTCAATGGGCCAGCCGCAGCGCCAACTTCTGTAGAGTCCGTCATAGTACCAACGATGGAGGGGCAAGGGGGGTGGGGGTGGAAGGTGGTGGGAGCGAGTCGACTTCCGGGGTCAGCAATGTGACGGGCCGAGAGAAGGTTGTGAACTCAAAGGCAGTGTGAAAGCAACTGAGTTAACTTATTATAGAACACTCTCCTTTATATACAAAACCTCAAGGCAACAGGAAATTACATGTTCGAGAAACAGACAATGTTACATAGGAGAAACGCAGACATGTTTATTCTGGTTCTTTTTAGTGCGAGGGAAGAGCGAAGATACAAGCATAATATATACAAAATGAATTATGTACGATCGTGTGACTCACGGTTGGTACACTACTCTGGCATGCAAGATGATCCTGGTGTATGCCTCTTCATGGTTTGAACTGAAGTCAAGTGTTCCTGCCTGTAGAAATCCATACTCTCCTCAGATCATCAAAACCACCAGATTTATGTTATTTTGTGATAAAAAAAAAACATGGGTATTTGCTTTAGTTATCAAAATCTTTATGGAAGTAATGTTCACTATTTTCCTGATACATTTTGAATGAAGTAAATAGAAAATAAAGAATATAATAAATAAAAAGATATTGAATGATCTCTATGAATGAAATGAATAAATAAAACGAACGTGATTAGATAAAACTTTCAATCATTATAAATAAATCAAATAAAAAATAAAGAATATGAATACATAAAATTCCTTTAATGATCACTACGAATGAAGTCAATAAAGAAAATGAACGTAAATAAATTAAATGTTAAATCATTATGAATGACTTAAATAGAAAATAAATATTATGAATAATTAAAAGCACTACTATGAATGAAGTCAAGAAAAACATGAATAAATAAAATTTGAAATCCATATCAATAAAAACATGTTAAAAATGATCACGTTTCATGAAAAGAACTTAGAAGCTCAGTAGGAATTAATGATATGAATGAATAATATGAAGTTATACATCTGTTTTTATTTCTTTTGGCATTCAAACACTTTGGGCACATTACAAAATATCCACCAACGCTCTCTATAGCATTGCATTTTGCCATAGCATGAGTTGCAATAGTCCCTCAGATAGTCCCCTTGCACGTTTGCAGACTTGGTAAAGTGATTTCCTGATGCTGGGTCATTTACATCAGTCTCCATATGCCTCCTTGGCCCATCGATGTGCACTCGCTGCCAAGTCAAGTGGTAATCGAGAGGCATTCTGAAGCCCTCGCAATAAATATCATGGGAATCCTCACTAGTCACAATTATTTGCAAGGCTTAATACCATGCTGAATGCCGTAGGCAGCGACTCGTGTTCAACTCTATCAGTCACGCCCTCCAATAATCGCCCATGTTCAAGAAAAAGAGAGCGGGAATCTAGCAGGAAGCGTGCGGTAGGTAGCTCCGACATAAAACAGCAGAACAATCGCTAGACATTCCACCATTTTTGGGTTTTTCGACATTGCAGCGAGTCACAGAGGTCAATTGCAGATGTTTAACCCGGGCCTTAAGCTGCAGTCACACTGGGGAGATAGAGCCATGACAATGCAGTGAGATGTGGATTTAGCTAAATTTTGAGCATATCGCCACATATCCCCATTCATCCTGGGTGTGTTTCCCGCTACGTTCCACGGACCATGGTGAGCTTTGCCACTTGTGCGATACATCCCGGGTTGCCACGCTCGTCGTGGTGCTGGTGGACAGAATGAAACATGCTCCATTTTATCGTATAGGGTGTGGTGATTCCTGGGCACCTGCGGTACCACACGTGCAAGGGGATAATGCATCGCATTACCCGTGTTCTGTTCCGCCCATATTGCTTAACCTAATCGCTTCTCAAAACTATATATGCGGTATACATCCCTATGGGAGATATGACAACATGCATTGCTGCACATGTATTCAGTGCTGGTATATAAAGTAAGAGCGGCTGTACGCCATCCCCAGTCGTGCTCTGTATCTCAGTGTTGGCGATCGTATCTCCATTCACAGTGTTGACGGATTGTATACCACCACATACTATGGAGAGCCCAACAGAATGAAGCAAACCAGGTAACCCGAACAAGAAGAAAAGGACAATGCTAGCCCGTGATACACCCAAAACCAAACTACATCAACAGTTGCCAGTACCACCACACTAGGAACCGAAGTACAAATGCCCCTTGAGGAGGAATAAGCAAGTGTGTGGCCTACCGTATGTTCACTGTGGGTTACCTATAGAGACTGGTTTCCCAGTGGCGGTGCATTTTTATATATGGGAGTCCCGTATATCACGCATGCTGTGATCATCCATAAGTGACAAAAGAGTAAGAAGAAAAATATGCAAAGGAGGGGCTGTCGTATGAATTCCTAATGAACTCCTTACAAGTCTTTGGCTACCTTAAAGTAAGCTACTTCTCCCTGCCAAAAACTACTCCCTTTTGGAAAGGTTTTTAATCTGTAGGTCCATTACCTTTGCTTTAGCTGATGCACCAAAGACTGGCATTAGTTAACACTTTGAAACTTATCTCTTGCCTTGAAGTCTTGGTGAGGGCAATAAATTGGCATTTGCTCCTCCCACTCCTGAAATGATGGAAGAGGATCAATGCTGTTTTGTCACTCCTTCAGGTGTGAAAGCCTTTTTTTTTTTTTTTTTACTGTGGTTAGGCCTGGCTAATGCGGTCTTAGGCCATATGAATTCTTTGGTCTCATGGCCAGAGAATTCACTTTCGTCCAACTGACCGTGCAAGTTCCTACAACACTCCCTCCAATGTCAGCGAGAGTACTACATTCCTTCTAATAATGAGCCCTCTCTCGTAAAATTAGGCCTGTTAGGTATGTAGACTTGCTTGGGACTATACCCCAGCAAGGATAAGGGCAGAATATGTCCTTTGCCACTGATTCCATGGTCAAAGAGAACAGTGCTGTCCTCTCTTCAATCTGTATCGTGGTTGAAAAAATGGTCCATCACGATTTCACTCTTTGCAAAGACCACCAATTTATCCTCTGAGGATGACAGTAAAATACAGGAGGCTTGTAATGTCTAGCGGAAGAGTCAAAGCAACCCCATGCTAACTTTGTCCTGAAAAGGATTAATGTAATTATTTTTTCTTTTCTCAACAATATAGTGGGGAGACCAACCTCAGCTTTTGCAACATATTGTTACTGAGATCTCCCTCTCTCCCTCTGATGAGAGGCGTGGAGGCAGTAGGGAATAAGTAGAGAACCGAAATCCAGGGGTTCCTTATCCACCATGCACTTAACTTTAGGGCCTCTGGTCACTTGAAAAGAACCATTGCCACGCCTTTGAAGGTGGCTAGGGCTTCTGGTTCGTACTTAAGGTGGGTGCTACCCCTTCACTAAGGCTCTATCAGAATCCTTGGCACCCTCTTTCCCTTTCACGCTGCTCTCAAACTCAGTTCGGAAAGGGAGTTAGGTAGGGGACACTGAAGTATGTGTTCTCCTTTTCTACTATCGCATGTGGTGGGATACTTATCATGATGATCATGATGTTAAGTATGTGTTGATTATTGTCCTTTGAGAAAGCTACTTACTCCCCTTCAGTGATTTTCACCTCCCCTCACTCACACTCCAATCCATTTCAACCTTCCAGGATTGCTGAAAGCTCTGGTCCTGTCTGCAGAAGTTATTACAATGTTGGAGAGGAAGATGCTAGAAACAGCAAACAACCAGACTTTGAGCTTCTGCTTTTAATTCATGGTGAAGTCATTAAGGGACTGAAGACCAATCACCAACTTAGCACATTATCTAACAGGTTTTTTCACACAACTCCATTCAGGATGGAAACAATTTTTCCTGTACCGTCTCCCATCAGAAAGGTGGATTTCATGCTTACGGTGAATATCAAGGTCATATACTTTAAAGTGCCCATCGTTCAGTCCTCCCAAAAGTTCTTTTGCTTCCTTTTTGATGGAGTGGTGTATCAATTTGAGACTGTGTTTAGGTTTAAGCACTGTCCCTCAGGTGTTCACCGAGGTTTCCACCCTATTCTCAGTCTAGGCCCACTTTCATGCGATATGTGTTTTTAGGTATCTTGACGATTGCTCGATCCTGGTGTCCTTGAAGGCCCATTATTATTATTATTATTATTATTATTATTATTATTATTATTATTATTATTATTATTGTTATTATTATTATTACCTGTTAAACTACAACCCTAGTTGGAAAAGCAGGATGCTATAATCCCAGGGGCCACAACAGGGAAAATATCCCAGTGAGGAAAGGAAACAAGGAAAAATTAAATATTTTAAGAACAGTAACAACATTAAAATAAATATTTCCATATGAACTATAAAAACTTTAACAAAACAAGAGGAAGAGAAATTAGATAGAATAGTGTGCCCGAATGTACCCTATTATTGTGACTAATATTCCTCTCATGGAATGCCTATTATTCTTGATCTAGTAAAACTTAACGAGAGTAGTGACATTGAATGAACTCTGAGTAGGAACAAAGCAATAACAGACCTTTCTGAAAAGGAAGCTCCCAGTATGCCGTTCCCCCCATTTCTAGTCTTGAAGAATGTATAAGGGGGAGGGTTATTGAAGATGGGCCATATGAGTTCACGACTTTGGGTTCCAAAAAGTGGGATCATATTACACCGCTCAGTACTGTAGATGTAAAATATCTTATTTTTCCTTGTTCCCTTTCCTCACTGGGCTATTTTCCCTGTTGGGGGACCTGGACTTATATCATCCTGCTTTTCCAACTAGTGTTGTAGCTCAACAAGTAATAATAATAATAATAATAATAATAATAATAATAATAATAATAACTGGGCAGCTTTGTAGGGCCAGACCACCTGCATGTCTATCCAGACAGTTGATGGTAGAGATGTGTAGGCCTACACAAACTTGATCTGCACTATCGGGGTGGATAGCATGATCAATATCTTTGTAAATCAGAGGTCCTGGATGGTGTCTATGAAGAATACAAGGAATAACCTTTCAGTTTCAGACTTTTTTTTTTGTATAAAACGAATGACCTAGTCTGTGGAAACGAAAGGTAGTTTGCTTTAATCTGATTATGTTTTTGGCTGTTTTCCAGAATTATCTCTCTCTCTCTCTCTCTCTCTCTCTCTCTCTCTCTCTCTCTCTCTCTCTCTCTCTCTCTCTCTCTCTCTCACGATTATGAGATGATCCATATGTTGAGGGTGACATCCCCTGTTTGTGCGACCCTAACAGTGGCTAGTTTGTACTTGGCGGTGTGTGTCCAAGAACAGATAGTCGAAACAAAACAGGAAGATTAATGTGTGTGTGTCAGGAGCAATGAATATATGCAGATCTTTATTAACGCTTTTAATAGTCTAATTATAGTAATAGTGAGGTAATTGATACTATTATTATTACTATTACTAGCTAAGTTACAACCCTAGTTGGAAAAGCAAGATGCTATAGGCCCAAGGACTCCAACAGAGAAAAATATCCCAGTGAGAAATGTAATCGAGAACATAAACAGACTACAAGAGAAGTAATGAACAATTTGAAAAAAAAAATAAGAACAGCAATCACTAAAATTTAACCAGTTAGAAGAAAAGGGTGAAAAAAAAAATGAAAATTACAGTTGAATAGAGAAACTTTGATATTGTGTCAAGAGGACTGTGTATTAAAGAGTAGAAAACACAGGTGACATATACCGAATAAGGTACTTTTTTTTTAGATTTACAGATTGTATTTTCCAGTGGAATAAGACTTTCAACAAGGAGGGAAACGCCTTATGTAAAAAGATAGCATTATACTCTGACACACTAGTGTACGATACCCGTCAAAACTGACGGCTAAGTATTGTATATTTAATTCTTTTGCATTTCTCTTCATATTAAGAAGTTTTTTTTTATATCTAAAGGTCCTACATAATGTATATCCGGTTACATATTTGAGAGAGAGAGAGAGAGAGAGAGAGAGAGAGAGAGAGAGAGAGAGAGAGAGAGAGAGAGAGAGAGAGAGAGAGAGAGAGAGAGAGAGAGTATGTTTTGCGTGTTTGGCTTTATCCATCATACAAGCAAAATATCAGTCCGAAAAGGCTAAATAATATAGACTGAGAAGAGTTTATACCAGGATGGTGTGTTACCATATAACAATGGCGTTGTGCTAAAGGGGTTACACCGTACACAGTCTGTGGCAAAGTGTGGGGGACCTCCTGTTTTGTCTGTTTCGCGGAGTGAGTCCGCGAAACAAACAAATACGGGTTCAAACGGGCTATATCTTCATCTATGAATATGCTGACGATCTTACGAAGTGCTCCTCAACGTTAACACTTGCCAAATAGTAATTTAGGCTCCCTGGTGAAAGTTGCCGGTTATATATTGATCTTAAAATATTTTGAGGAAGTAAAATTATTGTTTCGTTTACGTTGCCTAACTGACCTTCATCTTCAGCTCTCTCTCTCTAAAAACAAAGTATAAATAATGTCTGACACAACTTCAAAGAACGGTACTGATGTTGGTTAACTGAATTTTCGAATCACTGGTCTGTTAAAAAACGCACAAAATACTATGAATAAAAACTATTTGGTTCAAGTTTAAAAAATATTTATGTAGTTTGTGATGAAAATAAGAAATAGCCGAAACATTTTAGTCACACAAAGCGTATCACAAAGAACGCCTCTAAAGAAGGTCGATTAATGAAGTGCTGAAGCTCCAAACACACATAAAGTAAACCATAATATATATTTTAAAAATCATTTACAAAATATAAGCAAAACTAGGAAATAGCTGAATCATTTTCTTTACTCATAAATAGTAAAAACATATGATATCAAGTGTCAGATAAATGAAAGTTTGAAATGCTAGGGCCGCTTTCATAATATTATGTATGCTAATTTAATAAATTATCCAAGAGTTATATATGAATTTTACAGCTATGCGAGAAATATCAGAAGTATTTTATTTACAGAAATTAGTTAAAAAGACCGCTTGCGATTCAAGTTCCATCTAGCGGCATTTTCGTAGTACGCATGCGTAGTCTGCTGCTCCCCTAAGACGCAGTCTGCCATATTGTTTGACTTTTAGACAACTGAAGATTTTAGTTCGAACAAAATGGGTCGGAAAAAGAAGAAGCAGACGAAGCCTTGGTGTTGGTAAGTGAAAGAAATATATGGGGAACTGCCCGTGATTGAAGTGATTAAGTTAAATTGGCGTATGTTGTGTTGTTTGCCTGTGAAGCCAAAGTTTATTTATAAACCTAAAATGGTTTGTATAATGTCCTGGTGGAGTGGAAGGTTTCGAGATTCCTTCTCGCTGCTGCTGGCGATCGATCACAATGTATCGATCATACGAAGTCACTTGGGACTTTATGAATAATTCGAAACTTCTCTCCGTGCCCTTTGCCAAATCCCCGTGACATAGTCAGAGCGTAGATCGACCTCCTTCGCTTGTTAAATTAGGAATAAGAGAAAATCTCCGGGGGTCGATCTTCGCCCTCCGTAAATTATTAATGCGTCCTAAAGATATTGAATAATTTTAGCGATATAGAATTTTTTTCAATATGAAATGAGTCTCTATACCTAAAATTTAGAAAATGTCCTATATATTGGTTCTGCTATTATTTCTAATTATGATGTAGACTATTCGTACTTCGGTTAGACCCTTTGGAGGTTATGAGCCAATACAGTACTGTCGGCGACCGGAATAATTTCAGTGGTAGACAACTTTCCGTCCTTCGTGCTTGGTCATCTCCCCCACCCACAATAAAATAATAAGCATTACTAGTTATAGATATCGGTATTATTGTACTGTAAAACGGTAATTAACCTAGGGGGAAAAAAAAACTGTTTTCCTTTAGAAAAAGGTCCGTTCTCTTCGAAAATGACACTCGTTTCTGTCGCAAACGAATAGTTTCAGAAATATGTATATATATCTATATCCGCCGATAATGGGGGATCCCAGTGGGAACTCGGGGTTTTGGGTGGGGATATCATACTGGGGCAACAGTATATAATGGTAAAACAAGCCATTTCTTCTGTATACATTATCTTCTTGTATGTATGATAAACCGATGAAAAATATGCTAATTATCTATATCCTATACTAACGGTATATTTTTCAGTTATTTGTTGACATTCTACAGTAAATCTTTACCGTCAAATTATATATTTATATATATATATATATATATATATTATATATATATATACATATATATATATATATATATATTATATATGTATATATAAATCATATATACATACACATACAAATGCTGTATGCATGTTGCATAAGATTATACATTCAGATCTCCTGGACAGTTCCATTCTGTTTGTAATACTAGGCATGCAGTTAAATCTAATAGTCGGGCCTTCTTCATTATGAAGCTCAATACCACCCAGTATTCTAGAAGTTTTATCCAGCTGAGACCAAGTTGTGGAATGAAGTTCTTAATCTGGTAGTTGTATCTGTAGAACTTCAAAAGTTCAAACCTGCAGCAAATGTTTTTATGTTGAACAGGCTGACAAAAGTGTCTTTTTGTAGTTTATATATAACTTGTGTTTTGATGTTACTGTTTTTAGAATGATTTATTGTTAATTTTCTCTCGTCGCTTATTTATTTCCTTACTTCCTTTCCTCACTGGGCCATTTTTCCTGTTGAAGCCCATGGCTTATAGTATCTTGCTTTTCCAACTTGGGTTGTAGCTTGGCTTATAATGATAATAATAATATATTTGTTTTTGGGGGAACTTTGGATTTCAGTGTATCTTTCTTTATGGTACGCAAGTGAATATTTACGAAGACAGGGTTGAAGTGCTGGGCCACTATCCCAATATAAGGGGATATAGGAAGAAAAACACAAAATCCATAAAAATTCACTGAGCTTCGCATGACATTAGGGAATGCGTACATGAAACATTGTCAAAATTCCTCATACTTTCATAGTTACACTATAATGAGTATAAATAACTCAATAAACCAAAAACATTTTATCCTACAAAATTGCAGTATTTCTTGTTATCGTAAATTTTGACAATTATCACCTTTTGATAAAAAACAAATTGTGAGCAATGGCATCTGTATAGATTCCACGAGTTATAAGACGATGTATTTCATGGAAATTACACCCTTTGGACTTTAGTCGTAGCACAAACCTCATAGAGAGTTCACGTTTGAGTTTCACCTCTCATTTGTTCCTTTTTCTCAGTTTCGGCAGGAATTTCCTCGTGCCACAGAGGAAAAGACAATATCAACATCTTTTGCTGACATAGGGACAAAGAAAATTTGCTCTAATAAGATTTCAGAAGTGGGTAACTTTGGGAAAATTAGCGGAGTTGGTGTAAGAAGCAAGATATTGATTAAAGGTATCTTCATTTATGATTAAATTGTGATAAATAACTATGTTTTGGTTTACTAATATCCAAAATGAAACAAAGTTCATAATAAATAATTGTGATTTATTAATATTGTCAGTGTAAAATATACAAAGGAAAACTTTGAACGGCCGTTTCTCTTGACTATACTCATTGACCTTCAAATTTTATCTTCTCCCTTAATTTTATTAAGATTTAGCATTGAAATTTGGTATATAACTTAGAAAGACATCATAAAACAATCAAATGTTGCCCTTTTTTTCTAATTTTTGTTTCATATGTTTCTTAATTTTTCCCTGATTTTTAGAGTATTTTTTTTTACCATAATGAAAAAATCAAATCAAGCAACAAAATGACTAAAAAAAAAAAAAAACATTTGATTGGAGGTCTACATCAGGTCTATATAGGGTAGTAATCCCAGGTCTTAATATTAATTATCAAGGGAGGAGATGGAATTTGAAAAATATTAATTTTCAAGATGAAGCTCCCATGCGTTGCAAAACCGAAGGTCGGAGGCAAAAATCCAATGCATTTTGGAGATGTCGTAAGTCACCTTATTAAGTGGTATGAATGTCAAATTCCTGTCCTTAAAAAACTGCATTAGCCGTCCGGCCCCCTTAAGCCTTGTCACATTGCGGTCTGTCATTGTGTTGCTACACTTCAGACGTGAAAAGTTGGGTTTAAGTGTTCATTTTATAAATCTTATTGAAATTATTGTATATTTTGTTTTAAATCTGTCTGCATTCTTAGTTTGCAGTGTAAGGAAAAGTTCCTCTGTTAGTGATGAAAAGGGAAAATTTGACAAACATCACTTCTATTCATTTTCTTTTGAATAATTTTACACCAGTTCATACGGCTGCCTCTACGTTATACAAAGGATCCTTCCTAATTTTTTTTGTTTACAGTAACCAGTGTAAGAACGAACACACTAGGGTTTTCAACGTCTGTTCAACTCGGTTTGAACAGACAACTTGGCTTTCTTCTGACCATATTTATTATTAACCGAACCATTATTAGTATGGCTCTGGCTCCACTCCCCCCCCCTCTTATTTAGCATCATCAATTCTGAAATATATATACCTGTATATATATATATATATATATATATATATATATATATATATATATATATGTGTGATATATATATCTATTTATAATATATATGATATATATATCTATTGGCATCCCAATTCTGGAAAATATATATATCTATTGCTGGTGCGTGAGTTTGCATAATGTATGGATACTGATATTGAAAATGTTAAACTAAATATCCAAACTTTTCAATATTTAATGGCAACTGTAGACAAATACTCTCAAATGGATCGGCCATATAATGGCAAGTCTATACAGAGACATAGCTGCAATGTTGTGTTAAGTTTTCTTTTCAACACCTGACCTGTCTTTGGCATCTCTTTTATGATGGCAATATAATCTCTCGCCAAAAATCATAAATTTCAATATATTCACGTCATCTGGGACTTCTCCTTCAATGGCAAGCAGTGTAAAGTATGTAATGAATTGATATTTTATCTGACATGCCATTGAAGAAAAAAGAATTATCTTCAAGTTTTGTTTAAATTTTATGGCATTATCCACTATATCTGA
This sequence comes from Palaemon carinicauda, assembly GCF_036898095.1. Taxonomy (NCBI): domain Eukaryota; kingdom Metazoa; phylum Arthropoda; class Malacostraca; order Decapoda; family Palaemonidae; genus Palaemon; species Palaemon carinicauda. The sequence goes on from NC_090744.1 coordinate 43,068,281, forward strand.
AAGTGACTGTGACTTCCCATAAGCCATTTAAAAAGTCGTACAAAGTATACTATAAAAAATTTTATACATATTGAAAGGCTATTCAAATTGTTTAAGAATAATTCTATTTACTTTTCCAGTATTTTGATATTTAAAGAATTTTTATCTCTTGATCTTGCACTGGAGTGGTGTGTTTATGCACCTGAGTATGGTATACTTGAAAAAAAAAGTGATTCCAACACTGCCAAAATATTGAAATAGCCCATCACACTTCACGCAATGCAATTTTTATATTATATAGCATTTCATACTACCGGTAATTTCATAACACTCTTGGTTAATCTTGTCTCCGTTTCCTTTACACGGGCTTGCAAATGCCTCGAAGAGGCCCTTTATTTACAGGAATTTGGGTAATTCCTCATAAGTAGAATTGTGTAAATGAAAAAGTACACCTTATCTTTGTCAACAAAATAATGAAAGAGATTAGAAATTAGGAATACCTCTGATCAGTCTAGTGAACAATTTAAAATGGTTAATAATCCAATTTGAATCTTCCACAACTTAATCTTAAACTGATTGAAACTCCCTGTATTAGCGATTTTAGATTAAAGTTAGGAAGAGGCAAGGAAGCTGCTGTATAGTACATTACCCTAAATTACTCAACTATTAGATGCGATGTAAAGTACATTAGGTCTGTCCCAATAGTGCACTGAAATTAAAGTAATTTATTGTAACTCTTCCACAATCACAAAACTAAAAAAGTATTTTGAAAATATTCTTTGTAAGTTACAAATTGTAAGAAAAAAAAAATTGTTCCTTCGGAAATACAAACCATCGTCCTTTAGTAGGGTAAGATTCTGGTGAAACTGGTTATGACCATTGAAGAATCATTGTGGTACTGGCAAATGCCACCCATTATTCAATGGTGGTGTGGGTCTGACAGGGCTTGGAGCCTCTGTTTTTTATTCTGGCTGTTGTGTTTAACGCTCTCTAGCCATCCGTAAGTTTTGTGAATTTTTTTTTTATCTTCTCATTCTCGTGAGTGTGAAGGAACTTGAGTAAAATGCGAACATGTCCAGGTCTGTTGGATCGACGCTGTGTAGCCTTTTAGCAAGGTTGTGGTTTATCCTTAGAATTTGTATCATGTGCCAAGGGCACTGCTGCACTTCGGATTCCCCTTGGGATGTGTGTAGGGAGTGTATACCCTCCCAGTGTGTCAGGTTTCAGAGTAGAAAGAAAAAGAAATCCAAGCGTGATCATTTTCCCTCATGTTGTCTTTGTGATCAACAGACAGCGAGATCCCGACTTCCGAAACTCGCCCCTCCGGCACTTCTTCAGTTATTCGGCTATCTCTGAGGGCAAACAGAAGATCGACGACCTTGGTATTGCAGACTAAGCGTAGGGAGTGGTAGACTCCCTTGCTTCCCTTGGAAAAACAGGGAGGGTTACGCTTGAGGATGATCCTTGTCCTTCAGATTTGGATAACTCAGCTGTTGAGATTGCTTTGGTTGAAGGTCTCTTGAGTTTCCCTGTTGTGCCAAGGCCCTCTTCACCGCCCATGAGCAATGACTCATACCTCACCCCTCTATCTAAGGAGTGCTTCTGTTTCCCCCAGAAGCAGTCAGGAGGCTGGAGCCCAGTCATCGACCTCTCCCATCTAAACGACATTGTTCTGAAAACGAAGTTTTAAGACGGAGACCCCTGGCACAGTCCTACAATCAATAAATCTTCCTTCTGTTCATAGGCCTGAAAGGTGCATTCAATACGTCCAATTTCCAATTGATCAAGGAATTAAATTTGTTTCGGGTTGTTTGCCTCAGACTTTCCATAGCACCTCAAAGTATTCACAAGGAGGGTGTTCACACTGGGCTCACAAGATGGGAATAACACTTGTTGATATCTCAATGATTGGCAGATCTTGCTGTTAGAGTTTCAGCTTCTCTTACTCAGTGAGTTTCTTGACTTTAGTCTGGATCTGGGGATTTGGGTAAATCCCAGTCTGTTCTTACCCTAAGTCAGAACCTTGTCTACTTGTTAGTGAGTATAGACACGGTCCAAGGGAAAGTGTTTCCATCACAGAACTGGTTATAGAGGTTGCAGAAGGTCACAACTCCATTCTTGAGACAGGAATCCCTTACAGCAAAGATCTAGCAGACTGCTTGTGCATCTCTCCCCAGGAATGTCTGGTTTATTCCATATGGTGGGAATTTGAAGTCCATTTGGAAGCAGAGATCTGACCCCCCAGGTGTTCTAGTCAGTGTGGCTCAGGAAGTCCTAAAGAACCTATCATGGTGATTGCAAGGGAGGAACCTGATGGAGGGATCCTCGTTGCAGGTTCTTCCCCTAGGACTCATCCCGTTCCCAGATGCATCCAGTGGAAGGTGGGAAGCCCACTTCCTAACTACCTCCACGTTAGGTCTATGGGCAGAGGACATGGACAAGGTGTCCCATATGGTATATGGTCGATTCGCCGTCAGTCTGTTTCGCGGTCAATCACTTTCGCCCCCGGCTGAAGTCGATTCGCCGTCCTAATTACACCCATATTTAGTGGAGTCTGTTCGCCGTCAACATAGGAGTCGTTTCGCCTTCAATATAGGAGTTGTTTCGCCCCCGTTATTAAGAAATGGACCAAGACATGCAATTGGCAGCATAATTTTTTTTATTGTTTGTAAAGTCATCGTTAATATAATTAAGATTAATGTCACATTTTATTCTATTCTATGTATAATAATTTACATTATTTCTTGGTCCATTTCTTAATAACGGGGCCGAAACAACTCCTATATTGACGGCGAAACGACTCCTATGCTGACGGCAAACAGACTCCACAAAGTGTGGGTGCAATTAGGACGGCGAATCGACTTCACCCAGGGGCGAAAGTGATTGACCGCGAAACCGACTGACGGCGAAACGTCTATAACACTCCCATATAAACTTCTAATAACTGAAAGCAGCGTATCTGATCCACTTCTAGGACTTATAAGAGGTGACAAAGTGTTGATGAGTGACTAGTAATGTAGTGACTTAGGTCAACATGCAAGTGCTGTTGATTTTTTGTCCCCTTTGCCATTTAGTAGTGAGCATATGCTTGCGGTCAGAGGACAAGGAAGTAAACCTGCCTGTACTGTTTATTCCTGGGAAATTGAACACCATCACAATCAAGTTACTGTGCTTGCTTAGAGTGGCTTTTGAATCCTCTAGTGGCCAGGGAACTCCTGATTTTGCGGGGCTCTCTTATAAAAGACATGTCTGCCACTCACTCACATCAACAACAAACTCAGTTTGTTTGCCAGTGCTCTACCAAGCAGCAGTACTGGAGGATGCATTTCAACAAGTGTGGGACAGCCTCAGCAGCTATGCCTTCCCACTATTTTGTCTCGTAAGGAAAGTGATCAGCAGAACGAACATCGTGCTCAATCTCTAAATCACTCTGGTAGCACCGAAATGGCCATGCATAGAGTGGTAGCCAGATCATCTAAGTCTAGTGACAGAAGTTTCAAGAGAGCTCCATTCTTGGTACGACGACCTGTGTCAGCCACATGTGAAACAACCTCAGTGCAGTGGATTAGCCGTCTTTTTGCAGTTGGAGGTTATCCAGCATCTTGTTGAGGAAGTTTTGCTGCCAACTGCGAAATGGCTCTCTGGATACCCTGGAAAGTCTTTAACAGCAATCTACCAAGCAAAGTGAGAAGTCTTCACTATTGGTGTCGTAAGAGAGACGCTCTCCACTCGAAGCCTCTGTTCCATTAGTTGCAGACTTTCTTGTGTACCAGCAGGATCAGAAACTCGTCTCAGTGTTGGCGGTTAATGGTTATTGCTCACTCCAGAGCCCTTTAGACTGAGGAATTATCAGCTTTGGCACAAAGTTTTGAACAATCTTGTCCCCCTTGGAAAATCAAACCCCCAGCTTGGAATATGAAAGGTCATTTAGTCTTTTTGAAAGGCTCCTTATAAACCCTTGATGAGAGCCATAGACAAGGATCTTACTCTTAAGACAGTTTGTTAGCATTATCTTCAACCAAAAGAGTGGGAGAACTGCATGGTCTCATACTTGATGTCACATTCCTAGCGGTGGGAGACAGATTTCGTTATCATTTGTTCCCGATTTTGTGGCAAAAACACACAGTCCATCAATTATTGACTAGGCTTAGCTCCTTTTCCGTATCATCAACAAAGGTGACGACTTTCTTCTGTGTCGTGTAAGGCTCTACATAAAACAAATGAGATCACATAGGCCACAGTTGTAGAATCTGTCACCATAAAGAAGTCGTGGCAATTTTTTAGATTGGGGCTCGAGTCCCACTCAAGTTCGATAGTATCTGTGGTGTTTGCAGCCTCACTGTCCGTGTGAGCTAAGGAAGGGGTTTTGGGAGAGCCTGTAGGTCTACCTGTTGACATCAGCAGCAATTGCCTGGCCCTCACTGGTCCTAGCTTGGATGGAGAGGGGCCAGTCTCTAGTACATTGACCTACTATCTGGGGGAGTGTGACTCTCCCTTGCCTCTGCCATACATGAAGAACTTTTAAACCTTAAACAAGGAGGTCAAAAAAGAAAATTTCCAGAAATGCTATCTTGTGGCTTAATAAGGTCATCAGTAGAACCTACAGAGAGCAAGAAGTCAAGACCCATAGACTCTCCCAAGAGATGAAGACATGAAGGTTAGTACATTAGTTCTCAGAAAGATCCATTCAATAGTCATGTGTTGAGGGCAGGTGTCTGGAAGAGGCAATCCACCTTCACAACACTTATCTTCGGGATTGGGCCCACAGATACCTGGATACATTGTCCATTGGACCTGTGGTAGTTGCCCAACAAGTGGGTGTAGAAATCCTTGCTTCTTTCAGAACATAGAAGGATCGTGTTCAAAGCAGGGCTGAGGAGTCGGGACTCTGAAGATCCGACTCCGACAATTTTTTAGAACCGACTCCGACTCCAATTTTAAAAAAATAAGAATAATTAAATATTTTTATATAATTTTCTTATTTTATGTTGCCTATTAGTCAAAATAGCATTTCATCATTACTAGCCTAGTAAGTAATTGTTTTATTGAAAACATTTCACGTAATTTCTTGGATTCAGTTTTTCCTAGGTTACACGAAACTACTGTAATCAAAACACCCGTCATTTCGAGATGTTATAAATAATGACTTAATTCTAAGATTATTCATATACGTGCTGCATAAAACTATGAATCGGTAACAACTCCTACCTTTTAAATGGCTAATGGTGATTAAATGAAGAGTTAATCATGAAACAAACTTTAATGTCCAGAGACTGGTGCGTGGAGAGAACAGCTGATCGCATGTATAATACTATTGTTTTGGTTTGGCTTATGGATGAGAGATGGCAGGAGCTATAGGTGTTTCCCAGTGACTGCCTTTATTCGAGAGGGTGTTAAAGAAAACGGCGGGTAATGTGAACCTTTTTTTGAGCGACTTTGAAAAATGTGACTTAGGATACCAAAAGAGAATATTTCTCCAGCGCAGAAATTTCATTTTTGAGGAGTTGGAGTCGGTGGAATTTTACCGACTCCGACTCCTCTAGTCCATAAATTGGCCTCGACTCTGACTCCCCAGCCCTGGTTCAAAGTAGCGTTTACATAATGTTTTTTAAAGGTTTAAGAGTGAGAATGACTGGCCTTTTCTCTCTTCCCTCCTTCCCTTTCATGGTAAATGTTATACAGTAGAGCTAGAATGGACACTGATGCAGAATAGTCATTATACTAATAGTAAAAGTGTAGAATCCTGCTCTGTCTGAGGGGAAGTATGACTGCTAAGGTGAACCTAATACTTATACTAGTATTTAACAGGAATTTTGTTTCAACTTCAGATAGGTTCTTGTATTCAGAAACTCCTGGACCATAACACAATATCATGTTAGGTTTTAACTGCCGTTCGTTTCGCTGAAGTCTTACTCCTATTAAAGGACCCAGATTTCTATCAAGTAGAAAAAATACAGAATCCTTTAAAATTTGACCATTTTTTTGGCCAAGAGCGTGCATGTGTTGGATTGCTTTAGTTTGCCCCTGACTGCTAAAACAGTATCTGTAAAATAAAAACCCTCAATTCATTGAACCTTTAATATTTGATGATTGCCAGCATCCTTATATTTTCTGTGCGCTGGTCAATACTAATATTTGAAATATTAAAACTCTAGCTAATGTCAAGATTTGGAAATGGAATTTGCCAAGAATTCTTTCCAATTTCGTTATTGTTTTCCAATTATTGAAATTGGCATGCAGTTTATTAAATTAAACCATATTAGAATAAACCCCTCTTTAACAATAGTGTGTATCACCATACCTAACACTAATCTATGAAGGTCTCCATTTAATTACAATTTTTTAAGCTTATGATTATTAGATTTGAATGATGAAAGTGGTTTTTATGAGGTGTTAATAAGTTTTCCTTTTCTTTCAGGTACTGTAATAGGGAATTTGATGACGAAAAAATTTTGATTCAACACCAGAAGGCGAAACATTTTAAATGTCATATATGTCATAAAAGATTATATACGGGTCCAGGTTTATCCATCCATTGTATGCAGGTCAGTATGATACGAGTTGATATGCATATTTGTCATAAATATGGTTTTGAACTACTCAGATTCAACCATAAATATCGTTATATGAATTATCTGGATGTATCAAATTGATTTATTGAATTTTACAGCTGACTGTTCTCTTTTTCAGGTTCACAAAGAGACGATAGACAAAGTTCCAAATGCTCTACCTAATCGTAATAATATAGAAATAGAAATATATGGCATGGAAGGTATGTATGGACATTTTATCAGTGCAATTATTTAAAGGCAGTTTGTTCCCATACTAACAAACCTTCTGTTATTTATGTGGATTATCTTTCAGTGTACCTGGAAGGTAGCCATTACACTTTTAATTGTGAGTTGGCAACGCTGCCTAGCCGCATGAGTGGGTAGGCTGGGGGGTACCCAGCCGCCTCTATATATACTGTCATGGCAGTGAGATGTCACATTTTCTTTTGGCTCAGTTGAGATTGGACGTGTCTGCCTCTTTTCCTGACTGTCTTTGGACCTTTTCAATTTTGCTTTCTCTTTTCCTCTTTTCAGGTGTGTTTATCTTCTATTGTGATCGCCCTCATCAGGCAAACCTGTCCAGGGCACGAGGGTGCTGCATGCGGGACCTACATGCCGTCGGTGGAGACCGACCCGCACTCTTTGTGTCCTACATGCTGAGGGCATCGATGCGAGCAGGGTTTGTCGTGCGTATAGTGTAGTGAGTGGTCTGCCTCCCTATGGGAGAAGTTTGGGCAGCGTAGGAAGACGGTGACGAAGCGCGACCGTTCTCTCTCGGGTGAGCAAAGAGCGTTCTTTTCGCACCCCCAAATCTCTCTCAAAGGCTCCTTCTCGCTTGCGCTCTTCCCAGGGATGATCGAGTAGGAGCGCAGATCGACTAACTCCTTGGCAACCGTTGGGTACTGGTGGGATTGTTGCTTCCCCTAGAGGAGCAACTTCTCCTGCAGCTGCCGGCGAGCCACTTCATCTTTCATATTTGCTGCAGGTGTGGTCGTCCTTAGGGATTTCGGGACCCCCTTTGAAGGAGGAGCTGCTGCACCTTTTTCAGCATGGTGCCAGGAAGGACCCTTCTCTGGAGCCGCCGACATCTCACACTCTGGAACTGTGCAAGGTCCATCTTTCACCTTCTCCTGGCCCTTCCACGCGTGGACGAGGTGACCGCCCCCTGCTGACGACAAACCCTCTCCATCCTAGGACCTCCTCGTCCCCTAACCTTCAATCCTTTGTTTCTCCCCATAGGAACCCTTAGGTTGCAGGTGTAGGTCTTCTGGGGACCAGCGCTAAAGGACAAGCATCACCATTTCCTTGCCCTTCTGAACTCTTCCCCTGATCGCCGTTCGCCACAAACGGAATATTTTAAGATCTCATGATCAGAGTGCTCTTCTTTTAAAAAGCGCTCACGCTCGAGGGCCTTGCTCTCATGAGACCGCAGGTCTCCATGCTCTCCTCGGAGGCGTTCCTCTTCACGAGGACGAGTCTTGCGATCGCGTTTTACATGATCACAAGCACAATCTAGACTTGGGGTCCACACGCTCGTATTTTAGATCTCTGCAATTTAGATCATGAGATCGAAGTCACGTTTACGAAGGCGGCATTCATGGTCGCGAGGGTACCGTTCATGATAACGGCGTTCTCTTTCCCGAGATAGGCGCGACGTTCATGCCATCCTTGGACGAGAGCTAGACGCTCCCGTTCGCGATCAAGGTGGTAGAGGTAGGCGTACACGCTGTCCGTAGCACGTAGCCCCTCAACCAGGCCTTTCAAACCACCTCAGACTGGAATTGAAGATGAGAATGACCATTCCTAAAAGAGGCCTCCAGCTAAACCCCGAGTGCCTTTCACTGCCTGGGGAGTGGGAGTGTTAGCAAACTGTTCACCTACAAAACACTTGGAAACACGTTCTCTAACTAAAGTAGTCTCTACTCAGAGGCCGCCTCTGCCGACTTCGTCGGACATTGGTGCTTCTCTGGGGCAGCAGGAAGGCGTTAGACCTTCCTCTTCCAGTGTGACTCCCAGTGCTCCTGTTGCAAGCACTTCTGCTCATGAATCGTGTCCGTTGATGCACGAAACACGATTTTGTTCGTCAAATTGACAATTTCCGCTAGCAATTCAAGAGCAGATGTCTTGGAACCACGAGTAAGTGCAGTACCAACACCTTCATTACGACCCTCAGCGTCTTCCACCTCCAGCAGAAAACCAACACCCTTTTCAGAAGGGTTCAAGAAGCCTCCTAATAGGTTCCCGAACGTGCCATTATTATTACTAGCCAAGCTACAACCCTAGTTGGAAAAGCAAGATGCTATAAGCCCAAGGGCTCCAACAAGGAAAAATAGCCCCGAGGAATAAGAAATTTAATAGACCATACGTTTCTGTCCAACAAATTAAGATGAAAATCAGCAGCTGAAGACCAGACAGGAGAACAATACTCAAAAAAAGGTAGAATGAAAGAATAAAACACTTCTTCAGAATAGATAGATCACCGAAAATCTTCAAAAAATTTCCTCAATAAGGCCCCCCTCTCTCTCTCTCTCTCTCTCTCTCCTCTCTCTCTCTCTCTCTCTCATCTCTCTCTCTCTCTCTCTCTCTCTCTCTCTCTCTCTCTCTCTCTTTTTTTTGTATTTTTCAGCGAGGTGTCAAAGTAACTAAAGTCGGATGGCTACCATCTAGCTATGCTGAAAGTAATCCACATAAATAACTCCAGGTTAGTATTAGTTAGGGAAATAAGCAAATTATCTCTTGAATATGTCATTTTACTGGTTCAGATACAGCGAATATCTGTTAAGTGTCCTTTAACAAATTGCCTCCTGTGATTGCATTTAGCATATTTCAAAAATTGTGGCTATCGTACAATACGTGGTAAAATTACTTCTAAGAGGCAAAGTTCCAAACTGCATACAAGTAAATGAAATTTCTAGTAGGCAAACCAACTTCCTAAGTTTACTCATCTGTTGTAGAACTTTACATTACTGAAGCCTGCACCACCTATTTTGCACTAACAGCCATAGTAATTATTTGATCTTGCATGAGGTTATAAATAGGGGAACATAACAAATGACAAGATATAAGCTACAAAATACTGTAATCGAAAACATTGTCATAGGTTTTGTAAATTTGACAGTGAAAATAAATCGTAAAATTACATTGTACAGTACATTGAAATGTAGGTAGATGGAAAATTGAACACCAAACTCTTTCATGGGAATAAGGGAGACAGAAAAATAGATACAGTAATGGGTCATTAAGAAATTATTTGTCACACCCATAACACCTTAAACCAACTGAAGCCAGAAGAAGGTTGGAGAATGCTGTCAAATCATATCTGGGCTTACCAGTTAAACAACCATGTTCATAATAGGAAATTTGTGTGTTAAATGCATATTTTAGGAGGAGCAATCGTTCTAATTTAGGGATTCAGTAAAATCTGTTTACAAATGAGTAATGTGGTACTGAAGTGCTAGTATCATATATTTAGAAGGTACATTATTAAATGGAAGGTGAGCTCAGGACTAGAATATAGGTGACTGGGGTCTGAGGCATTTTGCTTTTTTTCAAGAATATTCAGATTTTAGCCTTAGAAGTGGTGTGGGAACAGTTCATGGGCTATCACTATCAGTGTCATGTACTTTTAAAAAATACAAAAAAATTAAATTTGAAAAGTAGTCACATGTAAATATAATTTCTAAACTTAAGTCATTTACCTAATGCCCCTTTGTGTGCCTGACAGGTATTCCAGAGGAAGATTTGAAAGACCACGAGAGACAGCGTGCGGGTAGAGTAGGGGGTGGTAATAAAAGGCAAGATGATGACGACGACGAAGATTCGCAGTCTAGTCTACCGGGTCAGTCAAATCCACCACCACCAAGTATGCCTCCTCAGGGACCTCCAGGTCCCATGGGTCCTATGATGGGACCCACTGGCCCCATGATGCCAATGATGGGTCCAATGGGACCTATGAGTCATATGCCACCTTTTATGGGTGGGCCAGGTATGATGGGCCCTATGGGTCCAATGGGGCCTTTACCTCCGCCAGGCGGGCCTCCAGTTAGTTCTGCGCCTGGTGCTACACCTGCACCCAATAAACCTCTCTTCCCCTCCGCTGCACAGGTAAGTTTGTGCTTGTTACGTACTGTCCATTTGTACCTGCTTCGCAGTCTGGTGTCCCACAGGCTGCTGCTGTGGTACTTAACAGGTCTCTTTCCCAGATCCTTCTAAATGCAAAAACATAAGATTTGATATTAAAGAAAAATTGAGAAAGTTCTATATAGTAAATTATTCTTACACAGATTTAAACTATTGTCTTTAAGTAAGAGTATGTTTTCAGTGGTGTTGGAACTATTTAGTTAATAGTTATTTGTAGGTCTCGTGGAAAACACCACCCCCTCCATCCAGGCCCAGTTTGGCAGGTCTTCAACCTTCATGATCATGACATTCTGTTGACCACTTCTGGGAAGTGGGGAAGCTGTTTCATACACCCTCTTCATCCAAACCCATTTCGACATCATTGGCCGGTATTTTATAACTGGTTTGGAAATGCTTCATTTCTCCAACAGCATATTTTTGAAAATTGAGGAATAAACCATGAATTTTTGGTATGATAATAATGGACGGGCAATTCAAGCATCGAGTCCTTCAGCCATCGAGGGTTTGCACCCTTTCCAGCAACAACAGGTTTAGACCTTTGGGTACCCGAAGCGTTAGCACCAACTTATGCTGAGAATTTATCTTTACTTATATCTTTCCCCAGAATTTTTTCTTCACTAATCATTATTATTATTATTATTATTACTTGCTAAGCTACAACCCTAGTTGGAAAAGCAGGATGCTATAAGCCCAGGGGCTCCAACAAGGAAAATAGCCCAGTGAGGAAAGGAAAAAGGGAAAAATAAATTTTAAGAAGAGTAACATCATTAAAATAAATATCTCCTATAAAAACTTTAACAAAACAGGAGGAAGAGAAATTGGATAGAATAGTATGCCTGAGTGTACCCTCAAGCAAGAGAACTTTAACCCAAGACAGTGGAAGACCCAAGACTAGAGAACAATGGTTTGGAGTGTCCGTCTCCTAGAATAGCTGCTTACCATAGCTAAAGTCTCTCTTCTACCCTTAACAAGAGGAAAGTGGCCATTGAACAATTACAGTACAGTAACCCCTTGGGTGAAGAAGAATTGTTTGGTAATCTCAGTGTTGTCAGGTGTAAAGAATAGGCCAGAATATTCCGTGTGTGTGTAAGCGAAGGGAAGATGAACCGTAACCAGAGAGAAGGATCTAATGTAGTACTGTCTGGCCAGTCAAAAGATGCTATAACACTCTAGTGGTAGTATCTCAATGGGTGGCTGGTGCCCTGGCAAACCTACTACCCACTATAGGGAAGGGAACGCCAAAATAATGCTGTTTCATCTGTGTTATAGATCTGACTCAAATCAAGCTTCTCATTTTCTATAAGTTTCTGCAATTTATTACAGAATAACTCTTATGTATAGCACTAAGATCGGCGCTCCCCGATTCACCCTTGACCACTTTATTACCCATACTATGCCTATTTCAAAATCTCCAGAGCCAACCAGTGCTGCCACGGAAATTTTGTATATCCATGTGGACTGCTAATTTCTTTGCTGCATCAGCAATTTCCACTATGTGCACATTTACATTAAATGAACATTGTTGCACATAACATTTATAAACAACTTCCTCCAAATCTTTACATTCAGCAACCCTCATGTGTTTACACGTAAGCCCCACACTTCTTTCTTTAGGTGTGATATCAAAACGAGTGGCAAAAGTTTTGAGTTTTTCTCTACTCTTTAGTATATCATTAACAGTTTGCTTTTCAATTCCATATTCTGTACAAACACTTGACACAGAAGTACCTGACTCTAGTTCCAATTTAGAACTAATGCCGAGATTGATACGCTTTCGTTTTCCACCCTTGGAAGACATAATTACGGAATATTAACTGAAGGAATTTTAGGAAACAAAAGCCACTGATCAAGGCACAAGCATGTGTGCCGACTGCCGAATCATCCAAAACTAATTGATTACAGCTCTGGAAACAATAGTGGTCAATATCAGAACAATAAAAGAATCGTAATTATTTTTTATTTGTGAATAAAATAGTAGAGAAATTCAAATGTGTGAATAATGTAAAAAGCTTACGTTTGTGTAAATAAGTAACGGCAACTAATATCAATATATCTGAGAACTTTCATTACAGTTCTTCTTCTTCTTCTTCTTCTTCTTCTTCTTCTTCTTCTTCTTCTTCTTCTTCTTCTTCTTCTTCTTCCGTGACACCTCTTCAACAGTGTAGCTTGAAACAGCTGACAATGTTTACACTATCACAGCTGTCCTCACACATATATAAATTTCAATCTTATTAAAAACATCACACAATATATTGCTCAAATACCATTGTTATAGATTACCACTGTTTTAATAGTTTACTATATAAGCTATTAGTATTATTAGTTATTATTTGAATGTGTAAGTGTGTTCGTTTGTTCATTGCATTTAGCGTTAGATATGGCGGTAGCAAAAAAGTTGTTTTCTTTTTGGACGTATTATGTAAGAAAACACAATATAGAAATTACTTTATTTCGTTGGTCATTTATGTTGTATTTCTAAAGATACAGAAGGCAAAACAACATTTGTAATAACACCATCTTTACAAATAAAGTTTACTATTTGTTACTTGAAAGCGGGAGCCTTCTGTCAAGGGGTTGGTTACTACAGTGTAATTGTTCAGTGGCCACTGGGTTTTTTTGGTAAGGGTAGAAGAGAGACTTCAACTGTGGTAAACAGCTCTTCTAGGAGGACACTCCAAATTTAAATCATTGGTCTCTAGTATTGGGTGGTGCCATAGCCTCTGTACCATGGTCTTCCACTGTCTGGTTAGTTCTCTTGCTTGAGGGTACACTCGGGCACACTATTGTCTTTATTTCTCTTCCACTTGTTTTGCTAAAGTTTTTATAGTTTATATGGAAAATGTATATTTGTTCCAACACGAAGTACTTACCTCGAACTACTTTCTTAGGAGTATCTGGGATCTCCTCCCTATCCGACCAAGTACTGTATTTTGCGTAGTTCCCCCTATCTCCGTTTCCCTTGTTGGGTCGCCCTGTGGTGGATGGATACTCACCCTGAGGCGACCCTGGGTCAGCGCACGAGTGTGTGCTGCTAGGTCTGACTCGCTAATATGCATCTGGTCGCGGCGTAGATATCATCTCGCCGCTCTCACATCCCGTCCGACCCGCCTTTGTGTTACCACGTGTTTCCTTTGTGCTTTCCCATCCCTTTGTGCCTTACCATTCACATCCTTTCCCTGTGTTACTTGTGTTGTTTGGTGTTTTAGTGCTTTCCTTATGGAATCCCAGCGTCGCTGTCCCGGGCCTAAGGCCAGTAAGTCTTGCGGAGCGTGGCTCTCTAAGCCCGATGTAGATCCGCACACGTTCCGAGTGGGCGTCCTGGCCTGTACTACAGTAGGCCTTGTACGCAATGAAAAGAAGAAGTCGCTTACGAAGCCAGGCGTCTCCTCGCCCTTGATGTCGCCTTCAGCTCCGTCGGAGAGGTGTTCTCCTTCCCCTTCCCCTTCCCCTACCCAGAGTACGGGACGAGGTAAGTCCGTTGCGGGGAAACGGCCCATTGCCGTTCCCCATGAGTCTAATGTCGATGATATTGATTGTATTGTGCCTACGGAGACATGTGGGGAGTCTGCTAGTGTGGCGGAAGTGTGTGCTGTAGAAGAGGTTCTGGTGCCCGCAGGACCCGTCTCGAGTGTAGACCCGGTGTGGTGGAGGTCAGGAATGGTTCCTTCCCTTCCATCGTGGCAGTGCTTTACAGGTTCAGCTGTTTCCGGGGATGTGCTTGACAAAGAAAGGAAGCCCACAGGCTCTTCAGACCCAGACTCCATTGTGTGGACGGCACCTAGGACACCCTTCAGGTCACCTATGCGGCAAGAGGAAGAGTTTTCGGGCTGGTTCGCCTCTCGGAAGGCTCTACGCAGGCCCCCGGCGCCTTCAGCAGCGCTCCCGTCGGACTTCATGCAACCCGTCACACCGGTAGCACAATTACAAGCCCCTAGGTTGTTGGCAGAAGACTCGGAGGACTCGGCTAGCTCCTATTCTTCTTCTTCCTCCTCGGAGTATTCTTCGTCCTACAGTTCATCTTCGTCGGAGGACTTCAACAACCAAGAGACAAGAAGGAAGCGGAAGCAGGTTAGCAGGAAGAAGTCGAGCTCGTACGCAGGCCCTTCGCGGAAGAAGGCCATGGTTTCGAGGAGGAAGAGCAAGAAGAGGAATTCCTCCAAGAGGAAGTGGGCTAAAGTGGCTTTTCCCCCTAGTGAGTCGAACAGGGCTCTTGCCGCTCCAGTGCCTGCCTCAGCGGCCACTGGAGCCGCCCCTGCGCCCTTGCCCAGTGTCTCTTCGGCTCCATCCGCCCGTCGGATGCAGCCGTTGGCACATGTAAACTTTACCTTGCCTTTGTCCGGCAAGTCACCGGCTCCATCCGTCCAGCGGAGGCAGCCGCTGCCTCGGCCCGGCATCGTGGCATCCATACCCGTTGCCACGCCAGCCCCATCCAAGCATCAGAGGCAGCTGCTGGCATATCAGGGTACGCATTTCCCCGGGAGGGGATAGACCCATGACGGCTACCTCCGTCCCGGCGGCTCCATCCGTGACGGAGGCAAAGTGGCTTTCCCCCCTAGCAGGTCAAGCAGAGCTCTTGCTGTTCCAGTGCCTGCCTCAGTGGCCGCTGGACACACACACACACACACACCGCCTTTACGCAGTGTCTCTTGGTCTCCGTCCACCCGTCGGATGCAGCCGTTGGCGCACAAAACTTTACCTTGCCTTTGCCCGGCAAATCACCGGCTCCATCCTTCCAGCCGAGGCAGCCGCTGGCTTGGTCTGGCAGCATGGCATCCATACCCGTTGCCACGCCAGCCCCATCCAAGTACCGGAGGCAGCCGCTGGCATATTAGGGTACTTACACCCCACGGATTTCCCCGGGAGGGGGTAGAGCCATGACGGTTCCATCCGTGATGGAGGCAGCCGCTCCATCGGACCAGCCAGAAGTAAGGGATACAGCCGCCCCCACGGATCCATCCACGCTCGAGGATGCAGCCGACACGGAGGATCAAGTGGTAGAGGGCTTGTTAGATACGGGCGAGTGTTCCCCCGTCGAAGTGTCCTCCTATAGAAAAGTCCTGGCTCTGATCCGCCACCACCACAGATTAGACGAGCCTAAACCGTCGTCAGAGCAGGCTTGGCTTTCAGGTTTGGGGAGGATGGTGGATAACCCGGGCCAGCAGAAACCATCCTTGGCCCTACCGCTAGCGCCGGACGTGGCACTAGGCATGGAGCACGTCGATAAATACGTTGGGGGACATAAGAACTCCCTAAGAGCCCAAGGGTCCTTCAAGCTCTTGCCGGGACTGAGGACCCAGAAGAAATTCTATGTTTCAAACGGACGTCATGCAGGTCCCAGCTCGTTGGAAGAGCCCGTTGCAACGTTAAACCAGGGCAGTGAAGATGACAGAAACGTCACTGCACCAGTGGTTTTCTCTCAAGCGGTGGCCGCCATGATGGAGGACACCTCGAAAGATATAGTCAATGTGACCTCCTGGCTGGACTAGTGTACGTGCCCCCTAGCAGGGTTCCAGCTATCTCACGACCTGTCAGTACCAGAGAATCAGGCCCTTCTACAAGAACTCATTCGTTTGGGAGGGAAGGTGATGAAGTCCCTGACCCAGACGGCAAACTGGGTGTTAAGGAGGAGGGACACGGTCCTTAACAGGATCTCCCGTAGACTTCGCGAATGGGAAACAAAGTTTCTGAGGAATGCGCCGGTGTAGGGTGAGACCGTGTTCCCCCTGCAGGCTGTAGAGGAAACTATGGGGAGAGAGGGCAAAATTAAGGACTCAGTGGAGCCCAGCCAGTCAGTGGCAAGACGTCCTCCCCATAGAAGACCATCAGCAGACGTGGCCTACCCACCTACGGCACCAGCTAGACAGGAGGCCCCCTCCACTTCCTGGCAGCAATCCACGCGGCCCTCCCGCAGGAGCGGTGCCCCGGCCCGGTCCTCCTTTAGACAAAAATTCGCCGGCTCAAGGAGTGCTGGCAGCCTTGAGGGAAGGGGATTTCATGTTGTCCCTGGATCTCAAGGACGCCTATTTTCAGATCCCCGTGCATCCCTCCAGCAGGAAGTTCCTCTCCCTCAGAGTGAAGTGGGGATCCCAGTCTCTGCAGTTCAGGACTCTGCTTCGGACTGTCGGCTGCTCCTCAGGTCTTCACGAGAGTGTTCACCGTACTATCAGCCTGGGCCCACAAGCAGGGCATCAGGCTGATCTGGTACCTAGGCGACTGGTTGCTGCTTTAAGCCTCGGAGACAGTCTTAAAGGAGCAAGGAGCGAAGCTATTGCAGTTTAGCAGGGAACTGTGGATCGCCATCAACTTGGAAAATTCCCAGTTAGTCCCCACCACCAGGATGACGTACCTAGGGATGGTCCTGGACTCCCAATTAGGAAGGGCATTCCCCTCTCAAGAGAGGCTGAGTATCCTGGATCAAGTTATTCGACCATTCCTGACAGGTGCGGTAATGAGAGCCAAGGACTGGCAGAGGCTCGTGGGCCACCTGGTCTCGTTGGAGAAGTTGGTTCCTCAGGGGAGGCTCAAGCTGAGGCCAGTCCAATAGAACCTGAAGGACCGCTGGTTACCAGGAGTCCCTCCTCAGGAACTAGTCAAGATGTCTCCAGACTCCAGGAACATGCTCCTCTGGTGGTCCGACAGGGTGAACATCCTAAAGGGGGTACCTTCGCGTCCATTCCTCCACAGGCTTTGCTCTTCACAGACGCATCAAAGGAGGGGTGGGGAGCCCATCTGCTTGTGGAGACAGCAGAGGGAAAGTGGTCCCTGGAGGAGAAGACCTTTCACATAAACATGCTCGAGCTACTAGCAGTCCAAAAGGCCCTCGCAAGGTTCGCCCATCGTCTCCGGGGAAACACGGTAGCACTCATGAGCGACAACGCCACCGTGGTGACATACATAAGTAAGGAGGATTGAGATCAAGGGAGTTGTACAACCTCACGTCTCAAATACTGGAATGGGCCAAAAAGGAGCACATCAGCCTCACAGCCAGGTTCATTCTGGGAAAAAGGAACTTTCTTGCCGACGGCCTCAGCAGGACAGGAGAAGTAGTGGGGTCAGAGTGGTCCCTACACCCACAGGTAGCACAGAAGGGCCTCCAGAGGTGGGGCTCACCGGTGATAGACCTTTTTTTTTGCCAAGAGGCTCGACGCACAGCTCCCCGTGTTCTATTTGCCTGTGCCAGACCCAGCAGCAGCGTTCGAGGACGTCTTCCAACACTCGTGGGACGGATTCGACGTATATGTCTTTCCTCCCTTCAGGATTCTCAGGCAGGTTCTCAACAGGATCAGGCAGTCAAGAGATACAAGGTTGACTTTGGTAGCGCTCTGGTGGCCGGAGATGGAGTGGTTCGCGGACCTACAAGACCCGGCTATCCTTCCTCCGTGGCCTCTGCCGATAAGAGAAGATCTGCTACGCCAGCCCCACTTCCAAAGGTTTCACGAGAACCCCCAGTACCTTCAGCTACACGCGTGGAGGTTATCGGGCATCTACTAAGGAAGGAAGGATACTCAAAGAAGACAGCCTCGAGGATGACCAGTTATCTCAGGAAATCCTCGGTCATGGTTTACCAGGCCAAGTGGGCCACATTAGTAAAGTGGTGTGCGGCTCAGAACCTGAGGCCCCTGGGTGCATCGGTCTACAGGATTGCAGACTTCCTGTTCTACCTAAGGGACTACCTAGGGGTTTCCATTCCAGTCATCAAAGGGGTCCGAGCAGCACTGGGACAAGTATTTCTACTCAGAGGCATTGACCTGGGGGCCTTTCGTCAGATTTCCATGCTCATCAGGAGGTTCAAGCAATCTTGTTCCCCCCGCGCCTCTCGAGTCCCGCAGTGGGACGTAGCTAACGTTCTCAAGGTTTTGTCTAGGCCACCCTTCGAACCTCTCAAAGTTATCCTGGATAAAGACCTCGCCCTCAAGGCAGTGTTCTTACTAGCTCTGGCCTCAGCCAAGAGGGTGAGTGAACTCCACGACTTGTCGTTTGAGGTCTCACACTCGAAATGGTGGAAGGACCTGGGCTTTAAGTTTCTGCCGGATTTTGTGTCCAAAACACAGAACCCGGCCATCGTAGACCCAAGGTTTGAAGGGTTCTCAATCCCGGCGATCCCTCACTCAGACAACCCGGAAGACTTGTTCCTGTGCCCAGTGAGAACAATCAGGAAGTACCTTAACAAGACAGCCAGACTTCGGCCGAGCATCAAAATTCTGTTTGTTTCCTCAGGCTCAGTGTAGAAAGCAGTGTATAAGAACTTGGTCTCCTGGTTTCGAAAAATCATAAAAGGGCTTATGACAGTGAGGGGTCGGCAGTTCCTGGCAAGACACGGCCCCATGACATTAGGGGGCACCTCCTTGGCATTCAACAAGAACATGGCAGTAGGTCAAATCATGCGGGCGGGCACATGGTCCAGGCAGTCCACCTTTACGGCCCACTACCTGAAAGACTGTACGAGTAAGTCCCTGGACTCCTTCTCCATCGGACCAGTCATTTCCACCCTTCAACAAGTTTAAGGCTAAAGCCCTGCGGTAGCCCGAGGGGAGTAATTACAAGCGACACAAGTTTCCGCCTTACTCCCCCTTTTCCTTGCTACCCTTTTTATCCTCCTCCTTTCCCTCCTCCCATATAAGAGATGGATGTTGTTATAGAAGACCATGTCCGGATTATGCATAAAGGTGAGATATTCAATCAAGTAGACTTTTGCGTGCTTCCCCCGACTCTCCTACCCTGGACCTAGCCTCCTATCTAGGTCCCGTATCACGTACCGGTATGGCGGGTCGTCCGGCCTGTAAGTCCACCCCGCCTCCTAAAGTGTAAGTCTCCCAAGAAAGTAGTTCGAGGTAAGTACTCCGTGTTGGAACAAATCACAAATTTTAATTAATTTGTATTTTTTCTAACAGTACTTACCTCGAACTACTTTCGGGTTATTTACCGCCCATCCTGCCCCTTACAGGAGTTCGAATAGTATTTTCACTTATGCTTACTGGCGAATCAGACCTAGCAGCACACTCGTGTGCTGGCCCGGGGTCGCCTCAGGGCGAGTATCCATCCACCACGGGACGACCCAACAAGGGAAACGGATATAGGGGGAACTACGCAAAATTCTAGGTCGGATAAGGAGGAGATCCCAGATACTCCTAAGAAAGTAGATCGAGGTAAGTACTGTTAGGAAAAATACAAATTACTTAAAATTTGTGATTTTAATGATTTCTTGAAATATTTTATTTGTCCTGTTTCCTTTCCTCACTGGGCTATTTTCCCTGGTGGGACCCCCGGGCTTAATAGCATCCTGCTTTTCCAACTAGAGTTGTAGCTTAGCAAGTAATAATAATAATAGTATTGTTTACATTCTCTCAACTGGGCTCTTATATAATTTTCCAACATGATGAAAGACCTTACAATGAATATTAACCAAATATAAATAAAAAAAAGAACTTTCAATATTACTCAAATAGTTTGTTCCAACACGGAGTACTTACCTCGAACTACTTCCTTAGGAGTATCTGGGATCTCCTCCCTATCCGACCAAGAATTTTGCGCTGTTCCCCCTATCTCCGTTTTCCCTGAGGCTACCCAGGGTCAGCGCGCGCGAGAACGCTACTAGGTCTGTGTCGCCAGTAAGCATCTGGTCGCGGCATAGATAACATCTCGCCGCTCTCTCTCACATCCCGTCCGACCCACCATTGTGTTACACGTGTTCCCTTTGTGCTTTCCCATCCATATCCTTTCCTTATGTTGCTCGTGTATTCCTGTGGAAACGTCGACCTGGGCCCAAGTCCGGTAAGTCATGCGGGGCATGGCTTTCTAAGTCGAGCGTCGATCCGCACACGTTTTGCTCCTCGTGTAGAGGCAGTGTGTGCTCGCCTGCCTCCACGTGTCCGGAGTGTGCGTCCTGGCCGGAGCTGCAGTGGACTTTGTTCTGAACTAAAAAGAAGGCGTCGAAGCGGTTGTCTAGGAAGCCTGGTATCAGTTCGCCATTGACATCTCCATTAGCTCCTTCGGAGAGAGGTTCTCCTTCCCCTACCCCTACCCAGGGTAGGGGACGAGGTAAGTCCGTTGTGGGGAAACAGCCCATGGCTGTTCCCCATGAGTCTGATTTCATTGATTCTAATTGCATTGTGCCTACGCAGACGAGTGGGGAGTCTGCTATTGTGACGGAAGTGCTTTCCGTAGACAAGGTTATGGTGCCCGCAGGACCCGTCTCAAGTGAAGACCCGGTGTGGGCGAGGTCAGGAACACCAGCTCCTTCCCCTCCATCGTGGCAGTACTTTTCAGGAATAGCGGTTTTTGGGGGCAATCGAGACAGAGAACGGCAAGCCACGTTAGGATCGTCAGTAAGCGTCTGGTCGCGGCATAGATAATATCTCGCAGCTCTCTCAATTATCCCGTCTGATCACATTGTGTACCACGTGTTCCTTTGTGTTCTCCCTCCCTTGTGTCCCACGTGTTTCCTTGTTTTCCTTATCCCTTGTACACCACGTGTTCCCGTTGTGTTCCTCACCTTTCCCTTGTGTTCTTGTGTTGCTTGCGTGTTCGTTTTCCACCATTATGGAATCCCAGCGTCATTGTCCCGGGCCCCAAGCGGGTAAGTCTTGCGGAGCCTGGCTCTCTAGGCCAGAGGTCGACCCGCACACGTTGTGCTCCTCGTGTCGGGGGAATAAGTGCTCCCCTACCTCCACGTGTCCGGAATGCGAGTCCTGGGCTGAACCTTGTTCGCCAAAAAGAAGGCACCCAAGAGATCTCCTAAGAAGACGGGCCTTACCTCGCCGCGAATGTCGCCCTCAGCGCCTTCAGAGAGAGGTTCTCCTTCACCTTCTCCAACCAAGAGTAGGGGACGAGGTAAGTCCGTGCGGGGAAACGGCCCATTGCCGTTCCCCATGAGTCTGATGCGGGGAATCTGTTGTGAAGGGGCCTACGCAGACGAGGGGGGGTCTGCTATTGTGGCGGAAGTTTGTGTGATAGACGTAGGCCTGGTGCCCGCAGGACTCGTCTCAAGTGAAGACCCGGTGTGGGGGAAGCCAGAAACAGCGCCTACCCCCACAACGTGGCAGTGCTTTTCAGGTTCAGCGGGTTCCGGGGGTGGTCAGGATAAAGAAAGACGGCCGACATGTTCGTCGGACCCGGACTCTATTGTGTGGACAGCGCCTAGGACGCCTTTCCGGTCCCCCATGAGGTTAGAAGAAGAGTTCGAGGGATGGTGTGCCTCTCGACCCGCTATCCGCTCACCCCTGGCGCCCTCAGCTACGCTTCCGCTGGACTTCATGGAGCCCCCTACCCTGGTATCCAGACCAAGGATTCCCAGAAGACTCGTGATTGAGACAGACGTCTCGAACAGCTCCTTTTCCTCGGACAGCTACTCCTCTTACGGTTCTTTCTCATCGGAAAGTTCTAGCGACCGGGACTCCAGGAGGAAGAGGAAGAGGTCCAGAAGGAGGAGACCTAGCTCCCACACCAGCCCGGCTAAGAAGAGGTCGAAATCCTAGAGGAGGAAATATAAGAAGAGGAGTTCCTCGAGGAGGAGGTATATCACAGTGGTTCGTCACCGTCGGGAGTCTAGCAAGACGGCTGCCGCTCCAGTGCCTGCCTCGGTGGCTGCTGGAGCCGCTTCCGTACCCTTGCACAGTGTCTATTCGGCCCCACCCACTCGTCTGATGCGGCCGTTGGCACACTTACAGTTGCCCCTTCCAAGCAAGTCAGTGGCTCCACCCGCGCGACTGGACCTTCCGCAGGTGGGACCCAGTGGCTCAGCTCCCAGCCATTGCGTCGCAGCGGCACCGGCCAAGTTACGGAGGACGCCGCTGCCGCGACCATCAACCAGGTCCGGGAGGGGGTAGACCCATGATGGCTACCCCCGCGGTGGAGGCTGCTCCATCAACCCGCCAGGAGGGGAGGGATGTCTCCGCTCCCATGGATCCCTCCGTGTTTGATGAAGCTTCTGACACGGAGATGCAGATAGTGGAAGATCTGTTGGGCGCAGGAGAGTGCTCTCCGGACGAGGTCTCATCCTACCGGAAAGTGCTGGCCCTTATCCGACACCACCATAGGCTGGACGAGTTGTTTGTCAGGTCTGGGCAGGATGGTGGACAACCCTGTCCAGCAGAAACCATCCCTTACCCTACCTTTAGCGCCCAACGTTGCCCTGGGGATGGAATGTGGATCGTTTCGTGTTAGGCCCAAAGAACTCGTTGAGAGCACAGGGTTCCTTCAAGCTTCTGCCGGCCTTAGAACCCAGAAGAAATTCTATGTGCCAGACGGGCGGCACTCAGGGCCCCGCACACTGGATGAGGCGGTTGCTACCCTAAACCAGGGCAACACCGATGAACGGAGCCTGAATGCGCCAGTGGTCATCTCGCAAGCGGAGGCCGCCATGATGGAAGACACCTCGCAAGACGTCGTCAACGTAACCTCTTGGTTGGACTGGTGGGCTTGCACCCTAGCAGGTTTCCAGCTGGCGCACGACCTGTCGGCGCCAGAAAATCAGGCACTGTTGCAGGAACTAATCCGATGGGGGGGGCAAGGCGATGAAGTTCCTCACCTTCCAGTCCCTTACCCAGACAGCTAACTTGGTCCTGAGGAGAAGGGACACGGTGTTGAACAGGTTGCCCCGTAGGCTCCTTGAGAGGGAATTGAGGAACTCCCCTGTCTGGTGCGAGACAGTGTTCCCCCTTCAGGCAGTAGCGGAGACAATAGAGAGGGTCGGTAAGATGAAGAGTACAGCGGAACCCAGGCAACAAGTTACAAGGCGGCCCTCAATTAGAAGAGCGCCAACAGATGGGGCCTACCCGCCTACGCCTCCGGCTAGACAGGAGGCTTCCACCTCTTCCTGGCACCAATCCCCACGGCCCTGCAGAAGGGGTGGTGCCCAACCTCAGGCCTCCTTTAGACTTAAGTACTCAGGGTCAAGGAGAGGACGTTCCAACTGTCTCCCCAGAAGGAGATAGGGAGAGAGGCCCCACACCTTTCCACGCCTCAGGTGCGGGGATGCCTCAAACAGTATTGGCAAGCATGGCTGGACAACGGAGCGGATCCATGGACGGTGACAGTCCTCACGGAGGGATACAGGATCCCCTTCCTGTCAGAACCGCCCCCGTTGATCCCCGAACATCGGGCGGACTGCCCAAAGACACGGAGAAGAGAGCTGCCCTGCAAGCAGAAGTGGAAGCCATATTAAGCATAGGAGCCCTACAGCCCGTTCACAAGCCTTCTCCGGGTTTCTACAGCAGGTTCTTCCTGGTGGAGAAAGCGACGGGAGGTTGGAGGCCAGTCATCGACCTCTCGGCTCTGAACAAGTTCATCAAGACGACCCCCTTCAAGATGGACACGCCGAAGTCGGTGCTGGCGGCCTTGAGAGAAGGGGATTTCACGATGTCCCTGGATCTCAAGGATGCTTATTTTCAGATTCCCGTACACACCCCTCCAGCAGGAAGTTCCTCAGGATAAGGTGGGGTTCTCAGACCCTTCAGTTCAAGACCCTCTGCTTCGGTCTGTCGATGGCTCCACAAGTGTTCATGAGGGTGTTCGCCCTGGTCTCAGTCTGGGCACACAAACAGGGCATCAGGCTGATCAGGTACCCCGACGACTGGTTGCTGCTTTCAGCCTCAGAGGCAGACTTAAAGAATCAAGGCGCCCTTCTGCTGCAGTTCTGCAAGGAGCTCGGGATTACGCTCAACCTTGAGAAGTCCCAGTTAGTCCCCACCACCAGGATGACGTACCTTGGGATGGTCCTAGACTCCCAGCTGACGAGAGCCTTCCCTTCCCAGGATAGGCTGGACAACCTAGACCAGGTGATTCGCCCGTTTCTTGAGGGCACCCCAGTGCGAGCCAAGGATTGGCAGAGACTAGTGGGTCACCTGGTCTCCTTGGAGAAATTGGTCCCTCAAGGCAGGCTCAAGCTAAGACCAATCCAGTGGAACCTGAAGGATCTCTGGTCAGTGGAGGAGTCCCCGCAGAAGATCGTCAAGGTGTCCCCGTCCTCCAAAGACACGCTCCTCTGATGGTCCGACAGGAGGCACATGCTGAAAGGAATCCCGTTCACCTCCGCTCCTCCGGAGATGCTGCTCTTCACGGACGCATCAAAAAAGGGGTGGGGAGCTCATCTCCTCGAAGAAACAGCAGAGGGCAAATGGTCAGTGGAGGAAAAGACCCGGCATATCAATCTTTTAGAGCTCATGGCGGTAAAAAAGGCCCTAGCCACATTCGCCCGTCTCCTTCGGAGAAACTCTGTGGCACTCATGTGCGACAACGCCACGGTGGTGGCGTACATCAAGAAGCAGGGAGGCCTAAGGTCGAGGGAACTGTGCGACCTCACAGCTCAAATCCTGGAATGGGCCGAAAGGAACCACATTCTGTTAACAGCCAGGTTCATTCCGGGAAAGAGAAACATTCTGGTAGATGGACTCAGCAGGACGGATCAGGTGGTAGGGTCAGAATGGTCTCTTCATCCGCAGGTGGCACAGGAGGTCCTCCAGCGTTGGGGCTCCCCGGTGATAGACCTGTTGGCCACAAGATTCAACGCACAGCTTTCCGTATTCTGCTCCCTAGTACCGGATCCGACAGCAGCGTTCGAAGACGCCTTCCTGCACTCGTGGGACGGCCTCGACATGTACGCCTTTCCCCCCTTCAGGATCATCAGGCAGGTACTCAACAGGCTAAGACAATCGAGTTCCACAAAGATGACTTTGGTAGTGCCCTGGTGGCTGGAGAGGGCCCTTTCCGCCGTGGCCCCTTCCGGCAAGAGAAGTCCTCACTTCCAAAGGCTACATGAAAACCCCCAGGGCCCGAGGCTACACGCATGGAGGTTATCAAGCGCCCGCTAAGGAAGGAAGGTTTCTCGGATAAGACTGCCGCCAGGATGACAGGATATCTCCGGAAGTCCTCGTGCGTGGTGTACCAGGCAAAATGGGCCACATTTGTTAAATGGTGTGCCACTCAGAATTTGTGGCCCTTAGACACATCGGTCCACAGTATTGCAGACTTCCTAGTTCATCTGAGGGACGACCTGGGAGTCTCCATCCCAGCCATCAAAGGAGTCTGTGCGGCACTGGGCCAGGTTTTCCAACTCAAGAGCATCAACCTAGGGGCTTCTCGCCACATCTCCATGCTTATCAGGAGTTTTGAACAGTCTTGTGACCCCCGCTCCTCAAGGGTTCCCCAGTGGGATGTAGCCAGGGTCCTCACGGCTCTCACGAGACCCCCCTTCGAGCCTTTTAAAAACATCCTAGACAAGGACGTCACCCTCAAGGCTGTATTCTAGCTAGCCCTTGCCTCGGCCAAACGGCGGAGCGAACTCCACGGTTTGTCCTTCAAAGTCTCACACTCGAAGGGGTGGAAGGATTTGTCGTTTAGGTTCTTACCAGAATTCGTGGCAAAGATCCAGAACGCGGCAATTGCTGACCTTAGGTTCGAGGAATTCTCTATTCCAGCAATTCCGCGCTCGGACAACCAGGAAGACCTGCTTTTGTGCCCCGTGAGGACTATCAGGAAACACCTCAGTATGACATCCAAACTCAGACCAGCTATCAAAAGTTTGTTCGTATCGACAGGCCCAGTCAAGAAGACTGTTTCTAAGAATACTATTTCTTTCTGGCTCCGACAGGTTATCAAAAGGGCGTACGAGAGTGATGGCTCCACGGTCCCTGGGACCCCGAGACCCCATGACATTAGGGGCCTTAGGACATCCTTGGCCTTTGACACTAACATGGCAGTGGGCCAAATCTTGTGTGTGGGTACTTGGGCCAGACAATCCACCTTTACAGCCCTTACCTGAAGGATTTTACAAGGAAGTCCTTGGATGCCTTCTCCATTGGGCCAGTAATTTCAGCTATGCAGCAAGCTTAGTACAGTAGTTTTGGTCCCGGGTAGCCCGTGGGAAGTAATCGCAAGCGACACGGGTTCCTCCTTACTCCCCCCTTTCCTTGCTACCCTCTCCCTTGTCCCATCCTTTTTTCTATCCTCCTTCCATGTGAGAGATGGACGTTGAGGGACACCATGTCTGGATTATATTTAAAGGTGAGTTGTACGTAAGGTAGACTTTTGCGTGCTTTCCCCTGCTCTCCTACCTCTCCCTGGGCAGTCTAGACCTAGCCTCCTATCTAGGTCTTGTTCCCCAGGAGTTTACAAGATATTCCGGTCTGTAAGCCACTCCCTCCTCCTAAGGTACCTAAGAAAGTAGTTTGAGGTAAGTACTCCGTGTTGGAACAAATCACAAATTTTTAGTAATTTGTATTTTTCCCTAACAGTACTTACCTTGAACTACTTTCGGGTTATGGCCCACCCATCCTGCCCCGAGTATCTTACAGGAGTTCGAAGAGGTCTTAAACATACCCTTACTGATGATCCTAACAGCGCAGCCTCACACGCTGACCCCGGTCGCCCCAGGGTGAGTATCCTTCCGCCCCGGAGCGCCCCAACAAGGTAACGGAGAGAGGGGGAACTACGCAAAATTCTTGGTCGGTTAATGAGGAGATCCTAGATCCTCCTAAGAAAGTAGTTCGAGGTAAGTACTGTTAGGAAAAATAAAAATTACTTAAAATTTGTGATTTTTCTCCCTTTTCCAACATCAACTCTTCCTCTTCATCTTTGGCCCTCTTCATCTTTGGACGACTCCTTTCCTTCTAAGGAGTAGCAGTTTTAGTCTCGTACGAAAGTTCCGTTAGATATTTAGCGACTGTTTTCCTCTGGGAATGAAGGTCAAGATTCTCCTGCTAACTGGTATCTTTGTGGTCAGTTGATTGGAGATTGAGCTCAGTGTGATTGCTACCACTTGGAGGAGTACCTCATGTGCAAACACCAGCACCATTGGCCAGGTGAGAGCAGGTCCTTAAGCATCCACCTTCTCATTCCTATTAAGACAGGAACATTCCCATTTTGGAAGTCATATTACCCGATGCAAGGAGCTACACATCTCTGCTACCACATCACCTTTGGTCTACAAGGAATACTTTCAAGAATATAAAGATGTGTTGGCTGCCAAAGAATTTTTAGTTGAGATTCTCTTAAACCCACGGCTGGTTCTTGTATTAGGATTCATAAGAATGCTGCTAACCCTTCTGCTATTTGCATTATAAGACAAATTCCTTATGCCTTCACAAACCAGGTCAAGGAAGAAGACTTGATGGTAGCACAGGAAATCATGAAGCCTGCCGGTGGTGACAACACAGATTGGTGTCATCCCTTCAGAGTTGCCAAGAATGACCCTTGAGTATGTATCACAGTTGAACTCTCTCAACCCACCCTTCACCCACACCTTTGGTCAGTGTTCATGGTGTGGACCCAATGGCTTGGTATTTTACCACAGCTGATATCATCTCTGAATACACACAATTGAAACTTGCTGAAGAGGTCCAACATTTCACTACCTTCGTTTTGCCACATACTGTAGTCAGTTCACACACTGCTGATTGCTGGTGGGCTTTGTTACTACTGGTGATGCCTTCTGCCTGTGAAGGAATAAAAAAAAAGGCAGTCATCAATATCATGCTCCTTTATGATGATGAGGTTACCTTGCACGCCTTGATGATGAAGATTACCTAACAGGTCTTCACCATATCCACGAGTTGCTCACCAAGTGCTGTAAGTTTGGGATCACCCTCCAGAACAGCAAGTTTGTAATTGTCACGCCTTTCTTTAACTTCTATAGATGCACACTCGGAGGGCAATTGGGTTGATGTCAGTGCCTTCTGGGATTTCCCAACCCCTGCCAACCTGACTAATCTCAGATCACTCATGGACCTGTTCTACAAGCTAGCAAAGTTTATCCATAATGCTTCCACCGGAATAGTTCCAATGTCCTCTAGTGAGCCCCAATAGAACATTAGTTTTGACTCCTGACTATGATGAGGCCTTTCAATGCATGAAGTTGGACTTAGTTTGTCCACCCTGTCCTACCTGTTGTCTTCCCGACTGATACTTCATGCCTGTACAGCCTTTATATGACCACCTGCAGAACCATAATGAACTTGTTTTACAAAGACCCGGTGCCCTCTGGTCCTTGACCCTAGACTAGACTTTCTCAATCCCCTCCCTCCAAAACGGAGATGATGATGAATACTAGTGATGTACCTAGTGTCCAGTGAGGCCTTGTTGTACTACTTCAAGAGGAGACTGGCTCATGCGCACCCTCTTCATTAGCTCGGGCAGGAACAAGAAGGAAATGTTTGACACATCATCATTCTGGCCTTGTGTTGATGCACATGTGCAATCTCAAGCAAGAGCTGATGAGGTTAAGGGCTTAGCCCTATTGGTAGACTTTGGAAATACCTGTTGATAATCATGGGCTTGGTGCACATGTACCAAGTTATCCTCCTTTGTTCACTCAAGGTATGTTGCCCATGTCCCCTTGAATCCTTTACCTCAGGTCCTGTGTAAGCTACTTAAAGGTGCATAACTTCAGCTTCCTTTCAGAAGGGTATGCGTCTCGTCCAAGGTAACGAATTTGGGCATAATTGCAAGGATAGGTAGAGTATTGTAGCCTATTCTTATACAGTATGCTTCCCTTTGCCCCCTCTTGAGGATATGCCTGTAAGTTACATTACCATGAGACTTCATCTGCCAGGAAGTAACAACCCCATCCTCTATGTAAACACATTTCCCTTAATATGCCTGGTTTATACCTATACACCCCTCTTTCCTTCCCATAATTCATTGTGCCTATGAATGAACTGATTGGAGTTTAATACTTTATACTATTTAAAAAGCTGGTACTTGAAATATGATGGCATATGAATACTGTATTGGGAAAGTATACAGATAATAGATTTACAGTACGGAAATTTGTTGTTAATGGTATACCAATGATTTAATTTTAAGTAATATATTTTTAATGGATTTTCTCTCCATTTTGATAGCATACTGTAAAATTTGAAGTTAATGATATACCATTGATTTACTTTTAGATAATATTTCTTATGGATTTTCACTCTCTTTTTGACAACATATGAGTGAAATTTGTTTTTACTGGTATACCATAGATTTACTTCTAAGTAATATATTTCTAATGTATTTTCACCATCTTTTTGACAGCATACCACCACTGCCAATAATCAGATTGGTCCCGTCAAACCTGCGTTTCCTGCGTATAGTCAAGCCAACGGTCAGTCAACGCCGAATGTTATGGCCTCAGGTGGGGGTGGGGGTGTACATCAGGAGAAATTAGAACCTAAAAAGCCTGCATTGATAACAACTGTGTCGGCGAATTCCCGCATAATTCATCCGGAAGAGGACATCTCTTTGGTATGTGAACTAATGATCATTTCTCCTTATGTATTTTTCTTTATATGGTGGCGCTTAACTTCTCTAGTTAGCCATTAAAAAGCTACTGTAGTAATATTTTCCTTATTAGGGGTATAGTGTGTGTGTTTTTGCTATGTACTAACTTTTGAATCAGGGAAGAAAGAGGTAGATGGAAATTTTGAGAGGGGGAGAGCTAGATCGCAAGCCTACAGTGACCAAATCTTAATTAAATTTTAAAATGTAAGTCCTCTTTCTTACTTGATATCTCTGTGCTGCTGCTACTGCACGTTCTAATAATTTTGTGATATGCTCACTAATGTCTCAATTCATTTGTAGCACTTGTGTGAGGATTTACAATCTCGGGAAGAATTTTAACTTGAAATAGTTTTTTTCCCCAGTCACTAGTAATCTGATTGTTTTTATTTTTTCAATTATCCAAAAAGTATCGGGGTTTATAGCATCCTTCTTGTTTGGAAAGTAATGGTTGAGTGACCTAATTGATGAGTAAATGTTATTAACTCCTCCCCATGTTGATTGTCATTTTTTTTCTAAGGTTTGCCTTGCTGAAAGGCTCATGGGTGAGAGAAAGTTAGAGCAGTGTCAACAGGCCAGTATTGTAGTTTTTACATGCAATGGTATCTTAGGAATACAATACTTGCTTTAACATTTTGTAGGCAGTTTTATCCAAGTAATAAGTAACGATTAAGTTAATTTTATAGCAAAATGATAGTGATAGACAAATTTCCCTCAAAAAGTTGTCCTTAATTAACAGTGATAGTAAGTTTACCCAAGTTGTAATATTCCCAGGTCTATATTTTCTTAACATTTGAGTAAGAAATAACGAAGTCTTTTTTGAGCATTTTTCTTTTGTATTGCTTGCAGTTGTACAGGCAAAGTCTGCTTTCATAGACATTTTGTTGCATAATATTGAATGATAAAAAGTGAGCAAGTGATTTATTGTAGCAAAAATTGCAGCAAATATTAGGGCCTTGATTTTGCTTTGCAACCTTGTAATTAACATCTTAGTGCAGTGTCAGCGATGGCTATATCTTATATTTTTTTGGATTGAGAGTGAATTTGTTGTATTGACTTTGTTTTGTGTGAAGCTATTTCATTTTGAATATAAGGAAAGTGAAAGGCCTTCATGTGTGATTAAGTTAGTTTTATTTTTAGAATTCTGGTGATCTCATTTCCCTTTGTTCATAAAGGCTATTTATTGGTTAGTGCATTTTGATCTAAGCTCTAGTGTGTTGAGTTGATGTACATTTCATCAATTGAAAGTTTTTGTCTACTCTGTTAGTTTTATTAGTGTCAGTGATTTAGTCTAACTAGTTTCTTTAGACAAGGTTTGAAATTTTTTGTTTTGTCAGTTACGGCCTCATTTCATTTTTTTGCTGGGAAAGTTTCTGAGTGTTGTACATTAAATTTTCATTCAGGTTGTAAAAACTTTTTTTTAGCATTGCTGTTTTTTTTTTCTTTTCATTTACAAAATCATCCTTTTGTTTTTATCTTTGGCATTACAATTCAGATTCCATATTGCATCCTTTGGCAGACGGCCTTTGCCGGCAAGCTTGTTAGCAAATACATGAAAATTAGCAACAATTGAAAAGTAGATTGGAGATTGCAATATAAGGACATGTTCTTGGTAGATATGATTATAGTAATATTTTTATTGAATTGTGTAACAGTAATTTTCCCTTCAATTATGCGTACTTTCCAAAGATAGACCATGGGACTCTTGAGGCAATTGAAATAATATTTTATTAATGTTCATATTCATCTTTAAAATGTATGATTGTACTGTATGTGGCTATGGCTTTTTTTTATTATTCAGATACAAAATTTACTTCTGGTAGTTTTCAGATGTCTGAGATGTGACATTAGAAAAGTGTTTAATCCTTAGTCCTGAATAGGTAGTACTCACCATGGCCGATTGTTTGTAGGGGTTTTAAGGGATTGTGAAGCTAAAGGAATATTTTGAAAGGTAGATTTACATATTAGGGGGAGATGTTATTGTTGGAATGTATGTAAATAATTGTATACTGCAGTCCTGAATTTTGTGGTGCAAAACTCGCAAAACGTCTCTTTAAAAGACCTAATTTTACCATTTTGTAAATGATAGTTTTCGTTCATTTTCTGCATATGTCTCTCTTACAAATTTGCATTGCTTCTTAGATGGGTAGAAGTCCTTCAGCTCTCAGAGTCAAGAGACTTAGTCATTAATTTATTTAGTTTTCTAGATATTTTAGTCTTCAGGCAGCCAAGATGTGCTTGGTATGACACAAAGTTTGATAAAGGAATTTTACAGTAAATGTCAAAAGCTTTCTCATAGTGTATTATTATTATTATTATTATTATTATTATTATTATTATTTTATTTTTGTTGTTGTTGTTGTTGTTGTTATTGTTAGGTACACTGATGTTTTGACAAAAACACTTATTCTTGACCACAGGTGCATTGTCATTTGTAATGGGAATTTTCATGCCCTGCAGGTTAGGGCTATTAGCTATGCCTCCTTTTCTTTTCAATTTATGTATACCTACTTTGAGAAAAATGAAGTTAGAATTGCCCTTTTCTCACCTGCACCTTGCCAAGCACTTTTTCCTTATTGTCTCATGATTCTTTGTCAGTCTTGTGGATTGTAGGCTGAAAAAAATGTTTGAGTCAAAGATTTGATAGTTGGTGCATAGTATATTCCTTAGATTTCATGGCATTTTTTCTGTTTGAAGCACTGCAGGCTTGTCATCATTGCATTTGATTTGTGCAGTGCAGCACTGTTTTGTGTGGTAAACTAGTCACATCATTGAAAAATTTTCACAGTTTAAAATAGTGTTGAAGCTGTAAAAAAAATTTATAGGGTTGTTGGTAGTTATTGCCTCCCTGCTTGAATCAGTAGAAATTAGTTCATGAGCTTGGTTCGAGCTTATCAGTATTAAAGCTTTTCTTTTATCCAGGAATTTATGGTTCTGTATATAATAGTCATAAACTGTAACAGTCCAAAAAGATTTCTTTAGCATCTATTTTTTATTGAATCTGTTGACAAGGTATCTATAAATCATACTGTAGACATTATTAAGATTTCTGATCAGCACTGGTAGTGATGACATACCTCTCGAATAAACTGTATGACTGCCATATTCATATCATGGTGGTATTTCTACCGTACTACTACTGTAGATGGCTATTGTGTTAATTCCTCCCCTAGTTTCTTTTTAGTATCATGAATCATGCAAACCTCACATTTGCAAAATTTTCATTGCTGTTTTAGAGAGATCAGACCACTTCATTTGTTATCTAGGATCTTAGGAGGTATTAAGATTTCTTACTCTTGGTTGAGAGGGTGATCCTGTAAGGAAGTAATTATTTAGTACCATGGTACATTATGATTATATTCATATTGCATTGGTTGCTTTGCTTAGTTTGGAGGTTGTTGATAAGGATCTGGTTTGGGTTCCTACTCATTTTTCCACAAGATATGGATTTGGTGTTTTCCAAAAACTTTTCAGAACTTGAAGTCATATTTAAGCACACCATCCATACTTCAGCACAACTTTGCTTTCAGATTTGATAGTTAAGAGTTTTATTTCATACTTAATACATTATTCAGATTTTTTTTTATGCTATACAATTTCATACATTTAGAATAATATTTCAACATAAATTTCCTTATTTATTTTTAAAGATTGAAGAAAGATTTAGCATGATGCTTAAAACCAGCTCATGGTTATTATTAATTAGTGTTGCTAGTTGAATTGAATGGCCTGGTGTAAGCGTCCAGATAATGATATAACATGTCTTTTGAGGATGTAGTGTTTCTCTTGCTGATTAGTATTCCTTTAGTTGGTGTGATAGGATGTTACATATGCAAAATCAAACTATAAATAACGTAATATTTTGGAAGATCTTATGTTCAAAGAGGCACTGTAGTGGATTCCATTAAGGGCAGATTGAATTGAGAATATTTTTTTATTTTATCTTGGTGGTTGTTTACTCAGATGTGTAGGAGTAGAATAACTGTTTAGTGTAAATAGTTTATTGAATTAGTCCTGGTCCAGTTTCCAGTGTACCTTCAAAAATTTGTCTCTAAAATTTTTTAGTCTTACAAATGGACAACGTTGGTATAGCTTCAAGCTTTTATCATAATTGATCTAATGGAGTATTGATTGTTTTTAATGCATAGTAAATTGTATTTTCAATGTATAATCATTGGATAAACTGGAAATGGGACTATGGAAGTTAGTTGTTTTAATATCAAATATGCTTTTTGAGTAGTTTTTAAGCTGATTGAAACCAGATGTAGTTTTCTCATGATATAAGTAATTTTTTTCAGCTTGGTGCATGAAGCACAGCTGTTCATAAAAAAAAGAAAAAAAAATTTGTGGAGGCGGTCCAAGGCCACTTGTCAATTGTTAGTTTAGTACCTCTGTTCCTCTGGATGATAGGTTAGCCACAAACCATTAGATAGCATACTGCTTACATTTACTGGCATGAATTTTAAAAGGTTTTGTTGCATTTTTCTTCCATAATTTGTAAATGTTTTACGGACTTTGCTGTGTAGAGTAGTCTCAAACTATTTGCTAAGATTGTATCATGGTGTAATTTTTTTTTATTTTTAAGGTTAGGCATTCTTTTTGAAGGACATTGGTTATACAATGCAATGTCGAGTTGATCCACTTGGAATGAGTCCGTCTGACCTTCAGTTACTCCAAATGACACGCATCTGCTTCTGGTCGGATTAGAGCCACAGTCTCATAATTGCCATTATTTAGTATAGTAATGAGTTAGTAATAGATAGACATTCAGGTACATTTACTTTGTTTTAACCAAAATGTTAGAGCCAGTAGTAATTCAAGCTGGGATTTTTGTAGTTTGATAACTTATAGGAACACAGCGTTTGGAGAGAGATTTTGCTTTCACCAATAGACCAGGGCCAATGAAAATATTGGTTTATTCCTGTTTGTTTAGATACCAATAATTAAGACTATTTATTGGTTATTTCCTTTCCTCATATTATCGTATTGTAGTACTGAAAGTGGTCGTGACTTTCGTCAGCCAAATAATTTGGTTTCAATTTAAAAGTCCTGTCAATGCAAATCAGCTGTTAATAAATGGTTGTTGACAGTACAAATAAAAAAAAATGTTTCATCAGAAATAAGTATTTCATACTGACAGTTAATTGAAGTGGATCATTGTTAAAAGACCTTTTATAATGTCATTCCCCTTCAATTTTTTAAAGTACACGGTTGTTGTCTTAGCATAGTGGATCAAATGGTTGTGGCCTTTAGGATAATTGTAGGTAGATTTTCACTTTTTGGTACTAAACGTAAATACTTCATTTTCTAATGATATGCTTGTGACACCTCCCCCCCTCAGAGTTAATAACGTAGGAAGGTTATTGATCACGTAAGGTAATCTCGAAGTAGTACAAGTAAGTTTGCATTTTATACTTTACACATCTTGTAAAGGGATTTAA
Organism: Palaemon carinicauda; assembly: GCF_036898095.1. Taxonomy (NCBI): domain Eukaryota; kingdom Metazoa; phylum Arthropoda; class Malacostraca; order Decapoda; family Palaemonidae; genus Palaemon; species Palaemon carinicauda. Next base: position 43,103,646 of record NC_090744.1, read on the forward strand.
TACTGTAATTTTTCCTTTATTCAATAATTGATACTTGTACGTGACTGCATGTTATGCATAGTGCTCTTCTGTTTGTCAAGCCCAGACAATATTTTCTTTTCTTGCTGAGAAGTTAGTCTCATGTAACCCATTATGTGAGGATGTGTCCTTTTAATAAGTAGTGGTTTGGGCCGCCTCCTACAATTTTTTATAACACATTTGGCTCATGAATTGTTCATGTTCCGTGGTGCATGGTGACGCATCAGTATTGTCCCAGTTATTGTGGCAAATACAACTTTGTATTGTTTATAGGCACAAACATTTTATTTTAATTTCAGCTTGAAGGGTTAGTTCATGTTTTTGCCATAAATAGATGTAAATTTTTAAGTACTGTAAATTGGGGAAATGAGAAGATTAGGGGTTTATATTGAAAATAGAAATTCTTACCATAGATATTGGAAACATTAAGTTGTAATTTCCTCAATGACCTGGCTTAATTCAAAGAGAGTGGGAGAGAGGAGGGGGATTCTGCACTCTTGAGATCTCTCCTTCTCTCTTGTTCTCTCTCTCTCTCTCTCTCTCTCCTTGGGATTAACAGGTGATTTTGGGCTCTGAGCTGCCCGCAGACTGTCCACTTGCCACAGCCAATGCAACTGAACCTAATTTAACTTGAATTTTGTTTTTAGTATGAATGATTTTCATGATAGTAAGTGATGTGTGCCTAATTTTTTCCCTACCATTTTTAGGCTGAGTGGAAGGAGTTGCAACTTGATGAAAAAACATTTTGTCAATATAGTTGTGGCTCCTTTTGTTCTCAGTTTTAAAGTGAATGATGAAATGATTAGCTTTAGTTAATTTAAGCGTAGAAAATATTTAACTATTAGTAGTTGGAACTTGTTCCTATTTAATGCAGTGTATCAATTATAGCTTTATTCTCTCTCTCTCTCTCTCTCTCTCTCTCTCTCTCTCTCTCTCTCTCTCTCTCTCTCTCACATTAAAAATACTTTGTATTGTTACTTGATGTTTCAGTAATGAGAATGCTTATAATAATCGATAAAGTATCAGAAAGAAATAACTTATTTGGCACTTACTTTCCGCTATAAAAATGACGTCACCAGATATCCAGTACTTCTTTTCTTAAATTTTCAGTAACTAGTACTGTAGACTACTCAAAACAACTGATACATTCTTCTGAGATACTAGGTATCGTTACTTGATGAGTCTATGATGGTAATAAGATTACTCTATAAAGATTTAATAGGAAAATGTTCGTTTTGCCACTTGCTTTAATTTCCCCCAAAGTATGACGTCACTAGACTTGTGCGTTGTGATATGAACTCGACAGAGAATGATTTGCGAAATATGTAAAACCATTCTGTTTTCTTGCAAGAAAAACACTAATTTACCTAGCAAAAGTATTTGATTTTTTATAATGTAATAAAAATATTGTCTCGCTAGTGTACAGTACTTTCATTAGGTTTGTAAAACCATTTTGGTTATCTTGCAAGAAAAATACTAATTTACCCAGCAAAAGTTTCTCATTTTTTGTAATGTAAAAGAAAATATTTGTCTTTAGTGTAATGTACTTTCATTAGATTAATGTCGATAGACTATCAGAGATGCAACATAAAATTTTGAAACTCGTGTAAAATGTGATATTCTTTCTTTCGTAGTTGTGGAGTCAAAGGAAAAGAAATTAACAACCTACAAGAATCGTAATAAACAATTAGAATGAAATATTTTTTAATAGCATTAAAATAAATCTTTCATACATAAACTATAAAAACTTCAAAACACCAAGAGGAACACACACACACTCTCTCTCTCTCTCTCTCTCTCTCTCTCTCTCTCTCTCTCTCTCTCTCTCTCACTCTCTCTCACTCTCTCTCTCTCTCTCTCTCTCTTTCTCTCTCTCTCTCTCTCTCTCTCTCTCTCTCTCTCTCTCTCTCTCTCTGTATCTAGTTAGCAAAAAGTATTTATGTAGGGATATTTGAAAATTGTGTTGTTACTTTATTACCTAGTGCTTTTTTGTTGTAAAGAGTTTGGTTGATAGACCTCAAGGTAAGTACAGTAATGTCAAAGAATTGGTCAAATTTTGTTTCTTCAACCTTAGAACATTGTAGGGATTTTCATCATTGTGATGAATTGCTGCATTATTTTTATTATTCCAAATGTTCTGTTTTTTTACACTGAATTTATTTATATGTTGAATTTTTTTAAGCAATTTATTCTTGGGTGCCATATTTTTTTGTATCGATCACTAGTAATACAGGTAGTTGCAAATTCATTATATTAATAGCCCAAGTCAAATGTAGCATGTGTCAACTTCGTGTTTTATCAAATTGGATGAAAATACCAATTCTCGCTTCCAATTTGTCATTATATTCCACTTTTTTTGTGGGAATACTGTACTGATTCTCGGGTTAAACAGGTTTGCATTTTATTTTACAGTGCATGAGACCTGTTAAAGGTGCAAGTCAAGTCCCTATTCAAAGAAATGCTGATGATTTTACTTGATGCATTTTATAAATTTCAGTTTTCTTCCTGTGAAAGTGATGCAAATGCATGTGGTGGAAATATAGCACAAAGTTTTCATTTGCTTAGACTGCTTATCCTCTTTGACTGACTTGTAGTTTTGATCTCTTCAAAAACTTCATTGTGAAAATCCCAATGACTCTTCACTTGAGATGTTTAGAATCTTGCTCAGATGTTTGGTTAACTCCTCTGAAACCCCCCCCCCCCCCCATCATCTTAAATGAGCTCTTGTCCTTTTCTTCTGCAGTTGTAAATTTTCTTTTCTCGTATCGCCGCTTTCTCAATCCTTGATAGATTTGCTGTCACTGATATGGGTGAATTGCTACCTCTTGAATAGATATAGAACTAATTAGCGGAGTGGTGTGATACCTATGAAATTCATGATGATAAGAAAAATTAGTTTGTAGGCTATAAAGACATCTGTCTACAGGATAGCTTAGATTAACTTTGCCCAAGTCAAGAATTAGACAGTGGATTTAGGAGCATATTTTTCATGTTTTTATAACTAAGAGAATTGCTGTAAAATATCTTGAGTAAAAATAGAATTATATTATCAGTAGTACCATGTAATGGAGAGCTTGCAGTAGTTTGTAGGTTAGACAGAAATGTTCACGGTCAGTCAAATGCACACTAATTACATGGTTTGGTGTGTTGAATATTTTTCAGATTTGTGCCATATAATAGAAATTTTTCAGTAGCTTATCTATAGAATAATAGGTATAGCGTTGTGATTAAAACTTTCAATACTTTTATATAGTATCTTAGAGGGTTTTGCTTATAACTAGCTACATCGTTTGTGTCTGTATACTGTACATTTTTTCAATATTTTTTATGGCTTGCTCTTAGAAGGAAATAGAACTTTGTACATTCAGTAATGTTTTATACATTTATGACTAGATGTACTAAGTTTCACCTTTACATTTTCTAAATAATCAGATTTGCAAAGTTAGAGGGTATCAAACTTACAGGAATTGTAGTAAAAGTATTTTTCTATATCAAGTAATGTTTACTTTTCTGTTTTGTAGCATTAGTACATGTTGATTATTGGAGATATTTTTTATTGATTGTGAGGGTTTTAAGAATGCTAGAGAGGCCATCATAGCACTGACAGTCTACTTGGTCATTTTCTTAATAGTGTTTGTTGCTTTGTAGAGCAGGATGATGACCTGAACCATGAAAATTTTGGTCTCCAGATAAAATATTGATTATACAGTCAAAGCCCTGGGGGAAGGAGTTGTTTTTTTTTTTTTTTGGGGGGGGGGAATTGCTTATGCAAAGCAAATGACTGAATGATCTGATGAAAGATCTCTAAATCGAGATCCACGTCAAAGGCACAATTGAGGGGGTCTGTTGTACCTGGATTATATGACAATATTATTATTATTATCAATTGCTAAGCTACAACCCTAGTTGGAAAAGCTGGATGCTATAAACCCAAGGGTCCCAATAGGGAAAATAGCCCAGTGAGGAAAGGAAAGTAAAGATAAAATATTTTAAGAAGAGTAACAACATTAAAATAAAATTTCCTTTATAAACTATAAATACTTTAACAAAGCAAGGGGAAGAAAAATTGGATAGAAAAGTGTTCCCAAGTGTATCCTCAAGCAAGAGAACTCTAACTCAAGACAGTAGAAGACCATGCTACAGAGACTATGGCACTACCCAAGTCTAGAGAACAATGGTTTGATTTTGGAGTGTCGTCCTCCTAGAAGAGCTGCTTACCAAAGCTAAAGAGTCTCCTCTACCCTTACCAAGAGGAGAGAAGCCGCTGAACAATTACAACTATAGTTGATGGAGGCAGCCTTAAAATACTGGAGAGAAAATCGAAGCGTGAAGGTTCTTGGTCAGTAAGAAAGAAGCAAAGGTAGTTCACCTACCTACTTCCTTACTTTCTGATACAGCCCTGCAGCTGAAGTGGGTGTATTCTCGGTCTCAGATGGTGAAGCAGTGGATACCATGGGCTGTTAGGACAAAGTGGTGCTATCAGCACAGCTGTCCCTGAAAAAGCATGAAGGATATTCAAAGCCTTTGAAATCAAACGCATCAGAGGAAACTTGTAGATTGACATTTCTTGCCACTGCTTGAGTGTCTACATTTGTGGCTACATATAGTGGAAATTTGTGGTTCTCTTATGTAGCCAACCAGTATATTTGGAGATCTGAAGCTCTTTCTAAACCTGAAAAGAATACTGATCCAATGTCCACTCTATAAGCAAGACTGTCTGCTTGTATAGGGCATCCACTAGTATGTTGAGTGAACCCAACAATGTTTGGTTAGAGGGGGGGGGGACATTTCTCTCTTGAAGTAACGTCATGATGGGAGGGGTCGCTGAGAATTCTTGAGCAGGCCCCCCCCCCTTTTTCTGAGGCAACAGACTGCCACCTTTTTTTTGTTCATTGAACAAATTTTTTTTTGGTCAGGAAGACCACTGTAGTTCCAGCACATTTATGGAAAGTGCTACAAACTGAGGGGACCATTTCCTGAACTCAAAGGTCTCCTCTGAATGACCTCTCTAGCCTGACCTGGATTCTCCTGTATCAATAATGATAATGGTAACTGGGGAATGGACCTCTTGGACCAGCCTGGCCAAGGAATGTGGCGTTATCTTTGACGAGAATTCTTTTTGCACCAACCGGGTAAGTGAACCTGATGGTGCCCAAACCTCTTGTGACCCACCCTCCCCCATGCCTAATTGAGGTCCAAATCGACTATCAAGGTGAACTGGAGAATGCCCAGAATCTTCTTTTTACCTTCTGGAACACAAAGGCTATGATCCTGCTTAGAATTCTTTGCAGAGATACTTTGTAAGGATTAGTGTGGCTTATCACCTTATTACATATGAGACCTAATTGAAATAGCCTTCTTAGAATTGCTCTTGAATTTGCAAAGTTGGTAAAATCCAAGGTCCTGAATAATCTGCAAAACCTGATTTTATGTATTTGACTTATCCTCTTAAGGGGGCTAGTGTACCATAAATTAACTGATTTGGGTGTCAGATGCCGAAATTTACTTTTGTGCATTTTCGGCAAGTACAGTGTTGGCAATGCCATTTGATGAAATTTTGTGAATTTCGTGCTTGTAAAGCAAAAAAAGGGTGGTAAAGGGGGCGTGCCTCATGAGTTGTCATTCCATGAGACCTATTCCATCCATTGACCCATATACTTTGCAAATATTGTATAATTGCTTTTTCAAGCTGGGGATACTCCTAAAAAAAACAAGCCTAGTGTGATACCTCATGGGTGATTTGGAAAATCATGCATAAAAAAATTATAATTGTTGCATACAATTCTAAAGATATTATGCAACAATTGGCTTATATTGATAAAAAAAAGTGTATGACAGGCAAATAGCAATTTATACAGTTAAACATCTATATCTGAATGTTGCCAAAACTTCAAGTGAAATTTGACTTTAAAAAAAAAATTGCATAATTATTTTATTATGCAATTCTGGAAGTTTTGATGCAACACCCAAGTGCAAAGAGAAAGCTAATATGATAAAAAAAAAATTTATGAGATATATATAGTTATTTATTCCAGAAAAAGTGCTTCCCAGTGAGAATAATTCATGTGTTAATGATGCTAAAACTTCAAGTGAAGTTTTCTCGAAACTGAATTTTGAGTGATATGAGTGTATATAAATCCCTAAGACTTTCGTTGGTTTTAATCTAAATTTTCTCCTTTTTTTTTTATTTTCTCATGATTTTTTATAGATAATTTTTTTTTTCTTTTTTATATAACTCTTAAGTATTACTAATATAAGAAATATTAAAAAATCAAATTAAAGGAAATGAAAGGCACTACAAGTTCTAAAAAAATTGATGAAAAAACAAACGAACAAAAACAATTTATAACGATCTAAAAAAAAACAAAAAAAAACAAAAAATCATTAACCAATTTTTCTCAAATTTGGCATGAGAGTAGCTTTATATACTCTAAACAATTGCACAAAGTTTCATGAGTATAGGATAATAACCCTTTTACCCCCAAAGGACGTACTGGTACGTTTCACAAAACGCATCCCTTTACCCCCATGGACGTACCAGTACGTCCTTTTGGGGTAAAAGGGTCCTTGCAAGAAACTTTACATTTTTTTTTTCATGTTTTTGATAATTTTTTGAAAACTTCGGGCATTTTCCAAGAGAATGAGACCAACCTGACCTCTCTATGACAAAAATTAAGGCTGTTAGAGCAATTTAAAAAAATGTACTGCAAAATGTGCTTGAAAAAAAATAACCCCAGGGGGTTAAGGGTTGGAAAGTTCCAAATAGCCTGGGGGTAAAAGGGTTAAATAGGGGTTACTTGTCTTAGCTACCTTAGCCACCTTAATGTAGTCGTTTTTGGCCAAAATGGAAGTTTTATGGTCAGCTGCTGTCATTCTGACCACTGTAGCATCAAGCAAACTTTTCAAGAAAAAAACTCCAGCATCTGATATTGGTTCTGCTAAGGTATTAAAAGTATCCCTGTATGGCATCAGAACAACCTCCTTCTGAGTTGGTTGATGGAGATGTGCTCTCAGAGAGGGATCTTTGAGTCAGGAAATATTACCAGGTTTTCAAACAGTCGTCAAATGGCAAATATGTATATTTTTGCTGAAAATCATTCGACTCGGGCCAAAATCCACATCTATTACAGGATTGCGAAGGGTTACCTACTAAATCCTCCTCCTCGACGTCAGTGGCAGAAACTCCAGCCTTCGTAACTTGGAATGGAAGGAAAGGCTCTCTTTGGAAACTGGGAACCATAAGGCCCAACCACAGCTGAATCCTTAGAAACGAAGGGAAAGATTTCCTTGGAAGCTAAAGGTTCAGCCACAGCAGCCTGCAGAAACGGGAGAAAGAGTCCTCCCTGTAGTTTCCCATGAAAGGTAGTAACCCAAAGGCCCAGTGACGACTAAATTAAGAGAATCAGAAGGAAGCGTTCCCATCGAAGCCCTTCTTGAAGCTGGTAACCAAGAGGCCCAGCTACAGCTGAATTCCCAGTCTGAAGCTGGAGGGAGGCAGAATGCAAGTCAGCATTACTTGGATGGGCCCCATCTTTTGAGTAGGCTGACCATGTAGGGAGCGGATCGATGCAAGCATACCAAAATCAGGCGGATTGGTGATCTGCTTTGTGGAACCCTGATCTGGATCCAGCCTAGGCAGTGAATTGGTTGTCAAGATGTCCCTGGAGAAATACTTCCTTGAGCATCCCAAGGGCTCCGATCCTAGTAGTAAGGCCTCCTCCTCTGTGGAGTCTAGGTCATTCTTGGAACTAAAGCCAACAACACGGATTTGGGGCGTGGTCCACCTAGACCCTATACCTGGACCCTATTTCCGAACCCCAAATTGCTTAAATTTGGATATCAAGGCTGAAGAGATTGCAGAGAGCCTTGCTGGGTAAATAATCAACAGCCCCACAATCTTAAAAAAACCCTTTTACCCACATTGATAGTTGCTCTGCTTTAGGCTCGGAATTTCGAACGAAATTTATTTAAATACTTCAAACAAATGACAATTTTTAGGGTCCCAATCCATGTCCCAATCAGCAGAACAATCATATACACCCAGCAACATTTGTGACCTCATTTCATGTTAGCGTAGTTATCACATCCAACTTGGATGCATCTGGTTTAATCACATTTGTATGTACTAGAAAAGTTTTAAATGAAAAAACCCTCATTATAAACTAGCTCAGAAGCAGTTAGGAAATCTCCCAACCCTTTCCTTTATGATTACCAAACCAGGAGAGAGAGGCTCACAATACAAATACCCTCTTATCTAAGATATTCACTTCAGAAAGGCAGGCAAAAGTCCATCCGAGACCCAATCTCTTATAACCTCATTGTTTACCAAGCCATAGGTTATGGGAACAATTATAAAGTGAGCCTTCCCAGTCTTGAAATGCGAAAAGATTTACAAAACCTGATTCTATTTATATCAACACTCCTTCCAATACCCACATCAGATGAATATGGAGGGATAAGTGCCTTTAAGAACAGTTGACTGAATGGTCAGCCCCCCCTACTAAAATATTAAGTATTTTTGAAAGAATCTATGGAATTGCTGAATAAGTAAACTAATCTTTTAGTAATACTAACTTTACCAAGGTTATAACTGATGAACACTCAGTTGGGATTTAACCAACATCAAGCCAGAAATTGACTGCAATTTAAAGTGACATTCACCATTAACCCAGCTAGACAGCCTTCAATGAGGTTGTGTTAACCTTCCTTAGCATCTCGTTACTGAATGTAATAATAAAACCAGAAGGCCATCAGCAATTGGTAAGCCCCTCTTAGCATTACTCTTGAGACTAATTGTTGTCGTTGTCTATCCCACCGCTATCCCCACATAAGGGTGTTGCCTGATATGGTACCATCAGGTATGGTTTATTATTTGGCAGAGGGTTTTTACGATTGTATCCCCTTGCAGTCAGCAACCAGGTAATGGCAATGGGCCTAACTTTAAGCTAAATAATTCAACTACAAAGCAGCAGATGTCCTTTTAATTGCTTTTTACGTCATGCAGGACGTATAGCAGTAGTTTTCTTACACCCTACTAAGAGGCAAAATGTTTAGGGCAGTAAATGTTCTAATAAAATTATGGAAAATTACAAACTAGGTTTGGAGGGCAAGAAACAAATAATCATTATTACTACTGTATTAATAGCTAAGCTACAACCCTAGTTGCAAAAGCTAGATACTATAAGCCCAAGGGCTCCAACAGAGAAAAATAGTGAGGAAAGGAAGTATATAAACTATATGAGAAATAATTAGCAATTAATGAAATGTTTTAAAACCAGTAACTTCATCAAAACAGGTTCCATATATAAACCGTTAAAAGACTTTTGTCAGCCTGTTCAACATAACATTTGCTGCAAGTTTGAACTTTTGAAGTTCTACCGGTTTAACTAGCTGATTATGAACAGGATGGAACTCTCCTGGAAGATCTTATTGTAAAGGATGATCAGAATTATGAAAAATCTTACGCAACATTCATAACGAACTAATTGAATGGCGGTGCCACAGATTAATATCTATATCAGGATCAAGGAACTTGATAGACCTGAAGTTCCTGTCAAACAAATTAACATGAGAATCAGCAGCTGAAGACCAGACAGGAGAACAATATTCGAAACGAGAGAATGAAAGAATTAAAACTACTGCAGATTAGATTGATCACCAAAAATCTTAAAATGCTTTGTTCCTCAAAAGTAAATTGGCTGTTGAGAATTACACCTAAAATTTTAAGTCATATAGAGTTAAAGAAACATTATCAATGCTGAGCCTGCATGTAGAGGAGCCACTGTCCTTGATCTACTTACAATTATACTCTGAGTTTTGTTAGGATTCAACTTCATACCCCATAATTTGTACCATGCACTATTTTTAGCTAGATCTCTATTAAGGGGTTCAGCAACCCTAGATCTACATTCAGGAGATGGAATGGAGGCAAGGAGTGTCATCAACTGCATATGCAACAAGCTTGTTTTCTAGGCGAAACCATGTTATATGTATATAGTATGAAAAGTAATGGGCCAAGAACACTGCCCTGAGGAACACTCAGATATCACATTCCAATACTCACTATGGTGACCATCAACAACAACTTTGCAATCTGTTATTTAAAAATTCAATAATGATGCTAAGAAATGACCCACTCACTCCCGACTGTTTTGAGTTTGAAAACAAAACCCTTATGATTAACACGGTCAAAGGCAGCACTAAAATCAAGGACAATCATACGAACTTCCTGACCACAATCAAGGGATTTCTGTACAGCATTGGAGATTGTAAGAAGGGCATCACATGCTCCAAGGCCTTTACAAAAACCAAATTGCAAACTAGGGAACAATTGATTACTTTTAGCAAACCTATTAAGACATTTTGCCAAAAGACGTTCAAAAACTTTAGATAATATGGTAGTTATGAAAGTTGGCCGTTAACCAGTTGTACTTAAGTTACACATTTACTTTGTGGAATAACATTATCCATTCTCCAACAAGTGCTAAAAAGCTGCTTGCTAACTTGCACAAAATACTGGATAACTTTGTAGCTTTGAAATTTGCAGTCTTTATAAAAAAACAAAGGAAAAATACCATTTGGGTTTGCACCTCCATAAGCATCAAAGCCCATCAAGAGAGCTTTGATTTTGCGAGATCGAAAAGGCTAAACTACAGTATGGTCCTGAATTATGTGGTTCCCCATTTATGCGGTCGCTATTTGAAAAAATAAAAAATCCTATCTTGAAGCTGTTCAGTCTGGGAGTCAAGTGTTACAAGAATATCACATCTAATGTCTTTTTAAGTATATTGGTAGCCCTAAATACGGTGCTTGATAATAAATGTTACAAAACTATATTTACCTTACAACATAATTCCATAGTAAATAGCCTATTTAAGGAAAAATTCCAAATCAACAATGAAATCAACTTTACTATCTAAGTCCAGCTGACAAAATGTAAACAGAATTGTGGTTATGTTCTCGGTAATCTCTATCTTTCTCTAACCTTTCGATAATTTTAATGGTAGTGTTAATTATTTTTTAGTACAATATATATAAAAGCTTTATTTTTCCCTTCGGTGGTTCAAGGTTTTCACACGTAGGCTTGGTTTGTTTATCGGTAGTAAATAGCCTAAATTTCGGTAACGAGTCGGCAATATTTTGTCATTTTAAGCAGTATAGATTTGTTTTATATAGTATATGGTATTATTATAAAAACTCTCAGAGAGAGAGAGAGAGAGAGAGAGATTGATCTGATACCAGAAACCTCAAATCTCTCTCTCTCTCTCTCTCTCTCTCTCTCTCTCTCTGTGTGTGTGTGTAAGAAATAAAATCTTAGTTCACATGTGGCAACCTGAGTTTAAGAATGAAATTAACATGACTATTGTTAGTTGTGGCAATCAATTCCTCGCTTCAGGTAGTACAAGAAAACGGCTGATCTCTCTCTCTGGAGATGTTTTTCTAAGTTGTTGAGTGGGAACTTGTTGCTCTAGGAAAGTCTCCCTACGTCACTTCCTAAAAGATCAACAGGGGAGGATAAAGAGCAATGTCGCTCAGGGCACAAACGCCCTGTTAATAACTTTACTGATGTAGTTCACTAACTATCACTCTTAAATACGAAAAGGAGAATTGTACTCTGTCCAGAAGAGGCCTACACACACTCTCTCTCTCTCTCTCTCTCTCTCTCTCTCTCTCTCGTTCGTTCGTTCGTTTATGTGTTATACAATACTTACATATAGATGAGGAAACAAAAATCAGTTTCCTTAAAAAGTGGCAATTAAATATGAAACGGAAAAATTATACCGTGTATACATCCATTTCAATCGTGACTTAAAATATGGCATCCAATTTAGTCAGCAAACTGCCATTTTTAGGAAACATCATTTTATTCTAGAAAATTGTACTCTTTAAATATTCAATTTTGCTTTAAGAAAACATGTAGTTTTGTTTGTAAATTTTGGGTGTGTTTTGAAAATTGAGTATTGCTGACTCAATTTTGTTTAACTTTTGGCTATGACTAGCTCAGCTGATGTCTAGCTGCTGCTCTCAAGAATATCCGCGTACAAATACAGTAACAGTTTTGTTTATACCATTTCTTAACTTATTCAAACCCTCTATACAGTTAATGTTACATAACCACCAATGTGTTATAACTTATGTTTTTTTTTTGTTTAGTACATTTAAAACTATCATTCTCTCTCTCTCTCTCTCTCTCTCTCTCTCTCTCTCTCTCACACACATTTCTTACCCCTCTTTATCTCTTAACAAATGAAATCTTTCTTCTCTCTCTCTCTCTCTCTCTCTCTCTCTCTCTCTCACACACATTTCTTACCCCTCTTTATCTCTTAACAAATGAAATCTTTGTTGCTTCACAAAGTTTGTATTAAAAGTCAATCATGGTTCAATTTTCCTTATTTTCTCCAATCTCGCACCATAAGTCACATCGAACATTATAGCGGTAGCCAATTGTTCGATGACTTTAAAAACCAACCGTAGTACTTTCTTCTTCTTTTACTTTTTTTCAGATGGTTCCATAATTGAGGTGGGTACAAGTTGACTAATAATTTAAGTTAGGAAAAGTATTTTGGATATGGAATAGACAGTTATCTTTTGTAAAAGTTTAGAATTATCGTAAATTACCATTTTGTCATTAGCAGCAGTTTGCTATCGATGATTGAATGCAAGTAAAATATTTGAAATAAGCATTTGATATCATTAGTTATCACTTTAATCATGCGTGTTTAATGCGGTAGTTTGTTCATTATGACCGAAGATGGAGCGGACAGGAAACAAATGGGTTTCGTTTTCAGGTGGCGTCTTAAGGAAAAAACATGATATAAATGGCATTTGTTTAATTTCGAAGTTCTGAGAGAGAGAGAGAGAGAGAGAGAGAGAGAGAGAGAGAGAGAGAGAGAGAGGAGAGAGAGAGAGAGAGAGAGAGAGAGAGAGAGAGAGAGAGAGAGAGAGAGAGAGTATATATTTTATAATGGTTAGCAAATATAAAATTTCTAAAAGACAAAGATGAGTTTAAGTCAGAAAAGTGTGACGTTTTATCAGATTCTGAGAGTTTCTATTTTTAAGAATACAGTATTTAAGGAGTATTAAATTTAATAGATAAAATTGAAATTTTTCATACATTTTTTTCTCAATTTTTTCTCATCTCTCTAAGAGTCAAGGCTAACCTATTGTGTGGGTTAATTTTCTCATTATAATTTTTTTTTATGAAATTGTTGTAAAGGTAGTAAAAGATATGGCTGTAATCTATTTTAGACCTTTATCAGAAACCATAAAAACCCTCTAAAGGGTAAAAGGAAAGTTTTTTTTTTTCTTCATATTGGGTGATACCAGAAATCATAAAAAACTGTGTAGAGGGAAATATTTTATGAACATCGGGATGTCGCTGGAAAGCATGAAAAACACTTGAATGCCCAGTCATTCTTTTTTTGGATACTATAGCTTGTGTTAAGGCACTGAGATCAAAATTTAAATGTTCATAAATATTTACACATTATTCCTGTTCACATGGAAAAACTTTGTTCCATAATACCAAGGAAATGGTTACATTCGTGAACAGTATTTTAAAACCTTGACCAATTTAGAAAAGTATTTCATGTTAAATGTATATGTAGAGAGCAGACTTTGTTGTCCTCAGTGTCTCGTCTTTGACCAACCTGTTTTATTTGTCAGAAGTTGAGTTCATCATAGGTTGGTCAAATAATTAACTGCTCTTTTTATCTTTAACCGTGTGATGGAAGGTTGCTCCCCTCTTGGTGCCACAGGTAATTTATTTTTTGCCGCTTCCAGCCAATCTAGTTGCCGCTGTTTATCCCTTATTCATGTTGGAACTTAATACAACCCTTCCACACAGCTGTCACTTATAATCAGTGTGCTTGTAACAGCCTACTCATTATTTGACTTGGTTTTAATTTGTGTTTTTATTATTCTCATGTGATTTACTGTACTTCTGAGCCTACCATTGCAAGTACTAAATGGTAACAACTTTACAACATAGCATTACTACTTTCCTATATTTTATTTCTTTTTTACTTTTTGATTTTTTCATAATTAGTGGGTTATGTTTAAAGTGCATATTGAGGTTGGATTAATACACACATTTCCAATTCTAAATAGTATTCCCTTTTGGAACGTGGTTCTGATTAGTGTATTTCACATTACTGTACTGTATTGGTTGTGTTATTAACCTTGATACACTGCATTATGATGTTAGTGAAAGAATGGAGGTCATCATTAAATTATATAGATTTGTTACATTATTTATGCCTTGTCTTTAGCTATATGTTTTAGAAATTTGAAACTAAAACTATTAAAGTAATATTTACATTATGAATAGCTGAAGCTTTAGTGGTCAGATCATTTCATGTTGGTTTTTCAATTTCATTTGATGCTCATCATAAAAGGGTTTGGTAAGGTTCTTTACATTGATATTATTTAACAAGTTTCATGTTAGTGTAGAATTATGTATGAAAATTACATTAAAGGATTAGCGTTATGAAAATTACCATTAAAGGATTACCTTGTGTGGTTGCGCTCGTGCGAATGTGTGTACTTATGTAGCATTTGTATGTATGTGTGTTTCGTGCTGTGTTGGCTGGTGGTGGTAGTGTGACGGCAGTGGGTGGCAGCATGGGTTTTGGCGGGGCTGTACTGTGTTCACGTGTCTTCCTCTCACCCTCACGTAGGAAGAGAAGCGGGCAGGTATGCCTCGGTACCAGCAGGCTCCCCGAGTCTCTCCCCAGAGGGCTCGGGCTCCAGCCCCGGCTCCACCTCCGCAGCGCGTGGAGTCTCCACCCGTGAGTACTGCACCTTCACATCTCTCTCAACTTGTGCCTGCCTGCCTGGACCATTTCTACCCACCGGCGATGTGTCTAGACACACAGGTGCAACCCGCCTCTACTGTGTCATTGCCAGACCTGGATTATTCTAATTGCAATAGGATCAAGCACTTCAGTACTACTGTCAGTCAAGAAGAACAACAAATTTGAAATTCTAATACAAAATTAGCTTGTAAGAGCAGTATAAGACATAATGTGTTATCTGTTTTCAGGAGGAGCGCCGTATGAAGATGGCGAGGTACACCCAGGCCAGTGCTGCAGCAGCAGCCATGGCTATGAGTGGAATGGTGTCCCATCACGCAGCAGTCCGCCAAGGACATCCAGGTGTGGTGGTGGAGGCCCAGCCTATGGTCTCGACTATAGGTCCCAACATGGTGACAACTATGTCCCAAGCCATGGTACCCACTGGCCATGTAGCTTTACCTGTAACCATACCTGCCATAATGCGGCCAAGCATGCAGCCTATAATGACGCAGCCAATGGTTTCCGCTGCTGTACCTGCCATTCCTGGAGTGCCTACGGGTATGCCCCCCCCTCCCCATTGGAGGTATGAGACCACCCATAGGTATACCACAAGGTAAGTACTCTTCCAATAATTCCCCCTCCCCTACATGTCCCTGTCTTTAGGTAAGTGAAAGAAATTTTCATCAGGTGGGCAGTCTTCTATGTGAAGCCTACTTACAGCTATTTCTCTAGATGCAGTATTGAAACCTCACAATTAATCTGTTGTTCAATACTTTAACTTGGTATACACAACAGCAAGTTGTATGTGCCCAAGTGTTTACTTTTCAGCAGTAATAATTTGCCATGTGTATCAATTCATAAAAGAGTATGCTGCTATCTAAGAATTTCTGTATTTGAAGTGTCTTGCTTAAAGATACATTACTTTCATTTGACTAGTTTTCGTTCCCAATAACAATATGTCAATGGTAGGATAATTGCTTTTTTTCACTTGAATTTTCAACTAAATTTATTTAAGATTCTCCTTAGGATTGAGAAGGTAATTTTGTCTTTTGATACATATAACAATTTTGATGTTTAGTGGGTGGATGTGATGTGAGGTTCACTTTTGCCTAGGTGGTGTTGTACCTTAGTATGATTGCTCTGAATGGGTTGAGAAAATGTGAAACTTGACATGTTTGTTATGGGCAGTACAGAAATTAGGTTTAAATGGGAAGTTTGTGTGAGAGTTTTATTGGTACGTTAATAATCCTCAAACTAATATTGCAGTATAGATTACAAAGGTTGATTATATATGAAGGATTTACTTGATTGTAGAAAATTCACAAAATCTTTATCATTAGGCTTGGAGACTGGCACATATCTTATGAATTATATTGGTTGGCGTGTGTGTGCTTCGACATGCTTGTTTGTGAATGTGTTGGTTTTTTAGGGAAGCTTATGGGTCTTAAGATTTTGCATGTAGTGTTGACTAATTTAGGCAGCAAAGATGGGAGGATTGTAACATGTAAGCAATGCGCATGAATTTATTCTGGTATAGTACACTTTCATCCCTGTTGATGTAACTTTCATTATTATTACCTCGGAAGCTAATTTAGTGTTGAGGTTTTCCATTCATGAATTGAGAGATGTTTGAAATCTTGTAAGCTTGAATGACATGCCCTTTCAACCTATAGTATTAGAGTAGATAATCCCCAACTGCATTGGCAGATGGATGGGAATTCTTATTTTTGCCATCGACTACCTAAGGTTTGCAAGGTTATGTCCTTTCAAATTTCTTCTAGTCTTATTTCCTTTTCAAGTCATGAAAATGCAACATAATCTACCTCTTGTGTACAGTTCAAAAAGGTACTTTTTCTCTATCTAAATGTAGGAGTAAGGGTATTCAGTATTGTTAGCGTGGCTCTTTAACTGTATTGAAGTTGACCGGTTGGTAACACATGATTAGGAAGTTTTAATGTCACTGATAGATTGTTTAGTCTAGTTACATTAGCTAGATTTCCATTTGTTTTCTGTAAATTGAAGTTTAAGTGAACACAATTTTCTCTCTCTCTCTCTCTCTCTCTCTCTCTCTCTCTCTCTCTCTCTTTTTTTTTGACCAGAGGAGACACACTTCACACACAAGTTATATCATAGTAAGACAGTCATTTGAGTGTTGAAGGATATTAGTAGAGGATAAATATGCTCATATACAGCATTATTGAGTTGTTTGTACATATTTTAATTCTCCAATCCAGATGAATTATATATAATCATTGAAGTCAATTTCTTCACTTTGCATGGAGCTATTGTAAATTGATTTTATATCCCTGCTTAGTTTTCATTAATAACATGTTGCTGTAGAGTTCTGACCTTATTGCTCTTTTAGTTTGTGGATTAGGATTTGAAGGGTTTACTGAGGCTATGCAAAGAGTATGTCACAATTCATTAACATAGTTTTCCTTTCTTTGTTGTGGTATGTATTGGTGATCTTTCTATGTTGAGGTAGTTAAAAAAATAGATTGGGTTTTCCAATTTATGATAAGACCAAGTTTGTTCACTTTTCTGTTTGGTGTAAATGTTTCACTGGAGGGTTTGGGTTATGTTTTGACCTGTTTAAGTTGTAAAGGTAACAGTATTCTGGTTTCATTCGTTTGTTGTGGATTTGTCATCCTTCTGTTTATGAAGAAGACTTTCAATCACATGGTAGTAGTCATTTAAAAGTTGTATCTGATGAAACCAGCATTTTTATCGTATGATCAACAACTTACATTTAACCATGAGGGGAGGTGGACATTTGACAGTAAAATCCAATATGTGAAATCACTGATAGGAAAAAAAAAAATCCTTTTTAATTTTTTTATTACCCAACACAGTGGGTAGAAAGATCATTCATTATCCGCCCTAAATAGATGGACAATTAATTACTTGTGTATAAAGACTAGAAAATATAAAATGCCTTAATGGTTAGATCTTTCAAAACCTTTTTGTATACAGTAAATGCTTAGTGACAGTAAGGTAAAAGTTCTCCTTTAGCAAGGCTATTCATGAAAACCAGAGTATCGTTACTTCTGAAAATGAGTCGAATTCTTGCTGGTAACTACATAACTATGTCAGAACAGTATTATTTAAGCTATACATTGGACAACCTTGTCAAGAAACAAGTTTATATGATTGAAGGTACAAACAGAATATCCACTCTCCTAATCCTTAGTGTCATACCCTTTTCTAACTTTTTCCTCATGGTTTTACCTAGACTGTCTTTTGCACTGACATTAGATATGTATAATTTTAGTTGATAAATTTTAACATCACAAAAATTTAAATGCCTTTCAGTTCTATCTCTCTTATGTAGTAAATGTACGAGGTACGTTGCTATTTCGTTTATCAGTTATGTATATGATTCTCTCTCTCTCTCTCTCTCTCTCTCTCTCTCTCTCTCTCTCTTATAAGTGAAATGATTTGTTTTAATCTGACACGACATTGATTTTGAAAGTCTCATTAGTATGGTCTCACTTTTCATGGGCTACATAAGAATTAGTTAGGAAAGAAATGTACGAGGTACTTAGCTATCTTGTTTATCAGTTATGTATATGATATTCTCTCTCTCTCTCTCTCTCTCTCTCTCTCTCTCTCTCATAGTGTATATATGATATTGTTTTAATCAAATTCAGCACCAAATGGTCACTGTAAGGTGTCCAGAAAGACATCACTCCAGTGGCTGATTTTAGGGTCTTGCCTTTTGTCTTATAAAATGGCCTGTAGTTTTTAGTATGAGGTTAACAGTAGGCATAACGGAAGGGTCTTAGCAGTTTTCCTGTTGCCCCTCTCTGCACCCAAATTAATCTCTACAGCATAGTACTTAGTCCCTATATCTACTTTCTTCCTTATCTCTGTTCAACCTCTTACTAAATACCGAATGCTTAATAGTTCAAGTGCAGAATTTGCTGAGTGCATTTTATCAGTCAATAGCCTCTCTGGCCCCATGAACTGACCGTATGGCTCAAATTCCATAAATATCAAATCACTAACAGAAAAGTTCTTATCTTGTGTCAGTGAGAGTAATCACTGTAATCATGAAAGTATAAAAGTGGTTCAGGTTCCATAGGTTTATGAGTACAGTAAGCGATCGTTAGGCGGATATAGTTTAGGAATTTCATTAATACATAGGGTAACCCATTCAATTGATATTTCTTGATTTTTATTGGTAAAGGCTTATTAATTTTGGGGTATTTTTAATGTATTTGCAGTAAGAATGTTGCTGCAAGCAAGATTAAAATTCTAACAATGTTGGTAGTTAACTTTTTTTTGGTCTTTATAATGTGATGTATTCTTACTAACTAGAATAAATGGAAGGACCATGCATTTCTTTTCTCAATCTTGATGTAGAGTTTGGAAAGACATTGATACTAGAATGTTGATAAACGTAGAAGTCTCTTGTCTAGAGAGAATTAATTATGAGTTTTCACCTTATCCCAGTATAAACATTAAGTTTTAACTAATCAACTTTAGAAGTGTTCTTTTAGGCTTATTTTACCTTCTCAACGCAACTGGTCTTGCTTTCAGTATGAATAGTTAAAGGGTCTTTATAATATCTCTTCGCCTTCTGGGGTGGTTGGGTGAGGGTTTACCATCGTCATTGCCCCTAAAGCCAGTCACTTGGATTCCTAAAGGGTCATTGCAGTGTTCCCTCAGCCCCTATCTATATACCGTACACCCTTAACCTGTTAAGCGTCCCCCCTGGACCAGGTTGCCGTTAACGCAACCCCCCCCCCCCCCCCCCCCCCCTCTCTCTCTCTCCTCTCTCTCTCTCTCTCTCTCTCTCTCTCTCTCTCTCTCTCTCTCTCTCTCTCTCTCTCTCTCTCACATATAGTTTTGTGAAATCTCGTTGTCCAGTCATTCGGCAATGAGATGTCATTTTCGCTCTCGGCATCGAAAGAAAACTTTTCTTCAATATACTAGTCACTGGAGGATTCAGAACTAGTGCTCTCATTATCAAACAGGTTATCATTATTAAATTCCTCAACAAAAATATCATTTATTTCATCTAAAATAACCTTTCTCTTTAGACCGCTCATTGCAAAAGGGACAACAAACAAACTTTTCCGCATGAACGCTCAAAGCGCACTGAGAGGAAACCAGTTCTCTAACATCAAGCTACCTTCAGAAAAATAGCTGCCAGACATCATATAAGTTTCTATTTACAGCCCCCATATGCTGAGAGTGTTGCCAAGTGGTGATCCTATACTTACTATACGAGTAAACGTATTATCACGAGACTGACGGCTTGAAAAAGGCAATTAAAGTCATGAACGGAATATGCAGTTGAAGGCGGTACGGAGTAGATCGGGGTGAACGGTTTATCACGTGGGTGACGCTTAACAGGTTAATGTTTAACTTACCTCTTATTCTTTCTTCCATCTTCTTGTATTCCAACCTCTCTACTTCACTTTATATTGCAACTGTGGGGTTTATCACAGTTGCACATCAGTGTGGACGTGCTCTCGTTCCTGGGTGCATGGTCAATATGGCTCAGATTCCATATACTGTCTATACCATCAGTCCATTGGCACTTTGCTGCCCTGCACTTTTTAACTTGACTGTTGTCCATCCTCTGAACATCTGCTCTAGAAGGCAGGGCAACTGCTAGGTTTGACTCCCAAGTTGTACCACAGCTCTGAATGACCACCTTGGCCCATGTTCTGAGTTCTAGGGCCTAAATTCTATATATCCATCCCTTCAACACAACTAGTTGATCATTTGAATACTTGATTAACTTCCATCCACCTAAAATTAGCTGTGGTGCCATATGGCTTCAGCAGATCTTTTGGAATTTTTGCTTCTGTGCTTTAAGCAATTGAGAAATGAATTATGGGTTTTTAATATATTTTTGGCAAAGCTAAGTTGTCTTTTTGTATTCCAATCATATCCAATTGAATATTGTTAGCTAGTGTCCTAAATTTACTCAAGGATGTTAGGGGGGGGGTGAAACATACTGTAAGTAAATTGAAAGTCAACTGGCAGTAGAGGGTTTGAAACATGGGGGATATAGGACTTGAATAGCATGAGAAAATTGATTTTTGCAGAGAAAGAGTAGCTTTTTGCTGTTCGCACCTCTTGGTTGGCTTCTTTTAGTTCAAAGTTATAAATTTTACTTTTATGCCATGTATTTCTTCATACAGTACCTCCTTATATGGATGAATGTATATTTGATGAGTTTCCCAGAATCATCTCCATGTGGCTTTGCTAATGTTTAGACAATTTTAGAAATAATTTTTTATAAAAATCCAGGAAACAAAATTGTCACATCTGACTTTCACTTTTATTTCCACATTTGATATTTATTTACATTTGACATCTCTCTATATAGTTTGCACTATTTAATGAGGCCACTGTCCGTAGAATTTTTGCATCAATTTCACGTGGGGGTCAAGCGAATGGAACAAGATGATGTATGCTTTTGGCAGTTTTGGCCAGATTGTTTCATCATAGTAGTACTATATATGTAGTGAGGAGGGTTTGTAACTTAAAAAATAAGTTATACAGTATAACCAATTCCATTAAGGAACTGGAGTGAATAGATTTGACACTACTGTACTGTAGGGTAATAGTTATTTCCCTCATTTTGTCTCCACCCATCATAGTCTGTTCTTTGACCATTGTTGTAAATAGACATGAATGTTTTGTTTTCCACTTTACGCATTTGTGTTCCCAGCTGGTATCTTTTGATATATTTCTCTCAGCCTCAGCCTAAGTAGATTTTGTTTGTAGCACAATTGTGTAGCAAAATGTATTGCATTCTGTATGTTATTAATAGCAAGTAAAACCTCCATACCACTGAGGACGTGGTGGTTCTTTTACAGTGAAAGATAGCACTGTAATGTGTTGCAGTACTTGTGCACATTATTTTTTTTTTCTTCCACTTGCAATAGATAACTGCTTTCCTGCACAGGCTTTTGAGAATTTTCATGAAATGAAGCTTTGAAATATGAATGATTTATGGCTTGGTTGTTCTTCATTTGAAGGTGTTGGATAGAGGATCAAAAGTGGAGAATTTTCTTGTCAGATACCATACAGTATGAAGTGCTAAACTGAAATTTGGAATTAGATTTTGATGCATTGAAGTAATAGCTGAATATGGTAAATATATATATATATATATATATATATATATAAATATATATATATATATATATATATGTATATAAATATATATATATATATATATATATATATAATAGAAAGTATTATGCTTGGATTTCGTGTAAGGGGTGTTTATTTTCATGTCTATTTTTACTATTCTGTATAGATTATGTATTAATCTTGAAGTGATTGAAAATTACAAGAGTAAAGAGCTAGTTTTTTCTGTTCTGAAATTAGCAGTGTGTGTTTTTCAACAGGATGGTTGATGAATGCCGGTTAGATTGGGATTTAATGTTATTTTTAATCACCAAATTGCAACCCATTTCAGTATCTGATGCTAAAATGTAGACATTGGTGTAAAGGAGCTACTTGATTTACAAAAGCTTTGTTACTTTTTAACTACAATCAACTACAAAAGCTTTGTTACTTTTTAACTACATTTTTTTGAGGGTAGGAGGCCCGTGGACCCTATTTTAACATGTTAACTAATATCATTTGTTTTTTTTTTTAAATTTTAATTTTTTATATGCTACCGTATTTTTGGTAGAGCATTTCACATAGCTTTTTAGGCCAGCCTTTTTAGCATTTCTTTTAAGGCTCACTACTGCTGTTTATTAGTGTTTTCAAGCGAGTGCAATATTCTCAATGTGTGCCCTTCCTAATCTACCTGTAATGTTTAAGTAGGATGATAGACTACACTTTTGCCAGTATGTTTTTCTAAGTGTTATTCATCTCATGAAATTAAGACAGAGCCAGTAAGCTTCTCATGACTTTGTATTGTCTTTTGATTCCTGCTTTCTTCCTTTGGCAATTTAGAAAATCGTGTATTTCAAAGCTCTCCGTGCATCATGATTTGTCCATCATTCAGTTGGTATAGAAATAGAACCGTAACATAATTGGTTCTTGAATGCTTTGTCTTTGGTGTCCGTTTTCACTTATGTTCCCTGATGAATTGTCAGTAGCTGTTTAAGAGATTAAACACTTCTGTGTGCTTCAAAGCAGGTGGGTGGCGGGAGCAGTCACCCTAATTGTAGTGTTGTGGTTGACCTAGAAATTTTTTCTCCATAAAGAGTACCGAAGCTTGTAGCCAGTTAGTGAAAATTGATGTTCTGCATGCATTTCATAGGTCTTTATCTAGCAAAAGGTACCATTGCTAGGATGTTATAACATTTTCATCCGATGAATTTTTGTTCTATTTTCTTCCTCTTCCTCCAGATGTGATGAGATTAGTTTTCCTGTCAGGAAAGTACAGTGGATTGTCATGTTTCAGACTTTGAATTCTCACTTTGTTCCTTGAATAGATTTTGTTATAGTTATCATGCGTGTATGTGCTTGTTCGTTGCTGTTTTAAACATTAGATGTGCACAAGTCTTTTACTACTTAAATTTCTGCAGTTGGATATATTTGTTTTTATATTTTAACATTATAAACAATTTCTCTTGCTCATTGCACGAGGCGAAGAGAATGGGCTTTTTAGTTACATTTATAAATTATGCCATTGTTGTTGCCTTTTACATGTAATGTATTATTTTCATCGTACCTTTTTGTAAACTTATTAGATAGTGTAACTGTAGTTAGTGGTTACTTTGTGCATGTACGACATTATGTGCATGTGGGTGATTTTTTTCACTTTGTCTAGTGAAGCTTGTCTCATACATTTAAAGATTTATCAGTGAAGTAAAACTATGATTTTTATTTACAGTTTTTTCTATTTTGCTCTTATGTACTAAAGCATCGCCCTTTACCATGGAAGGTAGGGTTTTCTGATTTTTTCATTTTGCATTTGTAAATGTTTTAAAATGGATTTTCCACATTTGTAGGGATGTCCCACAATGTTACTGATATATATATATATATATATATATATATATATATATATATATATATATATATATATATATATATATATGTATATATTTTTTTTTTTTTTTTTTTTTTTTTTTTTGTAGTGAGGGAAACGGGATTGTATTTACCGAGGCACTTGGTTTTAGGAAAATGGCGATGGGCATTTGTTTTTGAACAGAAATTTGACAGCTTTAATTGCTTGTTCTTAAGCATCTTTTGAGAAATACTCAGAAGGCCTCATGGGACGTTAACAATATTGAATTCAAAATGTTGTTTTATCCAAGGAAGTTTGATTAGATTAAAAAAAATTCTTTCCAATATGCCAGTTGTCAAGTTTGGCTGTTAAGGGGATATTAGAGATTAACAGCTCTCTTAAACAGATTGAGCAACATTTTGTATAAGTAAAGAAACAATTTACCGTAGTTTATTTTGTAATAGGTAAATGAAAACTTCCAAGTACTGTATTTGTTTTTCATTCTTAAACTTAAAAATTTCAAATAAGTCGAGAGTCCTCATTACCAATTAACATGCAGGGTTGCCAAATCTTAGTTGATATTTAGTTTGCATTTGCTTTATATAATCAGTTTAGTAGGCATGGGTTGAAATGTCTAATTTAACCATGTAAATATTACATGCAGCAATCTTGTGAAATCTTTGTCAATGCATCGCTTTATACGTAACCTTTCTAAGCATGCTGGTTGTTTGATAAGAGAATATTTAGTAAGGTTTTAAGAATTTACAGTACTTGTAAAGAATGTAAAAATTGTGCTGTTCTTGTTAAAGCTTTTTTTCTATAGCTTCAAGCCAAATTAAAGATCTGAACCAAATTCTAATAATGCTGTGGTTTATGTCATTCATAATTGGTTTTAAGTATGTATAAATATTGACAGTGCAGTGGTCTTAGTGAAAAAAAAAAAAAAGTTCTGTAGTTATAAGCGTCTTGACATGCACAGTTTGGAAATTGTCACAGGATGACATTTTCATTAATCGGCCAAATTTTTTATGGCATTCAAGAGTTTTTGTCTCCCATCTGTTGTATATGATAATGCTAATGTGCAGGGCCACATTAGACACTGAGAATGTATTTATTCTAGAGAATGTGGGGAACGAACCGTAAGTCAAACCGAGCTTTGGTTGTAACTCTTGTGGAGTAAAGGTAGTCCATTGCTGCAAGGTTTCACTGCTGCATGTTATTTTCAGTAAAGAACATTCACTCCATAAGATATGTAGGTCACATTGCATTCAAAGGTTAGTGAATATTTTGATTTAATGTTTTATGGGATGTAATCGGAGACCTGTATCTATAAATTCTTCCATTAGTTGCAATGACACTTTTACCTTTAAATTTCTCCTTTCACCTTCGCAAAGACTTTTTAGTTACGATTATGTAGTTTTGCAGTACAGTAAATGAGCATGAAAAGCTTGTTGTGCACTTGTTTTTACAAACAAAGGAAAAGCTGTAAATATATGCTTTAGTAGCTTTATATTTTTAATTTTTTACTTGATACCACATTTAAAAATGCTGTTAGTCTGTTGTGTCGAGGTGATTGTATGGTTAGTTTGATTATCATTCAAATTTGGAGGTTAGATTCATTATCAAATCTGATTTGAGCAATTTATTTATTTTTTTTTTTCTTTTCCAAAATAAAGTTGTTGGTGGTTTGGCATTGTGAAAGATTGTTTCTTGCTTTAGCTCAATTGTTAGTTGAAAGTCTTAGCGTTTTCTGGCGTTGTTACATAAGAATTAAGTTTTAGGGTATTTACTGTACATTGTTAGTCTTATGAAATGGTAAGACCCAAGTTCCACATCACAGTGGTTTGAATATATCTCCTATAGAGCAAATACACATGCACTGTGTTAGAGGTTTTTGCCACATCCATTACGGCACCTTAGGTACTCCCACCTTTTAGACTTTGCCCTCCCAATCATGATGTGTTTTTCCTTCTTGGTTTCCAGTCTCTTAAATTTTATTGTTTTTCATGTTACACAATGGCACAATGGCCTCCCTGTTCAAAATAGCCTAAGTTTGTGAATCCATAGACTGTGCAGTATACAATCTTTATTTTGGGTACTCTGTACGTGAAGTTTTCTCAAGTCAAGTTTACACAACTGTCAATAAGCAAAATCTGACTACACCTTGGACTGGCAATATCATGACTTTTGAGAGACCGAAAGGAGAGGGAAATAGGAATTGTAATACATACCCTTCTTGATTTTTAGTTGGTTAGCTTGAATTTATATTGTACTATCATTGGTTGTAGCTCATTATGTGAGCTCAATTTTCAGGATTATAAAATGGGCGTATTGCTTCCCAATAAATATGAATCAGAATTTATATTGTACTATCATTGGTTGTAGCTCATTATGTGAGCTCAATTTTCAGGATTATAAAATGGGCGTATTGCTTCCCAATAAATATGAATCATAATGATATACCTATCATTGATCCTGTTTGGTCTTGGGTCTTGTAGTTTTGCAGGTTTTGTGAGACCATTGGTGATGTTTTAGCGGAAGCCATTGTGTTCTCTTGATAAACAAACTTTAGATGTTCCAAATACCACAGGGAAGAAGCAAATAGTCCCTCTGTTGTATGACCTTTTTCTGCCTGTTCTTTTGGCTATAAATCATGTCGGAGGATTACACCACTACCTCATATCATGTAGGGGGTGTGTATTGTCTATCAGTGGACCACAAGCTCTGCACTGTAAGCTTTATTTAAAGGTCTTCGCAGCATCCTTTTACCCCACCAGTTGCACATGCTTTTCAGAATTTATTTATACCTTCTTTCACTTACTTTCTTCCGTCTTGCTGTCTACCCTCTTAACTTAATTTTATCCGGCAACTGTGGGGTTGCGTGAAAGTTGCTTCAGGCCCCTGAATGATCCCCCAATCCGTGGGCCTTCTGGCCCAAATTTGTAAATCCATTACAATCCTCAACCTTTATAGCATCAGCTACTGGTACTTCTATAGCCCATCTCACTTTTTCCGGTTATTACTTGGTAATCTATTTTCTTTGTGAGTGACCTTTCCTCATACTGGTGTTCAGGGTAGTAGTCCTCTCCACGCTCCTGTATGCATGTGAAACATGGACGCTATATAGAAACGATATTAAAATCCTAGAACGCTTCCAACAAATGAAACTGAGGCAGATCTTGAAAATCCCCCGGGAGAGCCACACCACCAACATTGAAGTCTTAGAACGTGCCTCGCTGACCAGCGTGGAGGCCACCATCATCCACCACCACCTCCGCTGGATAGGACACGTGCATAGGATGGATCCATCTAGGCTCCCAAAGAAAATATTCTACGGAGAACTGACCCAGGGCACCAGACCACGAAGAGCCCCGAAAATGCGCTACAAAGATCAACTAAAGCGCACCCTGGCTCTAAATGACATCGATCCTTCCTCATGGGAAGAAACAGCCAGGGACAGGAAAACCTGGAGGAGTACAGTACACCATGGCACCGTGGACTTCGAGGAGAGGAGGAGACAAAATGAGGAGGCTAGGAGGAGAAGAAGGAGAGAGCGATTAGAACAGCCCCGCCCACCACCTACCCTCCCTTGTGAACACTGTCCGCGACTCTTCCACCACAGACTAGGACTTACCAGCCACATCAGGCATAAGCACCCACCCCACAGATAGGAGGCTGATGGCTAACGACAGAACCCAATACTCGGACACGAGTGGGCGCCGACGACGACGATGAAGTAAATTGTCTTGGTTTTTACAGTATGTTTGCAGATGCATCATAGTGCTATGGCCGTTCTGTGGTAGGCATAGCCTCTGCCGAATTATGTCTAACAATTATTATGATGATATACTGTATCACAAATAGCATATTCAATCCAGGGTAATCACCCATTTTAATCTTGCTGTTTAACCATTGTATCAAGACAAGGAGCTATGATGTCCTTGTAGTTGGAAGGGTGGCCCGCCTTTCAATGTTTGGTTCTTGAAGAATTTTGAAAGCATTAATTTTGCTCACTTTTTGTTCCGATCAAAGAAAGATAAAAGTTGTTTTAGTTTTCTATAATTTTGAGCTTTGCTCTATCATCTCTGGTACCCTTTGTATTTTCTCCATTCTTCCCGTTTTCCACCTTTCTCTTTTTTAAGTCGAGAATTCTTTGCCTTAGTTTCAAATACAGTAGCACCTCAGATTACATGTTTAATTCGTTCGTGGAGCAAGCTCGTAACCAAAAATGCTCAATAATATAAAGGAAGTTCACTCTATGCGTTTCACAAATCCATGAATACACTTAATCATTTTAATAAGTTTGTAATGGAATTTAGTTTACAAACTATAACCCTTAATATCATATATTAATACAAATTAATAATTTACAATGAAAAAAGAAATATATTGACAAATTAACTCTCCCTTACCTATGAGGAGAGTCATGGCTGACGTGAGGGAGGAGAGAGAGGGGGAGAAGGGGGCCGGATAGTGCTTGGAAGGAGGACCTCCCTGCATGGAAACTGGGTAAAATATTTTGAGTTATCTTTCTGGAATGACATTCATTGTCACTGACTGTATTTCTTAATTTACACTTTATGGAGTTTTTATTTTTTACACCTGCATTCAATTTTGATAAGAACTAATCTAGAGACAAGTACTTTTCCATTTAAATATGATAAAACCCACATAAACATTGCGTGTGTGGTGTATAAGCACCATGAGATTTTTTCTGGCTGGTCTTACGAGTAGTTGTCCACAGAAACAATGTGCATGCTGAGGGAAATTTTTGCTCGTAAGCTTACACGATGCTCGTAAACTGAATTGAATTTTTATGCTCATTTGTTCCGTAACCGAAATACAAACCACGCTATTTACAAAGGGTATTACTTTTAGCGTAGCTGAAATGGCGAGCCATTAGAATTTAACGAGGGTGTATTACCCCCGCGCTAGTTAGCGGGGGGGTAGGGGAGTGGTAGCTAGCTACCCCTCCTCCCCCTCACACACAGGAGAATACTCACTTTTCACTTTTGGCTCGGACTGTGACAGACGTCTCTGTCTTGGTCCTCGCTTGGCAGCCATTGTCTGTTTTGTCTTTACTTAATCGCTTACTTTTCTTTTACTCAATATATATGTAAACATGTTTTCATGTTTGTATATATATTTGAGTATAGAAATAAGTAAGTTTCCTTTTCAGATGTGTGTGTGTAGTGTACGATATCTTCGTGGAGGCCTCGGCAGTTAGGCCACCACGGCCTAATTTTATGGGTTGCGATCGAGTTTGACTTCGGTCTTTCTCTCTCTCTCTCTCTTGAGGTCGTTCACCCTTTTACTATGTTTTACTACGCCCTTGTAGCTTCCTTCCCGTGTGGGTGGGGTTGCTACGCCGTACATTTTGTCTCAATTAGTTTATGAATCTAATTGTAGTTGTTAATTTTTCAGCTTGTAGAACGATTCCTTTCGGGGTTTTCGTTTTTTCTTTAGTGTTCATTCATTTTTAAATTACATAATTACATAGTTACATAATTATAATTGTTATAACTCTGTTTTGGTTACAGCTCTCCTTCCGCGAGTGTAAGTGGTTGTGAGGGCACGTGCCTGTTGTGTAATTCTTGTTCCTTTTCCTCGGGATTCCTCTTCGGAGCCTTCCCGGGGGAATGAATGTGTACTAATATTATTTGTTTTATTTTTTTACAGTTACCGATCTAGTTCGTTTCTGTAATATAGCAACGGTGTGAGCTGTCTGGTTGAGTCCTGGGGATTCGGCTGTTGCTGCCTCCCCCCTTGTATTGTCGTCAGGGGCGTGTCTCCTTCTACTGGTAGTACTCCCGTGTCGACGGACAGCTCTCCAGTTCATTTTAGAACAGTCAGGAGGCTTGCCTCCTTGGGCGGATAACTTTCCTTCCGAGGGAAGTTTTTTCCTGTCCAGGCTTGAGCTTTTCCTCTTTTGGGGGGTTCTTCTCTTGCCTTTTTTTCGTGCGACTATGCTCTTGGTGCTGAGCGGTCGCACCTGCAGTTTCGCTCAAGGGGCTGGGCAACTGCAGGAGCTCCTCTTCGGAGGATTGCCCCTCTTAGGTCACTGGCTGACCAGTCTCTTCCACGAAGTGTTTCTCTTTCGTTCGCGAGAGAGTACACTCATAGAGACTCCTCTTCGGAGGTTTCTTCTGTTGCTGTTGCTGTTGGCCTCCCTCGCCGTAAGGCCCTCCGTCCGCCTCGTCGTAAGGGCCTCTCATCTCCCTATAAGGGTGCTTGAGGCGCCTTTTTGAATCTCCGTTTGCAGCCTACAACTTCTTTTTCTCGATCTTCCGTCTTGGTGCAGATGGACAGCAGTCTAATCTCGTCTTCCGACGGGCAACGGTCTTCCCGACGGACAACGGTCTTCCCGACGGACAGCGGTCTTCCGACGGACATCAGTCTCCCGGCGGACAACGATCCCTTCGGGGCAAAGGGTTGCCCCCACGGGGGTTCTTCCCTTGCGTGCCAGGGTTTCCCTGCGCGCCCTTCTGTTCGTCAGCGCTCTCCTGTTCGTCAGCGCTTTCAAGATGATCTTCCCTGTGGTTCCTGTTACGTGCCCTGTGCGCCCACGTTCGCCCTCGCGATCTAGAACTTCGGTTCAGGTCGGGGTCAAGGACTCTTCTTCTTTGTGCAGGCTTCCACGCGTAGCCTTCTGCTCGTCAGCGATCATCAGCTCGTCAGCGATCATCAGCTCGCCAGCGATCGTCAGCTCGTCAGCGATCATCAGCTCGCCAGCGATCTCCAGATCGCCCACGTGTGTTACAGCTGGCACGCCAACGTTCTCCAACACTTCTGAAGGAACATGGTTCGCCAGCTACTAGCTCAACTGCGGATGCTGATCGCCATCGCGCGACCCTCAACTGCAGATGCTGACCGCCATCGCGCGACCCTCAACTGCAGATGCTGACCGCCATCGCGCGACCCTCAACTGCAGATGCTGACCGCCATCGCGCGACCCTCAACTGCAGATGCTGACCGCCATCGCGCGACCCTCAACTGCAGATGCTGACCGCCATCGCGCGACCCTCAACTGCAGATGCTGACCGCCATCGCGCGACCCTCAACTGCAGATGCTGACCGCCATCGCGCGACCCTCAACTGCAGATGCTGACCGCCATCGCGCGACCCTCAACTGCAGATGCTGATCGCCATCGCGCGACCCCCAACTGCGGATGCTGATCGCCATCGCGCGACCCCCAACTCGCGGCGATCATTTACCTGCGCATGCTGCTCGCCATCGCACAACCCTGAACGATTGCCCGCTTACGCATGCTGCTCCTCATCGCACCACCCTGAACGATCGCCCTCCTGCAGATGCTGATCACCATCGCACCCTTTCACGCGATCATTCACCTGCGCATGCTGCTCGCCATCGCACAACCCTGAACGATTGCCCGCTTACGCATGCTGCTCCTCATCGCACAACCCTGAACGATCGCCCTCCTGCAGATGCTGATCACCATCGCACCCTTTCACGCGATCATTCACCTGCGCATGCTGCTCGCCATCGCACAACCCTGAACGATTGGCCGCTTACGCATGCTGCTCCTCATCGCACCACCCTGAACGATCGCCCTCCTGCAGATGCTGATCACCATCGCACCCTTTCACGCGATCATTCACCTGCGCATGCTGCTCGCCATCGCACAACCCTGCACGATAGCCCGCTTACGCATGCTGCTCCTCATCGCACAACCCTGAACGCTCGCCCTCTTGCGGATGCTGATCACCATCGCACCCTATCACGCGATCATTCACCTACACATGCTGCTCGCCATCGCTTACCGCCAGCGATCTTCTTCACCTACGCGGCAGCACGATCCCTCGCCGTCACGCCCATTCCCCTGCGCGCCCGCGCGATCGCTCGCCTGCGCGCCCGCGCGATCGCTCGCCTGCGCGCCCCGCGCGATCGCTCGCCGGCGCGCCCGCGCGATCGCTCGCCTGCGCGCCCGCGCGATCGCTCGCCTGCGCGCCCTCGCGAACGCTCGCCTGCGCGCCCGCGCGACCACTCGCCTGTGCGCCCGCGCGACCATTCGCCTTTGCGCGACCGTTCGCCCTCGCGCGACCGTAGTTCGCGGCGAATTCCACAGCCGGTGGTAGCAGCAGGGACGCGTGCTCCTAGGCGGCACTCGGGATCACCTCCATCCAAGCACAGGTTGGTAGTGCAGGACGAAGACAGGTCAGTACAGCATTCTTCCCACCTTCTTTTCAGGCAGGAACCGTCGTGTCCTCTCCAAAGGATCGCCCGATCCCTTTCACCTTAGCGAGGATTTCGGACTCTGTGTCCTTGGAGCAG
Organism: Palaemon carinicauda; assembly: GCF_036898095.1. Taxonomy (NCBI): domain Eukaryota; kingdom Metazoa; phylum Arthropoda; class Malacostraca; order Decapoda; family Palaemonidae; genus Palaemon; species Palaemon carinicauda. Next base: position 43,135,690 of record NC_090744.1, read on the forward strand.
CAGACATGGTTTGATCCGCTGGCACGGGCGTTAATGAGGGTTATGAAACCAGCACTCACCGGCCAGGGTAACAAACCAGCGGCTGTCTCTCCTACGCTGAAGAGAAAGAGAGGAGTGGACTTCGTGGTGACTTCCCCCAGGGCGAAGTTGGTTCCCAAGAGGTCGGTCTCGAGGGTCCCCTCTCCTGCACGAGTACTCTCTCCTTCTCCCGCCCTGGAAGGATTTTTGGCGGGGGGGCTTTCCGTTGAAGATTTCTCCATCGGACAAGGGGTGACCGCTTACCTCTTCCTCTGGGAGCTTACCAGGTTCTTTCCCTCCTCGGTTACGGCCCGAGGTTTGGTTCAAGGAAGCTACAGGAAGATCAAGGGTACTTTCCTCCTCTCGAGCTCAGGCACCTTGGCCTTTCGTCGTTAAGTATCTACTTGCGGACAAGCTCGATGTTTTACCATCTGGACGCACTGACTGAAGGCTTCCTTCGGGTGTCTCATCTGTGGAGGTCAACGACCTCAGACACCCTTCCATCCTTGAGAAGAGTTTTGTCTTTGCCCAAGGACAGAGACTTAAACATCTGCTGTGCGGAGTAAATCGACTTCCGGTTTCACTCCTCCAAGGCGCTTTCTTCCAGACTCTGCAGGGCTCCAGCTCCCTTTTCTTTCAACCACGTCGGCCTAAGTTATCGGCTACGACAACTGGGACAAGGTGTCCAATTGCAGTTTCCTCCTGTCAGGAACAGATGGCACAGGAGACTCCCCCGGGGGGGCATAGTCCTAAAAGGAGTTCACGAACTCTAGGATTGCAGGTTTTTTCGCTGGGAGGATGCTTAAGGTTACTCATCCGAATGACAGCTTCCCGATGCCCATTCCCGCACAATCTCTGTGAGTAGCCAAGGATATCGCGCCTGCCGTCTCTGTCAGCGAATTCAGTGTCTCTGAACCTCTATGCCATAGCATCAGCAGAGTTGCCCGGTTGGGCAGAATGATCCATACCTTAGGCGAAGGTCTTCCTTAGGATCATCGACGGCTTCACCCCCGGCCCCCTCAGTCGATCCTTTCTTGTAAGGAAGGATCTGAGAGGGGATGTCCATAGTCGACCTCTCAGCCCTGATCAAGTTTGTCGAACAAACTTCGGCCAGCGTAGACCAGCAGAATCGATCAGACTGGTAACGAGGCGACAGGACTCCTTTAACCCTGGATCGGAAGGACGGGTACTTTCAGTTTCCATTCCATCCATCTTCCAGGGTGCTCGTCGAATTCAGCCTAAACTGCAAGTATTCCTGCTTATGATGCAGTGTGGCTATCCCGCCGTGGCATAGCAGGTTTGTTTCCCCAGAGAACTCTCCCTGCCTTCCTCTTGGCCGCTCAGGTGCAGACTTCCGCCTCCTCTGCTGTTTGGAGGGCTGGTCAACTCCGGTAGGCTCGGGTTTCGACCTTCTTCAGCGCCGGGAAAAGCTTCCGAATGCTGACCATGAGTGTGGGCTCATGGTATTTTGCTTGGAGCCTTCTCTTCCTCTGCCTCAACATCTGGAGTATCTGGCCATGATATTGAGTCAACCGCCTTACCACGTTGGAAACCCCGCTTCTCGTCCGTCCAGCGAGGTTAAGCAACGTCGGCACTTGGATGGGTGACCACCTGGGGACGCCAGATTCTGTTACCACATCCTCCGAGCCTTCCTTTCGGTTGACTGTGGCAAGACTGAGGAGAGTCGCAGTACCTGTTCTCAGTCAAGCAGAGTTTTCAGCCCTACCTTGGAACGTTTCCTAGTTCTTCTTTCCTCATTGACCCGTTTATAGTCCGAACGGTCGCCTCAGGATAAGTTCCATGTGGGGCGATCCAAGTTCCGGTGGCTTCAGGCAATGTTTAACCGGACTCCCTGGCCCTATGGGACCAGCGGAACTATTAAACCTGCAATGGGTGTTGACCTATGGAGCCTCTTGATGGTAGTGGATATTCTCGTCCTTTCCCCACATTCTTGATGCGGTTCTCGGACTCGTCAAAGGAAAGGGGGGGGGGCATGTTCCGGTCCAGGCCTATGGCCAAGACCTGAAGGATACCTCTCCATCATTCAGGCAGGCTTAAGGGCCTTAGTCTGGCCCCTCTTCAGTCCTACCGCTCCTGCCAAGTCGCCCCGTTGCGTGTCGACTTCATGCTAACCAGCAGGGGACGCATTTTCACACCTTCACATCTTGCAGTAGAGATACCGGGATGATTGAGATTCTCTCAATTCCACCATCGGCTCTCTCATTCCAGGCAGGGGAATGTTTCTCTCAGACTATCCAAGCAGAGCCTCATAGAGAGAGTGTACCTAGGGGTCTTTGACCTTGGGTAACCAGCAAGTGCTGATCTGGGGGACCTGATCGCGACAGCTTGGAACCTCAAGCTTCCGCTAGTTTTCCCCCCAGTCTCAGACCCCGAGACTCTGGCAAGATGCATTCCGGTGATGGTGGGACAACTTCGACGCCTGCGTCTTCCCTCCTTTTTGTCTGCGGACAATGGGTCTCAACAAAACCAGGTTGTCTGTCAACCTTTCAATGGGAGAGCTCCACTGGGACTATGCGCAGAACGGTTTCTGGACCCTCTGCTTCCCCTGACGGAACTCCCGGGAGAGCTTCTCCCACGGCGCAGGCTACTCAAGCAACCACACTGCGACATCTCTCCCGAACCGGGGCGTCGCTTCGGCTTCATGCCTGGAGACACTACGCTTCCTCCTCTAGAAGAGACAACCCGCTACAGTCGCGGTACGGAGGTCGCGTCATCTGCGATAGTCATCCACAGGGGTCTCCCAGGCAAAGTGAAGAGTCTAAGGTGGTTGGTGCCGTGGGAGATATACCTCTTCCCGTGAGGCCTCTTCTCCAGCAATAACGGTCTTATTGCCTTTCGGCGGGAGGAAACTCCTTTCCGCTCTTGGCAATGAAGCCTGTCGCTCAGCCTTTCCCTGACCTTCAGGCTTAAAGGAATAACTTTTTCCTGCCCGCTGGATCTATTCTCGCTCATGCGAAGCTACGATCGTCCCTGCCCTAGTCGGAGGAAGACCTCCAACTTGGAGCATGGCTCGGACTTTTAGTCCTTTAAGAGATCTTCTCAAGACCCTTTTACGACAGGCCTCGGATTGTATTCCGCCTTGGGTCTTCTGCTCACTCTGGCCACGGCCAGTGTGTAAGCAATCTTCTTGGTCTCTTACTACTCCCCCCCTTTCTAAGGAAGAGGGGAAGGCAACATTCAGGCTCGCTCCTGAGTTGTTGGCTAGACTCAGAATCTGAGGGTCCCGACCCTTCGGTCCGATTCATTCAAGATTTTGAGTCTCCATTCTGTGTCTGATGTCCCAAGACCTTCTCTTTCTTGCCAGTACAGGAATCGAGAGGTTAGCGCTGGGAACAGCTGCAGTTTGGCCTCAGTTGCAGCCGATTTGGGAACACAAGGAGGACATGGGGGGAGAGTCACCAGTATACCTCTTCAGCCCGGACTCAAGGACATTCATCTCGACCTGTCTTCAGACCCTCCCCCGTCACGTCGCCCTACAGCACGATGTTGGATACATCGCAACGTCCCTCGCCTTCGAGTAATACTACTCTGTGACGCAGGTGCTACAAGCTGGAGTCTGGAAGCGTCTGATGACCTTCGCAGCCCGCTTCCTGCAGGGCGTGACCCACAGGAGTCTCGATACGTTTTCTATCGCTCTGTGGTGGCTACACAACAGCTGGTCTAACCTCAGGCTCCTTTTTGGACAGGTAGCAGAAGGTTGAGGGCATTGTTATCAGGTTTTAGTCTGCATGAACGAAAGAAGTATGTCTGGCCCTTACTTCTTTCTTCATCATCCCCTCTACGGGGAAGCAGCATCCTGGTCTCTGCATAGCTGACCTCGAACCTCTGCAGGTAAACCATGCTTCCTTGTGTTCCGAGTATTGAGTCAATACTGTCGCGTCCCCCATACCCTGACGAGGTGGTATTGGGAACGTCCTAACCCAGAGTTCCTTCTGGAACTCCAGGTCAACTGCCTAAGACGGGTCACACTTCTTCCTTCACACACAAGCTTACGTAGGCCACATGGTTCCTTGCGGTGCAAGGAACTTGTGAGGTGCAGGGACTCCTTTTCTCGAGTGCGACTCACTCGGATTCTGAGTCCCCGGGTAAAGCCAAAGCCAGTATGGCTGGGGACTTTCCACCCTTCCTAAGGGATAAGTCACCCTTTGTAAATAGCGTGGTTTGTATTTCGGTTACGGAACAAATGACAAATTCGAAGATAATTTGTATTTTTCCTAACCATACAAACCTTAGCTATTTACACATATTTGCCCGCCAGCCCTGTCCCCCAAGACAAGTCCTACCTCTAAGTGAAAGTGAGTATTCTCCTGTGTGTGAGGGGGAGGAGGGGTAGCTAGCTACCACTCCCCTACCCCCCCCGCTAACTAGCGCGGGGGTAATACACCCTCGTTAAATTCTAATGGCTCGCCATTTCAGCTACGCTAAAAGTAATACCCTTTGTAAATAGCTAAGGTTTGTATGGTTAGGAAAAATACAAATTATCTTCGAATTTGTCATGTTCAGTCACTCATAAACCAAAGTACTATTGTACTGAATTTAATCTTGCTTCTCAGACTATGCTGCATTTGTGTGTACATTTATTTAATAAATTTTCTATTTTTTATCTTGGGTAATAAGTAAATAACACACTAGCTACTGTAGCTGTATTACGGCAGGGGTTGCCATCTGGGATCCTCCATAGCTCTCTCTTCCAAAGAAGACAACAGACACTAGGTTAATTAAAGTCTGCCCGACACAGAGTTTTGCTGGCCAAAGATGATCTGGGTCTAAAGGAAATGGTCACCCAACTGAGTGGTACCTACCCGAGCATCCAATTTTTTAGGGTGAAAGAATTCACAATAACCTTCAATCCATGATTCTCAAATCTTTCCGATATAAACCCCATAAATTGGCTACACTTTGGTCAAGGTAAAATCTATCGGTAAAACCTTCCTCATTAACTTAGATACCAAATACACCATTTTGGACAAAATAGGGAGATCTTCGACCTGGCACTGCCATTCTGACAACAAAAGCATCAAGCAAACTGTGATCTAGAAGAAAACCCCCAGTGCCTAAAGCTGCCTCTGCTAAGATATTCAAAGCAGACTTCATATCAGAATAAGCTCTTCCGCGGTTACCTGAGAACATGGCCCTCTTTCTTACTTTGAAAATTAGATACTCAGTTGTTGTTATTGTTACAAACTAAAAGATGGCAGTTTGGTGAAAGTGTTATGCTGATAGCGTTGTTTCCAATTTGAACAGTGGTTCTTTTCTAAGAGATGATGACATAGTCATTACGTCACCCAAAGCAGACGAATTTCAGCATTAGAGGTGTCGTGTCAAGTTCTGTTAAGTCTGAACTCAAAGGTTTCCCGTATACACTAAGTCTCGTGCTTTGCACGTTGATACACTCACTCTAGAACGGGAGACAATATTCCTTCGGTATTTGTCGTTTTGGAATCCCTGTTTTAGCCTTTCACAGGAAAGTTTTTAGAACCACAGTACCTCCCCCAAAATAATGTTTTCTTACATCAAAACTTTTAACCATGTATTGTGCATACACACATTATCAAAATTCAATAGAATATATAGATTTTTAAAGGTTAATACCATAAGAATTTAGAATTTATCAGCATATGGTTGGGAGGAACGTAGAGAGCAGAGGTCTCCTTTTTGTTTTGTTTCATTTGTTGATGTCGGCTACCCCCCAAAATTGAAGGAAATGCCTTGGTATATGTATGTATGTATGGTTAAGAAATATTTTGCTGCTTCATGATGAAATTTGTCATTTTAATCGATAATCATGTAGAATTACTGTGTGTCGACTTCTTATGTTATCCACACACCCTCCTTTGTGGATTGAGATACAAGGAATTGTGTTTATTCTTTACAAATTTTTTCAAAATTTTGCATCCTGCATATCATGCTCTTCACTTGATCCAAATTATTTTCTAAAGGCAATATGGGGAAGGGATTTTGCCTTTTAGCCTCTTGATTGAACATTTATTGTTCAGGCAGATTGTATTGTATTCCATTTTTATGTGAATAATTTACTATTTTGTACTGTTTTCTTAATCTGCTTTAAGTTTCTCTGGGTAAAAATGAAACTGGCTTAGCTTCTCATTAATCAGTCATTGTTGGAATTACCTTTTGTTCCCATTGACAGCTGTACAGTATTTTTTTTAATTATGGCACAGTAAAGGATAGATTTTACTGTAATGATAAACAAACTAGTATGATGGGGTATTTCATGGCTGTAAAAGTGCCTCCAGGATCATTATTCAGTAAAGGAAAATTACTGTATTTCCCGTGTCATAAGACGCTACAAGTGGTAAGACGCACCCTTAAATTAGCAAGGCACTTTTAGAAAAAAAAGAAATTGAGGATTTTAAATACTTCTTAGCACATATCCCTAGTCAGCAACTTTAGTGTGATTATTGTCTTGCACAGTAGTAACTTTTCTTATTTTGGGTGTATTATGAAATGTTTAAGTTAATATTAATTAGATGTATGCTGATTATCCAAATTTTATTACATATTCATATAAGAAACCACTAATCCAGTCATGGTTTCCACCACAACTACACGTTTAGAGTATTTGGTGTTTCAAGTGTTGTTTACATGAAAGCAACATTGCCAAAAGTTCATAAAATTTTGGTAAAGAGGTAAAATTCTCGTAATATTTCCAAAATTCCTCGTAGCCTTTAAACTTTCACACAAAATGTAAATATTGATTAAAGAAACTTGACATTCTTTTTGGTGGAATAATTTTGCCTGTTTATGTAATTCTAGGTCTAGTTACTTTTCTGCAAATTGGTAATACAGTATTGCAATCAACAAACAAGTTTTTTCCAAGGTCGTATTCAGCAACTGTCTGTTTGTATTATTTTGTAACTTAGGCAACAAAGTCATTATCAATATATTACTTTTATTACAAAATATCAACAAAAAATGTGAAAATAGATATACAGTAGGCCTATTCTGCATAAACAACTAATATGTCATAGCGGTGTCTGCTATGAGACCATTAGTTGGCATGTTTTCTTGTAGAAGGGGGTAGCGAATCATCAGCTGATTACCAAAAAAAAGAAAAAAAATGCCACATTACTTCATTAAAGGAAGTGCAATATAAAAATAAATGAATTTATTACATATGAATGATAATTGTAGGTTTATATTCTATCTCTCGTCAGTTTGAGTGCTTGTATGTCAATAGTTTGGTGTTTGAGGGATGTCAAACTCCCTTATACAATTTTCTCTTAATTGTTAAGACGCAAGGTAATTTTGGCGGGCATTTTTCGTGAAAAAAGGTGCGTCTTATGACACGGGAAATACGGTAAATACTGGAAGTATGAATACAGTATTATTTGATGTATATGGGATAGTCTCGTAGAGAAATATTCCTTGATTTAATTTTATGTAATGTGCCCAGGTTAAAATAGATATTGTTCTTAATGGTGGAGTATGATAGAGAACTACAGTTAAACAAGAGATAAAAGTTATGACTTGCGTCACCATTTACCTACAACTACAGAATATTTCTGGCTTTGCTCACATGTATGGGAGGGGGCAATAGATCATATATAAATCTCTCTCTCTCTCTCTCTCTCTCTCTCTCTCTCTCTCTCTCTCTCTCTCTCTCTCTCTCTCTCTCTCTCTCTCTCATATATATATATATATATACTTACATACTTGGTTTGCTTCTTTTCTGTATATTAATTAATTTTGTTTTTTACACAAGTAATAAAACAATTCTGAATTGACCAGTGGCTACCATGCCGTCATTCATTATTTCTTTTATTAGTTGTTTGGAATCGAAAGAATGCTTGCCTACAAAGGGCTCTTGTTTTTGTTATGTATAAAGTTGTATGTAGTGTCATTCATGTGAATGCAATGTGTAAAAAATAAGTTCATATACATTGTATAAATATCTTTGAATACATTGATATACATACATATTCTATACATAATATGCATAGAAGCGAGTATTGCATATGCAGAAAAGTATTTTCAACTAAGGTACCCTGGAACTGGTTCATCTTGTGAGATAATTGTACAAACATCATTAGGAAATTGTTGAAAGTTGCAAATATATAGGTGTGCTCTGTTCATATCATATGTTTGTGTTTGATTAGTTGTGAAGGGTTTTTGTTTCTTTTGACTTATGTATAGTTCCTGTGTAAGCTGGCCTTAATTTTTCTACCCCTTTCTCTCAATTTTGCCCTCATGCCTTTGGTTCGCCCTGAGAAGAGTCCTCGCTTGCAAAATATAGTACCTTCCGTATTCTTTTGTGATCTCATAATTTTAAGTGTAGTTAAAGAAAATGTCCATAGAATATATTTGTTTTAGAATTTGATATAGAGACAGTTCCTTCATAGGTAAATAATTTCATAGAGCTTTGTTTCCATCCGAGTGTTGGAAGTTTTGTCTGGGAGTGGCCATCTGCCATGGTTTTTTTGAAAATCTTAGAGAATGATTGAGTTTGAATGAAACCAGCAATTGAAGTTACACTTTGACTTTGTTGTTTGTTGAGAGTTATATATGAATGACAAGTTAATGATCAAATTATTATTATATCTTTTCTTTTTTTTTAATAAGCTAGCCTAGGCTCGGGCCCGTACCTCCTCGTTCGGGGGGATCATGGGACAAGTAAGTGTTATATATTTTGTTGTTGTTCTTAAGCTTAAGAATAGAGGGAAATTTAGACTAAGATATGGGAAAAACTTGGACTTCAAATTATTCTGAATAATTATTTGTACAAGAATAGAAGGAGAATTCAAATAAATAGTAAGGGGAAATTTAAAATTTGAAATATATTTCTAATAATTGAAGTAAGAATAGTTTTTTTACTTGCAATGTAGTTTTTTTTAATTGCAATGTACTGATAAGATAAAAAAAAACCTGCAATTAAGGAAATATACAGATTATCAAAATTAGAATGAAGGGGATATGTGACATAAAGTACATTGAATAATTATTAGAATAAGAAAGTTGGTGCTTAAAATAAGAATACTGTAAAGTTTAAGTTTAGACTTTACTATAGTGGAGATAAATGTATGGGAAGCCGCTTTTAAAGTCCTATTTTGATGGCGATCTAAAATATATTATTGTTAAGGAATTGAAATAGTTGCATTCAAGGAGGGATATGATGTAATAGCAGGTAGATCTCTAAAAGAAGTCAAGGGAAAATGAATATTTTTTAGCACTTGTTGATATATTTCATTGTAGTTTTAAAGTTATGTATAGTATGCATCATTAAATTGGTTGAAATAATTCATTACTTTTAAAGTTAAGCAAGGAATAGTGTTGCACATTTTGAAGTGCCTTGTTTAATATTAGAAACATTTACTGGTGTATATGTTTTTTTCCCACAAACTATTCAGGGAAATTGTCTTAGCTTTTAGTGACTTTGAAGCTTATAGTTTTAAATTGACTAAATTAATTTTCAATGACAAGAAAAGAAGACTGGTAAATGCACGAGATTACAGTTAAAAACCAATTAGTTTTTTTGACTTAAGAAGTTAATACAGTTTATTCATATTTGGCATAACTGTGGATATGTTTTCATTACATCTTCAGGATATTAATTGACACTTGCATAAATCATTTTGTCATCTATAGTTGCCCAGTGCTCTACATTCATGCATGCTTAAATTTCGCCATCATTTGCTTTGATTCCTATCACCGTCATTACATTTAGTCATGTTTTAAAGTGATCTGTTTGTGTCATAGTGTTAAACAAAATAGGTTTGGCATAGGTGTTGTTCAGAAAAATTGTAAACTTCCTCAAAATTGAAGGGGATTACATTCACACACACAGTCTTTCTTCCTTCTTTTTTTTTATTTGTTTTATTTTATTTTCATTTCCTTTTTGTTTTTTCAACTTTGTATTACTGAATTACTTTAGGTGTTGTAAATAGGGTACGTTACTAGAAGTAGGTAGGCCTTTATGTTGAAAACCTGAAAACACGACTTGTTGATCAAAGCATCATCTTGCGCGATAATATCTTCATTGCTCAGTCAACTGAATCGTGATCCATTGTAAGGCTGCTTTCCGATAAAATACAGTACTCTGTATGTTGTACTGTATTTGGTCTTATGTATGATGTTCTCTCAATACATTTGGATTGACATGAAAACCCACATCGAAGGGGTGTTGACTACATGTAAGCAGAAATTTAAGTGATTTTATGCCAAAAATTTGATTGTACAGCTAAGCAATGTCTAAGGGGATGTATAACATTTTTTAGTGACAAAGATCAGATTGTCACTGTTGAAATCGTAGAAGTTTTAATGGTAATTCTTAACACGCTTGTTATGTAATGTTTCAAGTGAGTACTTGAAAAAGGAGAAAATTTGGGTAAAAGCAAGTTGCATTTGCTGCCTTTTTAGCCGTATACCAAAGAAACATTAGCAATTAGAGATAATTTGAGAAACTAGCAGTGAAAGGTTTTTGATTCAATCATAAACTTTATCTGTGTTCTGAGAAATAATTTGTATTAATGGAAAATATTGAAATACTTTATACATAAATTTTGAATGCTATAAAATGCGTCATATGCATTTGAAATTATTTTTCATACCACAGAAAATACTTTTAAGACAATTTCTCAAGAATCATTCATACGTACACCATAAAAGCAAACATATTAGGCTTGGTTACCTGTGCAGAGTCCCTTGGGGCCCTAGTTGCATTCAATTTTGTTCCTTTCCTTCTTTCTTAATGCATTCACTTTTTTGTCTCTAGTTTTTGTTCCTTTTTCCCTTCTTATTGCATTTAATTTTTAGCCTCTTCCTTTTGCACTGTTCCTTCGTCCTTTCTTTCTGGATTCAATTTTTCCCCTCTTTTTACTTTGTCCCTTATTTTCTGCATTCACTTTTTAGCCTTTTCCTATTGCTTCATGTCTTCTTCCTTCCTTTCTGCATTTACTTTTAAGCCTCTTCCTTTTGCTTCATTCTTCCATTCTTTCTTTTTGCATTCTATTTTTGATCTTTTGTTCCATTCTTTCTTCCTGCATTCACATTTTAGCCTCTTCCTTCTCCGCAGTTCCTTCTTCCTACTTGCATATTTTACCACTTCCTTTACGTCCTTTCCTGCTTGCTTGCTTTTTTTTTCTTTTTTTTTTTATATATATACTGTTCAGCCCCTCAACTTTTACTGTATGTTGCAATCTTCGGGCTTTGCCCCAGAATACTGGGCTTAATGGCTGAAATTAATACATCCCTATATTTGAGAAAAAAAATTTTTCTCATGGGTTAGTGAATCTGTTACTCAAATGACCCAGTAAGCTTTTCAGATCAAATCTAATGGGTTTTACCCATTTTCTTTGCCTTTGGAAATTCCATGAGTATCGCTCTTCATCAGAAGGATCTTTTTCAGATCTGCAGTAATCCCAAAATTTCACACGAGATTGCTAATAGCTAACGTTACAAAAGGCAACAACTGTAGCTTATTAGAGTTGTTTGTTTTGATATCCATGTAGGGGACTAGTACAGTCTTTTCAGCTGCCCTTCAGCTCTTAGCTGGTAACTTTTTAGCCTACTGTACCTACATTCCCACTTCCTTTCATCTTTTTTTTTTCTGATTTAACTTCTAAAGTGCAACTTTGAACTTTCCCTTTACTTGCACTTGGAAGCTAAATGGCCACCCAGGTCCTAACACTGGGCCATGATCCAAAGTATGCGTTGTTGTTGATTTGGGTACAAATTCCAAATTCAAGAATGCAATGACTCTTCTATTATGAGTAAGCTAAGTAGGCATTGATTCTTTTATTTCATAGATATTTGAGGTGCCATAGGGAAATATACTAACGTTAACTTACAAGGTGGCATATTTTCACCACAACCCATGGCCCTGTTATTAAGGAACCCAGAATCATGTCCGTCAGCACAAAGATCATGGGGGTTTTCATCAGTAAACATTCAATCAAAAAGACAAAAGGATGTCTTCTCATTTCAGCTACAGAGGTGCTCACTTTTCTGTTGGTACTGACATGAAAATAATATTGCATATGATCAAGGGTCCGACAGTTTATTTTTCCTCCCATTCCACTTCTCTCTTTCAAGGGTGGCTCATCATTACTTCCCTTTTCTTGGGGGATTTATATTATCAGCTTCTCTATCCACATACAGTATATTTCTTGTCCATATCAGAGAGACTTCTACCAAGCCTTTTTGAAACATGGGTTACACTGCATTTACAATTTTTATTTTTTTTTCTTATTTTTGCACCCTTTGGACATCTCTACCCACTCATATTTGTTACTGCATTGTAAGCATAACTATCACCCCAAATAGAAAATAAATTTTATACTGCATCTGAAACTGCTCAGACTTCCTCCACATTTGAGCAACACACTTGGCATCCTTGTCACCTAATGAAAGCTCTTTGAGTTGTTGTAATCAGATGAGCATCATTCTTGTCAAAAACTTTTCTGTATTCAATGATAAACAAAATTTACTCCTGAATTTGATAATCCCCAATAACTAGTCTGCTTCTATAGCTGCTCCTATGCCATAATTAAACCTGTGCCATGCTCTATCAAAAGTCATAGCAGTTTCAACAAGTTCTCCTGAGCTTTTCCCCAAAACATCTCTCACAGATTAGCTGGCATTATCTAGTATTGTTTTGTTTTAAAGAGCACATTCTGTGATGTATTTTGCATATTCGGATGAATTAGTTTTTTCCAATTCTGCTTAATTATGGCCATAAGTCTTCAAACAGTACACAAATAGCAGAGTGATGGTTGACTCCATTTTTCACCCTTTTATCTTCACTTGATAGTTTAAATGTAACTCTCAAACAACAGAAACACTGTCTAGCTGATGATGCATCAATTTTACACTTGATTTTTTCACTCACACCATAACCATTTTGTCCCAGATTATAGATGATGTCTACATGTTGTTACACAGGGGAATCAATAACACACTTTTATCTTCGTACTGTGTTTTATAAAACTGAGTTTCACAGCACTAGTTTCAGGAACTAAGGCACAGCCACATACATCCCTTTCTTCCTTGTAGCTTCTATAAAAGCCTTTGTGCCTTTTTTCAGCATACTTCAAGCAGCTAAGGATGCTGCCCTCTCCTCCTGGCATTCCTAATTGTAAGTAAAAGACAACAAGAAATGCAAAAAAAAAAAAAAACACGATCTCCAGAGATCACTGTCGGAGGTGTCACAGTTGATGTTTACACCAAAAGATGCTCCCAAACAATTGGAGAAATTTCCAGTAGGCCTGTGTTTGTTGTTCTTCCTAATGGTAGCGCACGTGGGCCTACAATTTAGTTGCTAGTTTGTTTCAACTTTGCAACAACAACCAAATAAGTTAAAAATGCTGATGGTTAGCAATGAATTAAAAGGATGGTTTAAGATGGGCATTTAAAGGACTGACTGTAAACACAGTGTAAGCTGGCACCACATTTGAGTTACATAAATTTACAGTTTTTAGTGCCCTTATGGCAACCGGGAGTGGTTGCCAGAACTATGAAATGATTTATTGTTTTTTCAACAATTTGTGATTTTATTTTTGTCCAAAAATATGTTATACTACCCCGCTAAAATATTTATTTAAATTTGCTTAGTTGTACATTACAGTAGAAACCAAGCTGACCAATCAACTTTGGGTCTTAGATATTAACAATGAAAAATATGGCCTTTGAATTTTGTCCATTAAAACTTTTGACAGTTTGGTGTAAATTCTTCAACAGATTTGGTATTTTTTCGTTGCTCTGCTGTTCATTAGATTGGTTACATAAAATGTTTTGAATTTCTACACAAGATCAATTTTAGTTTAGTTTCCAATTTTATGTAACCATTTTAACAGTGAAGTCAGATGATTTTTTTTCTCTCTATTGCTCTCTCTCTCACTCCTAAGAAGAGGAAGATAGAACAAAATAAATTAGTTGAATTTCATCCAGAAAGCTTGTTGAAAATAGGAAAGTTAGAGCTCATTTGCGGAAAGCGTTCTTGTCAAGTTGAGAAAATATTCTAATGGAAAATTGACAAACATGTGAAAAAGAATTTCTCTACCCAAGGTTAAATAATCGTTACAGATCTGTATTTACTTAAGATGAGAATGAGAGTTGGGGTACAGTTGTTATTATAGTTCTGTATAAATAGGGTGTGATAGTAACTGTGTGAGGGAGATTTCAACGGTTGCATTAGAATGAAACTTTCCTTCAGTGAGACTCCAGAAAGCAGGAAGATTCAAGTTCACCCTAGAATTAGCTCTTGGTACAAACACCCGAATGAAAATAGCATACAATTGTGGGACACTGCTGCATGTTAGGTCTGGGCCTTTGTATTTTAAGTTGAAAACTCATCTCATTATAATTAGATAATTTTAATAATGCAATATAAAGGTTGGGTCAATATATAATCATGCATTACGAACCTCAATAAATCGTGGAATATGAAGTCTAATACAATGTTTTTTGTTTTGTTTTGTTTCTGTAAAACAGGTTACTAAAATTTAAGAAAGTATGAGCTATGCAAGCACTTGAGATTTTATAAACAAAGGACGTTCACATGGTAAATTTCCAAACAGGCGATTGGCAGTAATATTTCCCGTATGGTGATCTAAGATATTAAATGCATGTTGGCACTGTATTCAATGTTATTCTAGTATTGTAATATCAATAGGATAGTTTCTTTTTTACTATCACTAAGAAGTAACCAACAATTTTAAGGGAACACTTACATGCTACAAGTGCTTCAAGACTTTGCAGGAAGTTGTGGTACTGATTTTACGGTATTTTAAAGCCAAAGGTTATTCGCATCCTTAAATGCATATATTTCACCATTGTGGCATCCAGATTGATCGTGCATGTTTTTTAACACCCTACTAGTACAATGAAGTGGAAAAATTCATTCCACTGTAGCCTTCTAATGTTGACACTTTTTCTTTTCTTTTTATCCAAGGAATAAGTACATAAGTGATTTACATTATTTAGTTATTGCTGGAAGTATATTTATTTTGATCTGGAAACTAGCTATAGAATTAAAAGAAGAACTGATGGTTGCTGTCACACTAGTAAGGAAGTATTTAGAGTAGTGCTTCAAATGGTAGCTGAAGGTGTAACCTTAGTTTGAAATATTGGGCTTCCAGTGTTTTAGAGGGTGCTGGTCATATTGGTATTCTAAGTAACTAATGTTGTGCATGATGAACGGCCATAAGGTTTTAACTTAGCCACTCTTACTGAGAATTCCTCCTAAAGTTTAAGAAGGTTCAAACTCATCTTTCTGTAGTTGAATTTCCTATGAATTTAGACAAGTGATTCAAAATTGGGACAGGAGGCGCTTCTCTCTCTCCTCTCTCTCTCTCTCTCTCTCTCTCTCTCTCTCTCTCTCTCTCTCTCTCTCTCTCTCTCTCTCTCTCTCTCTCTCTCTCTCTCTCTCTCTCTCTCTTTGGTGGGGGGGGGGGTGTCCTTTAGTACAGCAATAAGACGAAGTTGAACTCTAGCCTAATTCCGCAAGTTTACTTGGTGGTGCCAGTCAGTAAGTCTGATGGTACATAGTGCATGCCATAGTCGGTAGCCTTTCTAAGCCATACACTCGAATAAGTTTAGATTCTTCTACTGCAAGACCCTCGCTCTTCCATAATGCCGTTTGCTCATTTTGACCCTGGATTCAAAGGTAGAATCTAGAGCTTGTAGCCTGGACCCTATTGTCTCGGCTTGCTTCCATAAGCACTCGTGAGCAACCACTTGTTTCATATATCGTATGGTTACTCTTGAACTGTGTACGTATCTTAGATAAATCTTTTTAAAAGGTTTAGCACAGTCTGATAGGGTGTGTCATGTTTCCAATGGTAATGCACTTTAGTCTTATTTAGTTTTTCCTTGACAGTGTGAGTGTATGTATCTCAACTGCCAAAAGTAGTCTCTTGCCTAGTGCAGGCACAAAGGTTCCCATTCAAAGTAAAGAAAAAAGTCAAGTCCTGTAGTTAACATTCTATAGAATCCATTTGAATGGGAAGATGAAAATATGGAGGTAGAGTCAGACTCGTTAGTTTTCTCATTTGTTAAGGAAACTTTTTCTGAAAGCTAGGCAAGCAAGTTACTTTGGGAAAGTTCTGAATCTTATTCATTCAAGTTTCCTGAAGCTGCCACCTTCAAGACTATGTAAACCCTCTCAGTTTTCTCATAATTTAAAAATAGGTTCAGTAAATTATCTTGAGTGCAAAGAAAAGCTGCTACATCAGGTTCCCTTTTAGTATTAAATCCTACCCCACAAGGTTAGTAATCTTTGAAACAAATCAAACCAGAACCAAGTTATAATCCCTATTCCAGACTAGAAGTGCTATTGACTTTGATACATTTGAGGGAAGTAGTCATTCTCCGTCAGTTTATCTAAGAGTAATTTAATATCTTGGCCATTCAGTTAAGCTGGAAAAATCAGATTTTTTAAAACAAATTCTCTTCATCTGTCAGTGTCTAAAAGAGTTTTGGAATTGGAGATGACAAAGTGTGGACATGTTTGCGACATTGCTAAACATAGAGGTAAAGGTGTTTTATTTGAGAGCTCTAGATCCTTTAGCTTAGAAAGTGTATGTCTTGTAAACAGCCGAATCTTGATCTGTGCACCTCTTCACCCTTCTCCATAATTTGACCTTTGATGAAAAGTAACACATTGCGGTTAATGTTCCTAAATTGGTTGCGGGCGGGTAAGGCTTTCAAATAATCCTGCCCAAAAAAGCTATGTCCTTTCTTGTTAAAAGCTTAGTCACAAACTCTTAGGGAATTGGATCCAAGTTAGATGAAAGTTTATTATTATTATTATTATTATTATTACTACTATTATTATTATTATTACTTGATAAGCTACAATCCTTGTTGGAAAAGCAGGGTTCTATAAGCCCAAGGACCCCAACAGAGAAAATAGCCCAGTAAGGAAAGGAAATAGAAAAATAAAATATTTTAAGAAGAGTAACATCGTCAAAATAAATATTTCCTATATAGACTATAAAAACTTTAACAAAACAAGAGGAAGAGAAATTATATAGAATAGTGTGCCAGAGTGTACCTTCGAGCAAGAGAACTCTAACCCAAGACAGTGGAAGACAATGGTACAGAGTCTATGGCACTACCCAAGACTAGAGAACAATGGTTTGATTTTGGAGTGTCCTAGAAGAACTGCTTACCATACCTAGTCTCTTCTACTCTTACCAAGAGGAAAGTAGCCATTGAACAATTACAGTTCAGTAATTAACTCCTTGATAGAAGAATGGTTTGCTAATCTGTGTTGTCAGGTGTATGAGGGCAGAGGAGAATATGTAAAGAATAGGCCAGACTATTCAGTGTATGTGTAGGCAAAAGGGAACCGTAACTAGAGAGAAGGATACAATGTAGTACTGTCTGGATAGTCAAAGCACCCCATAACTTTCTAGTGGTAGTATTTGAATGGGTGGCTGGTGCCCTGGCTAACCTACTACCTGCTAGTGTTCCTGATATTAGTAGTACAACTCCCTCAATGTTGGTAGGGATATTTCTTAGGAAAAGCAGCAGCACAACAGAGGTGTATCAAACAGGAATTTGCTAAGTATTTTACCTTGAAAAATCCTGGTCAAGTTTTAGGTACCATAGTACCTAGTGGTCATGTGGGTGGTTTTATTTTGGAACATTTTCTACAGAAACAAGGTCAAACAAACTTTATTTGTAGACTTTACCAAGGTGTTAGATTATGTCAGTAAAGTACTGTTCGTTTATTTTGATCAAAACGTGGTATATTTATTTCTTGCATATGTCAAATATACCACTTAATAGATCTTGCGTTTCATTACGAACAGCTTTTTATCGTAGCAGGATTTTCTGCTCGGTTTGTTTACTTTATTTGCAAATATTTCCATGCATATATTCATTTTGATATGATCAGGTTTTGGTTTAAGGCAATGGTCTAGACCAAAAGATAATGGAAATTTTTCTTTTGGTGGAAGTCAAAAAAATTGTGAACTTCATTGCTATCATAGGTTGGTGATTTATAGAACCCACTAGATTGAAAAATTTTGACATGGGTGAGACTTACCTTGTTTTATGAATACATTGTAGATTATGAAAGTTGGGTCCATTTTTCCTCCCCCCCCCCCAGGTTCATTTTCAATAAAAAAAAAACTAATCTTTTTAAAATCGTCTGCTGTAACTGTCTCACTCAGTCCCCCCCCCCCCCCCAAAAAAAAAAAAACTATCAAACTACCAGGTGGTTGTTTGTACAACTATCCTGTGAAGTCAGTAAAGAAACTTACAATTTCTCTAACTAAACCTAACAAAGAGGGGATAATATGTTATCTTTTAAGATGACCATTGACTCAAACCAGAACCTGGTCATTTAAAAGGAAAGATAAAGTAAACAAACTGAACGGCAATGCCGGGTCAGAGAACAAAAAGCTTTAGTAATGAAATACAAGATCTAATCAGTATTTCCATTCTCGCCTTGTTTTCGTAATACTTGCCACCCTTTTCCCCGCTGACTAGTGATGTCAAGAGGATAGATTATTATCAACTGAAAGTCAAAGTATGTACGGCGTACCAATGCCAAGCTTATTACCATTAAATGCTAGATTATGTTAATCCTGTGCTAGAGGCCTAACTGGATTAAAAGAAAAGGAAGTGGAAAATTGTAATTTTGGGCCAAGTACCAATATACAGTAAGCCAAGCTTCGAGGTGAAGCAAAATGAACATCGTGAATATAGAAAAGTTTTTTTTTAAATTACAATTTTCTTTGAAAAGTAGTTCAAGCTCATTTTACCTTGTTAGCTGATTTTATTCAGCTTGGATAGAAGTCCGTTTTATTGGATTAGAACATCGCCCAAAGGATTTTCCCAATTGTGAAATGTGATGCTTGTCCTTGGAAGTATTATAATAGCATTGATTGCAGGAAGTAATTATATGCCTTTTAATACATGCTAGAATTTTCCTACCCTTTACCTGGACCTAAATTATGTCTTGGAACAAATTATTGTAGTTTGATTTTCATAACTTCTGTTAAGGAGTTACCTTTTAATAGTTGTTTGTTCAGTAGTTTGTCATGTTCCTCCAATTCTTTAGAAGCAGCTTAATTTTCAATTCAAGATAATTCTTTGTACATTCAGCTTGCTTATACTGCAGTATCTGTAGCTTTTTATAATATTGCTCAAACAGATTTTCCTGCATTCCTTACTTTGATTTATAGGGTCTAACCCAGTTTGCTGAAATTGATCTTTGAATTTCCATACGATATTCATTTTCTTGCAGATGAGGAGTCTAATTTTTACATTTTCATTCAATGCGCAAGTGTGTTATGCAATTTGTGGGCTTTTCTTGTGCTCAGAGTAACTCCCATATGGGGACCTGTATAAAGTTTTACTCTGCAAGGTGCACATTATGAAATAATGAAGATTTTCTGTTGAGTGTTTTTGCCTCTGGCCTTGCTATTGCTTTGCTCACCCTTTCATGTGCTTTCTATGTTCTCATCTGGATGTCTGGTAATTTGAACTTTTGAACTTTAGCCCCAACCTCGGTCTCATTTTAAAACAAGCTTTGGCCCATTGGTCATTATTTCTATATTGTCTTTTAGTAGGGTGAATGTTGATTCCATAATTATCACTATGCACTGAGTAATGGCTTATGGGGCTCTAGTGTTGTTGTTCATATTCCTCCTCTTTTTCATTTTTGCATTGAGAAGGGAAATTTCTTAAAATGTAGGTTATATGACCTTAGAAGTCCATGCTAGCAAAAATGGTTAATCAACAGTATATTGTAAGGAGAAGAGAAGGTTTTTGCAATTGCTCTTGATTGTAAATTTTGTCATATTCTCTCTCAAATAGGACTGTAGCATACCTCTTGGAAATAATTTAAGCAGTGTTGCTCAAATCAAGATTTTATACCTTTAATATGCTTCTACTAGAAAAAAAACAGGCCCCTTATAGGGCTGACCAGTGTCTAATGTTGGATCACTTTTATAAGTATGGCCCATTCCTTTTCTCCTTTACAGATAATACACTAAACAGTATACCAGAGAAGTTTCAGACCCATTAGATTTCCCTGCTGTGTGTTATAAACTTAGGAGGAGTTAGTGGTTCATCAACACCCAGTCCCAAACATAAATTTGGGTTTGTTAATGATTGGCACTTTGGGAAAGAAAGTTTTTGGTAAATATTATAAAAGGTAGTGAATGTGTTGGGAATGCTGTCAGAAAACTCCTTAAGTAGCCGTATGTTAACTGGGGATTTGGATGTCATGGTAAAGAGAAACCAAGCGGGTGAAGCAACTTTCAAGGCTTCTAAGCCTTATGATTTGATAGCATAGAAGAATTAGGAAGTTCAAACTGATGATTTAGAAGTACCGACCTGATTTAAGAAAAAAAAGTTGTTTTTGACATACAGTAATAACATTTGCAAGGTAAATTATAAGGATGGGAAAAATAAGGAGTAAAAGTAAGAAAAGCATGCAGACTAAAAAAAAAATGAATATTAACACATAATACCAAGAAAGGTTTGGCAAAATCACCATCAAAATGGTGTTGTTTGAAACCACTGAAAGATTGCATACAAAAGAGGTTTTAAGTTTCCAATGTTACTGTTGAAGAAACAGAGATCTGTGAAGTTAGGATGTACAAAGGGCAACTGAATAGGGGAAAGCATTCAAGCTCTGGTGGGTGGGGGGAGAAGGGGAATGATGTTATCGGAAAGACTATTACAGAAAGGGATAGTACTACAAGAGTTAGAATGTGTCGTTTGGCTTCATACCAGATGATCAACAACAGAGAAAGTCTTATGATAGCCAAGCACACAAAGAGTACCAAGCTGAGACACAATCTCCTGCATAATTGTAGATATTTTGAAGCCATTTGACATAATCCCTAAGATATGTATGTTCATTTGTCTTAAGGTCAAGACCCGCCATAGGTTTCGTTCCCCTTATTATGCCCCAATCGTTTTCCAGTTTTGACCCTTCTGCTTTTTCCTTTATTCCTACATCCCTTCCTTCTTGCTGGACAATTTCTTAATCTCTGCTTAAATGGTATAAATGTCCTCCCCAGTCCCATTACTGCATTATTGGACTGGACATGTTACTGTACTGTAACCCAAGAATTGAAATGAAGTGGAAGATAGAGATAGATAGATAGATAGATAGCACTATTTGAGTCCTTTTCTTTCCTACAGCTAGTTTTATATCCACGGCCCTTGGGGGTTATTGCCATTAGTGTACTGCTGTAGGTATTATTTAAAGGTCTTTGCAGCATACACTTGATCCCTAACTGTACTTGCTGTGTATCATTCTACTTTACCTTCATTCTTTCTTCCCTCGTCCAACCTCGTATAACTTTTACCTGTGTAATTCGTCATGAGCTAACCTATATGTATTAATAGCGTCATAGGACCCAGCACTCTATAGCCCAAATCCGATCAAAGGTCACAGTAATTTGGTGACTTCTATTCCTTATACTCCTGGTTCTAACCTGTAATGACCAGATCCTGCTTTATGGGATACTCTAATGTAATCCATCGGTTGTCATGGAATACTGTATGGAGGTAGGTTTGAATAATTAAAACTATTTTGCCCTTAAGGTTTGGGTACTTGTAGCAGAACTCTCCTG
The DNA here is from genome assembly GCF_036898095.1 of Palaemon carinicauda. NCBI lineage: Eukaryota > Metazoa > Arthropoda > Malacostraca > Decapoda > Palaemonidae > Palaemon > Palaemon carinicauda. The sequence continues at coordinate 43,157,286 of NC_090744.1, forward strand.
TTTTCTTGCTTCACACCAGATATGATTACTACAAGAATACTTCACATCGAAGAGACAGTACATGGATGACTTTACATTCTGGGTTAGGAAATGGGTACTATTTTAAAGTACTGTAATGAGTCTGAAAAGACTTTTTTGGGGGGAATGGATTCTATCGTGGATAGGTGCCATCAGAGCTGATGTTATGTTTAGTTCGACAAGCCTATTTGAATAATCTGTTATGTATAAAGTATCAAATATTTCTTTTGTGCTATAAGGATTTATTATAAAATTTGTCATTTTTATTGAAAAGTATGATCATTGATAATTCACATTAATTTAGAAGTCTAAATTTTACTTTAATTCAACTAAAGTGTGAGCTCATAGTATTAGTGGTGTAGCCAATATCCTTTTATTCAAGTGGGAAATTCCCTTTTCAATCTGAGGATGGATAGAAAAAGACTGCCGCCACCCCTAGACTTTCCAACTCTAACCCAAATCTAGGTCATACGGAGACCACTAGATTTCCAGATTCTGGTCATAGCTCGGAATTGCGTAGATACCTTTGGTCTTTAATGTGCCCTACTTGTTAGAAAAACAAATATGTACCCCTCCATCTGTCAGGCTTGTAGAACTTAGTTGAAGGGTCCTGTCAATCATAACAGTTGCAATGGTAGTGTGAAAAGCAACATACAACTACTTTTTTCCTATTTTCATGTCCCTGAGTTATCAATCGATAATATTTTTTTTCATTTTTTTTGGGTCAGAAGTAAAACTAATCACTATGATGCCTCTATTCTTAACAGAGAACTAAATATCATACAGTTTCAGTTCATCAGATGAACCCACTTGTCCTTGAAAGGTCCCTATTCTGAGAAATTTGCTGTAGTGCCTAGATATTCTGTTCATATCTAAAGTACTGACCCCCCTGTAGGCTATTGAGATCATTTGTGTCCAGGCTAAACACTCTAAATACTCTTGCCTCCAATGGAAAAGTGCCTATGAGGAAAGATTTCTGATTCTAGAGACAGTATTGTCTTATCTTAATTACCAGTCCCAGAAGTTTTTCATCATTAGTAAAATCATCTTCCAGAATCTTTTTGGTCTTGAATAATAACCACGTGTCTACCGGGCTCAACTCGTGTCTTATTTGCCTATTCCCAGCGTCTAGCAGCAGGTATACTCCTAATCCATGCCGAACTCAGGCACTGGAAACCCTAGCTTTCATTGTTCTTACAAGTTACACCTAGACTCTTAACTACTGGCTCATACTGCTTTACTAGTGTCATTAATGTATGCGTACCTCGGGTGTGCCACTGTGTACACTAACCTACCGGCTCTTGTGAATGGCGTCTCTAATCCGTGCTGAATTTAGGTGCAGTGACCACCTAGCTGCATGGGTTCGAGGGGTTCGTTTCTTGCGCCAACCTACTTTTTTGTTCTGCTTAAACTACTTGCCCTTCTTTTTTTTATTTTTTGATAAGTGCGCAGCTCTAATCTCTGATACACTGCTGGTGTATTTTCTTCTTTATGCATTGTGCTGATTTGGTGTTCTTTGCCAGCACTATGGAGTTAACAAGGTATGCTGTAGTCTTATCAGCCTCTTAAGTCAGGAGACTACTATTATATTTAAAAATGGCTTTCCCTTTTTGGGGGGGGGAAATTTAATTTTTTGATCCATATATGAATTTAGTATATAAAATGAACTGTACCATTTCCAGCCTTTTTAATTAAGGAATTGATAATTTTTTTATCCGGTCTTTGTGCCTTTAGACTCCCTAAAGGCACAAAGACCGGATAAAAAAAGAAATAACTTACAGGCATGCACACTGGTTTTCCCAATTTTGAAGTGGCCATGTTTTGCCTTCCATTTTAGAATCCCCTAATATCAATAATGGAATATAGAATGGTGTGTTGCTCACTTTCCCTCTGCACAGCGAAGCCAACAACAAATTTCAATTGTTTTACAAGAGTATTCTCCATTTGAAGTACTGTAGTGACTGCAGCTCTGTGATATTAAGTTTAAATAATGTTACTTAAAAGTACAAGAAATATGATGCATATTTCCCCTTTTTACTACTTTTTTGTTAATATATTGTATCACGTCTGCGTTTGACTCTTGATACAACCCTAGTTGGAAAAGCAGAACATTATAAGCCCAGAGGTTCCAACAGGGAAAACAGCCCAGTGAGGAAGGGAAACAAGGGAAAAAAAATATTTTAACAATAGTAGCATTAAAATAAATATCTCGTATATAAACTATAAAAATTTTAACAAAACAAGAGGAAGAGAAATAAGATAGTGTGCCTGAGCGTTCCCTCAAACAAGAGAGCTCTAACCCAAAACTTGAAGACCATGGTACTGAAGCTAAGTCACTACCCATAACTATAGAGCAATGGTTTGATTTTGGAGTGTCCTCCTAGAAGAGCTGCTTAATATAGCTAAAGTGTCTTAAACCATTACCTAGAGGAAAGTGGTCATTGAAGAATGATAGTGCAGTAACCTCTTGGGTGAAGAAGAATTGTTTGGCAATCTCAGTGCTGTCAGGTGTATGAGGGCAAAGGAGAATAAGGATAGGCCGGACTTTTCGGTGTATGTGTAGGCAAAGAGACAATGAACCGTAACCAGAGAGAAGAATCCAATGTACTGCCTGGCTAGTCAAAGGACCCCATAACTCTATCGGTAGTTTGCCACCATCCCAGCATTCATTCCATTGTATTGGATGCAGCCAAATAAATACAGTATCAAATTTCTCTTTCAAATTAACAATCTTTGATAAAATTCACCTTTCAGATCTAGTGGCTCAAAGCAAAGGTACCAAAACAAACATGGTTGCTTTTACAAGCTTCAAGTACAAATAGCGACTTCTTTTGTAGTTGGGCAAGTCTTAAAACCACTCCTAAGGCTGAATTAGAGAATGTAGGAAAATGAATACTGTACAGTGTTAAAGTTTTTAGATATAGGGTATGTTTGAAAGAATTAGTTTTATAGCAAAGGGGGACCAAGAAGGTTTCAAGATTTTATGGGCAGTGTTGTTGGAATAGGTTTACGTGTGAAGTGATGCACTAAAAGGGTCACAGCAACAGAACTGGCAAAGATCTTGAAGGTTATTATGATTGGGATGTGTTGTGGAGGGATAGTGAAAAGTTTTTCAGAAAAGTACTCTTGGTATGATGAAACCTGAACAAAAGGCCGTGAAAACTTGGAAAATACCAAGATAGATAACTTGGACGATATGCGCAAGACTGAAGAAGTGGGAAAAGTTTATTAAATGTCTTTAAACTCCTTAAAGGCAAAAGCTAAAGTAGCAATATTGATGCTTGACGATGTTAAACTTTGTTATATCTTATGAATCTTTGTAAACATGCAAGAAGCAACCTGAGCTAAATGGTAGAATCATATACAGTATACATAGAAATAGTGTGTGGAATTGTAATCGTTGTAAGGTTGAGTTTGAGTCTATAGTCTTTTCTGAATGTTGCAACTGTGTACAATTTTCTACTTTTACAAGCTATGACATTTCTCATTTTATGATATTCATTTGCTTTGAAAATTCAGCCATGTTTTTCTTTTTTTTTTACTTTGTGCTTGTTGGGTGTTCTTGATTGAAAACTGGCTATAAAAAGATTGCCCACACCAAAGAAAAAGTAGGTCTTGTACAGTTTGGACTTATTTAAAACACATTTTACTTATATTAACTAGTAAGACCTCGTAGAATACAGTTGTTTTACGGATTTTTTTTTTTTGGGTCATTTAGAAATGATAATTTGGTCTTCTTCACTTTTTGAGCTGGAGCTTTGGTAATGACATTCTTGCACCATTTTTTTTAAATCATTAGTTTGCATGCTTTTGAAAAGTACTTTAGATCTAAACTATAGTTATAAGTTATATTTTTTTCATTTAAGGTCTAAGTGAGATGAGGGAAAATAACAAACTATCATGTTCATGATCTTATTAAAATTGTTTTTGCCATGGTAAAAGTAAGTGTATACAAAACTATAGGCACCATAACATGCACTTACTGGTGTTTATGGCAAAGTTATTACCATTTCCAAGCTGTGCAGAATGTCATTGACGACTAGATTAGATTTAAATGAGCACGTATATTGCATTCTCGTACTTGTAATTTAGTTGTTATAGATTTAACCTGCATATTCCCTAGAATGCTAGTGGTGTTACATTTACATAAATTCATGTTATGCTGCACTTCATTATGTAGAGTCCCATAGGGTTTTGTCGTTTGTCACTGTCATAACTAATTGCCTTGTAACCTGTTATTTCAGCTCTGCCTGGCCCAGGACAGATGGCTCACGGGTTTGCCGCTCCGCCTATGATGGGCGCCCCCATGATGGGCGGGCCACACATGATCCCACGCTTCAGGTGACCGTTTGGTCCCGGTATGTAGGCAGCAGGTAGGATGCAGAAAAGGATGGCGATTGAGAAGCAGCAGCGGCAGCAGGTCGGCGCTGGTGAGGCAACACACGCATGCCCTCATCATGACTGATAGTCAGCTCCTCACCGACCCTCCCTCGCTCGCTCGCTAAGCACACTAGCGCAGTCAATCAGTAACTAAGTTGCTCTGTGTGTTAAACCAACAGCCCTGGGATTAATTGAAAAACATCTTATCTGAGAACGTAAAACAGCACTCATGCTAAATGATTCTATGTCCAGATTTAGGCAGTTTTGACTTTTAGTTATTGGAGATAGCAAGGACAGATTATGTGCCATGGGTGATGTTTTTGCAGTATAGGAATAAAATTTGTTTCTTTAAACTTTTTTTTTTTTTCTTGTATTGTCTGATTTTTAATTCTTGAATGTTTAGTGAGAAGGTGGTTGATTCCTTGTTATATGTTGGTTTTGCATCACAGCTTGGTTAGTCCTGTGTGGACGAGCTAACACTGCATCACTGCAGCAAGCATCTGTTATTATCAATTGTTACTGACTTCTTTGTCTCTTATTACTTGATCAGTGTTGAAATGTTTATCCACAAGACTGTCGTTTGTGTGCCGCCCACGTGGAACTTATGTTTGAGCAAGTGGTGCTTGTATACTTGCTCTTGTATACTTGCTTCTTGGGATCTACACTTATTGTATGTATTTGCCCTCCAGACCAACTTGAGTGTGCAAGGGAAATGCCTCCACACAGGATTCCACTGTACTTCCTTGTGTGATCTTTTCCTATTTTTTTTTTCTAATCCATGTTATTGCTTCGTATTGGTTGTTGAGATAGAAATTGAAGTTCATGCACGGACGCTGCAAGACGGAAACCTTACGGGAGTCTTTTCTGGCATAAACTTGATGTGGTGTGGAGGGTGGAGGCTTGACTGTCTTATTATTATTCTTGGAGCGTTCAGGCACTTGTATTATAGTGTTTTAGGTTTTATCATTCGTTTGAGTGATCATTGTGTATTTGTGAATTTTTCTCTTTAAGGTAAGATACTGTCTAGCCAATAAGGTAAGAATGTTTAGTTTAGATATGGTAGTTCTTCACAAAGCACTGTTGGATATTAATTCTACCAATACAGATTTTAAATACAGGTTAGTCCATTTATATAATTTTTCTCATTAATATTTTCTTTGCAACTTGTACAAAAACTTGTTAAAATGTTTGAAAGGGAGATCCTATTTAAAGGCCGTAAGTACATTTTTGTATTTAATAATCCTAAATGCCAGATTATTGACGTGGATTCATCATGAGCTTTGTTAACATATGATCACATGTTCTATGTATGTTGTGAAATAAATACAAATTCAGTTAATCAGTCTCTTTGTTTCAAGCATTATATTTTGTTATAATGCCTATATAAAATATAATTCTTTTGAAAGTAATAAAGTTTTTTTGTATTATTACTTGAAAAGGTGGAAAGAGTGGAGAGCAAACGAACTGTCAATGTGGGAAATCCAAAACAGGTGAGCCCAAACGAGAGGACGCGAGGCTGGGGATTAGGCGAGAATATTTCATTATTGTTGGTACTCCTGTTGAGTAGTCTGACAGTTGTACACTGGAACTTGTTTTAGCAGAGCATGCTGGCTGTTGTCTCTCAATCATAGCTATGGACATCTCTCAGATCTCTATCTATTAGTTTATGCAAATCTTTTATACCATATACTAAATTTTTTTCCTTTCTTTTTTCTTTTCTTTTTTAAGTAGTTCCCATAGCTATGTTGCATAGAGGCAGCATCTTCGTAAAGCTGAAACATTTACAGTAGTATGACTGTGATTCCTCACTCGCTAGTGTGCATGGAATTTTCAAATATTCAAATAACACTCAAAAGAATTATGACTTTACTTTTTGAACCCATAGTGGGTGCAAAGTATGCATGTAAAGGTCATATTATTAAGGGTTACCAAAGTTTTTTGGGGATGCCTATCTAATGATGGCTGGCCACAGAGGGTGTCGGGGCAAGGTAATGCTTTCATGTTTAGTTTCTGTTCAGACATAGTGTCATTTTGATTTTGTAAAGTTAATTTGTATAATTTATGGGTTGAAATTATTACTGATTTCCCTTGTTTTGCCAAAAAAAAAAATTGGCTAGAATATTTTTATAATTTTTTTTTTAAGCTATTATTTTCTGTTCTCAAAGTTATAATTGGTTTGCTTTGCCATGCCTCGACTTCTCGAACAAACGACTAACAAGCAATTGAGACATTCCAGTACACTTGGCAGTGGTGAGACCAGTTTCAGTTTTTCCCAGCTTGCAGCCTCTCAGGAGCCCTGTTACGTCTCCGCATGGCCGCAGCAGCCCCGCTCTTTAATTAGCTTGTTGGTGATGGTGAATCTGGGAAGTGAGGCCACATTCTTAGTTTTGGGGCCCCATGAGTAATTCTCACTCACCACACTCATCGTCATTGCCCAAATGTGTACGTGTGTGTGTGTGACTGATTTTGTGTGTAAATGTGCTCACACATTGCTTATTATCAGGCGATTACTCAAAACCACTCATTCTAATATGTATTTTCCAATTTTTTTATCATGTATGTGTGTTAATATGTACAGTTCTTAGAAAAGTTTATTTTACTACTGTTGTGATTACAGTATCATTACTTTAAATATTTTGGGTTGGAGAACGTTGGCATATACTCTCGTGTTTCATGTGGTGAGGGTGGTTTGAGTGAGATTGACTCCAGTTGGCCTTGTTGCTCAAGTAGCCCCTAGAAGCCCCCATTATGAATGTGTTCAGTCTTCCAGCAGCCACCAGGTAGGCCGAATTCACAGCACCAGGGGCTGTTGGGAGTCTGTCCCCCAACCGGATGTGGTTTGGTGATTCATTCACAGCCTGTCACGGTGCTGTTGGACCTCTGTCCCCAGCCCCCTGTAGTATATTGGGGGCTTGGTGAATTCCATCTCACACTATCCTCTGTGTCGTAACGTGTTAGGCATCACTGCTCACCTGGGTTAAGCACTAACCTCTGGCTGCTGCCTATGGGTTAGACTAGCAGCCAGCACATCAAGCAGGTTAGCTTTGCTGCTGGTGGAAGCGGTTGCTGTATGGTCCCCAGAGTCAAGATGGTGTGGCTGCAGTGTTGTTGAGAAAACTACCAGTCCTCAACAGGGACCTACTTATTGCCACCCGCCTTCCAGAGCTTAAGTGAAAGGTACTGATCTTCTTTGTTAATGGTGGTTTGGGGAGAGAAGTCTTGACGACAATCACTGTACTGTACAAGCTTTTAGAGGGTTTTGAGCATGAATGGTTCAACTAGCGAGATGAAGACCTAGAATTTTTTCCACCCTTAGATAAACATTCTTGAAATTTCACATTAGCAAGCTGACAGTCTTAAAAGTTTTACATGCATTTTTTTTTATATATATAATTTTATTTACTCAAGCTGAAAGGTCGCTTGTAAATTGCTCTCCAGGTTACTTACTTTATTATGTGTAATACATTTATATTCTGCACCAGTTGTCATTTACAATAGTAACATCAATATTCGGCTTCTCTATTTTGACGTAACATAAATTCTTGGCTCTCTTGTCTTCTTACTTGGTTCTGCTCTGTATTTTCAGGCTTGCTTTATTTAGGCCCAATGCAGAGGATGAAAACACACTGCAGTACTGTAAACTAATTAGTTTTATACATTTCATTGAATATCGGCTATACTGTACTGTTCTTCGTCATCATGCTTATTTGCATACACTATATGAGCTTCCCCCCTCCCTTTTTTTTAAGCTTTTTCACCAGCTGTTGTTCTAGATTTTCCATACTGAAGAGATTGTAATCAAGTACCAACTGCATTAAAGAAATTTAATTATTCGGGAATAAAATCCATTCCAGACTTACATAATTTAGCTTAAAAAAAAAAAAATTTGTGTGAAGTAATTTTTAATTAAGCAGTATAACCATACACAGCAAAAACTGATCTATGGAGTGTAGAAGAGGCTCTTATATTTAGAATTGATTTTACTGGTAAATTACTATGAGAGATGACCCGTTGTTGCATAAATTTAATGAGGATTCTTAAAATACAGACCTTTATTAGGCCTGCTTCAAAATCTCTTGTTGCTCATGAAAATTTGAACTTGTGTAATCAATTGCTATTTCAAATGTTTAAGTCAAGGGTAATAACATTTGTAGTATACAGCTAATGTGGTTGTAAAACTCTGTAGCCTGAAATGCAAGAGACCCCTTTTAAGGGTTGCCAGCATTATTTAATTGTAAAAGACAACCAATCAAGATTGTCATTAGGTTTGGGGGTAAACTATATTTTTGCTTTTTTATTGTCGAGGGCCGTGTTTTAAAGAGAAAAAAAAAGCCTAAGTTAATTCCATTTATTAATCTTGTTTACCACAAAAAATTTTGCAAGAATTTACTTGAAACAATTTAAATATATTTCTCTCTCTCTCTCTCTCTCTCTCTCTCTCTCTCTCTCTCTCTCTCTCTCTCTCTCTCTCTCACACACATGAAATTTACAAACTAAAGTTTTTTCTCAATGATATACAGTATGTAACACTTGTTTGCATTACAACCTTTCTTTTATCATAGGAGACTGACCAGATAACGTAGCATTTTTTGGTGGGTTCTGTGAGAAACTCCTGCAAGTCAGATACCTGCTGTCTTTAGAAATGAGGAGAGTTCCTTTAATCTGGAGGTGTCAGTTCCTTGGATCCTAATGTAGATATCATTTCAGCACTGTACATTGTTTAGATCAATCATGTTATAGATTACATTTATCATTGCTACAATTGCTGCCTTCTCAAATTTGTTGTGTAGTAGCAGTGACCAGAATATTAATGACAGCATTGTATCGGGCCACTTTGGTATTTCATTGTATTATTTGGTGCCATGCCATAACTCCAAGGTTTCCAGCCAAGAAATGAACTAGTTTTTTTTTAAGTTTAAAAAGTAACAGCCCCATCCCAAATCTTATTTCATTATTTAAGTTCTACTGACTGTAATTTGTTGGTTATATAGTTATAATACGTGAAGATTTCAAAATTTTACTTCTCTGGTTTTATTCTTGCTTGGTTTTTACACAATTTTTTGTGTGTAAAAGATGAACTTAACCATTTGTATAATGTTTGACTAAGGACAGAGACCAGAAGCAGTGTAGAATGTCATAGCCTTTTGCATTTTGCTCCACATAGTGAAATTTTAATTTCAGTAAAGAATATTTAGGTGACATGGAGAGTTTAATTTCTTGAACAATTGTAATATCCGTTTGTTTTTTATTCTATACTTGTCATTTGATTTAATATTTTTTACAAATTTTATAAAAAGAAAAACTTGATAGTTGTCTACTTTTTGGTTTCTGCTAAGCAGCACCTGTTGTTATATTCTCCTTATTTTGAGGGTTTTTGGTTTTTTATGGGGGAAATCATACACTGACCTCATTCAATGGGCTAACTATTGTAGTTGTGCTTTCTCTTCTTTCAACTTTTTTCGGTTGGCTGGGGTCGAGTGCGTCTCCGGGGACTGATTATAATTGTGAGTATTTCAAGGTGGCAGGAGAAGCAGAAGCCAGCGCAGATGATTCCTGTTTGTTTGTATCCCCAGGTAGAACTGTATTGCAGCGCTGCAAATGTAGAATAAATTTTGCGAGTGATAACTGTATGTATTAGTCAAATAAAATTATAAAATGTTTCAAAAAGCTTTATTTAAAACCCTTTAAGGTTTTTATCTTTACAGGTGTGAGAAATCATTGTAAAATTTCAAAATATCTCTATTTCTGTTGTCACTGGTTTTTTTTATGACCACTAGAATAGCTTCATCCCTCTCCCACAATTTGAAGTCTGTTACATAAAAAAATCTTCCAATTGAAGCATTGTACATGTGCAATTTTTAAAGACCTTTACATAGTTAACTTGGTGAATTCAATCAATCTATACTTTATGGAGAGGTAACCTCGTAATCATATTCCCAATTAGTTATGCTGCATTTAGCTAGTGCTTTCATGCTTTGAATTTTATTTTAGTCATGATTATATTTCAGAAAACTTTGTCTTCCATAAGAATGTCTCGGCTTGAGCAAGTTTAAATCAACATTACCTTTCCATTCAAGTGGAAGAATTATAATTTTTGAATCCTATATTATTTCCATGAATCTTACCTTCGACTGTAAAAGGCTGTTTACTGTTTGTAGCAATTTGACAGACTGCAAAATATATTTAAATTTTTCCTCGTCCCCCTCATCATACCTCAGGTGACTGATACGCAGCCAGCCAGCCAAGAACAGAGTGGAAACAAGGTTCCCATTTTAAAGCAATCTACAATGATCCATTTTCATTGGATCGTCTGCCAGACTTATATTCCTTTTGTTTTCTCTCGAGCTGGTTTTTTTTTTCATTATGTTGTAGTTTGATGAAGGGTAATTTTACATTTGACGTTGGTCATTTAAAGAGGTAATAGCCTTGATTTCAATAAAATAAAGTGTTTTATACAGGTGATCACTAATCTTTTTCTGTGCCTGTTGCCACAGCTTGAATTTTTCTTTTAACCCCTTCATGTGTAGACATTGATGACAATTAAATGAAAGCATAGAAATATTTTGATGCATACTGCTTTTGAGTTGCAAGTATTGTCATTTGAAGTTGCTAATGACATTTTATGACAAGAACAAAATATTTCTATATCTAGTCTGTCTTTCTGTTCAATGTTATATTTGGTTAGTAATTTCCTTGGCCAAAACACGTGTAGGCAGCATGGAAAATATCCCGATTCTTCGAGTTCTGCTTGGGTGTGGGCTATGCCATCCTTGTCATATGCTTACTGTAGTTCTGTCACATTTATGAGTGGGATTTGAGTCTGACCAGTTTGAAAATTCCTCCAATCTCTTGATCTGCATTTTGTCGCAACCGAGTATAAAGAGAAAAGGGTCGGCGCTAATATACATCATTGTTTTAGTCCTCATGTGATTGGGAGAGGTGCTGTCAAATTGTTTTGGTGTATTACTTTAGCTGTCATCCATCAAGTAGAACTTTGAACATGTCAACAAAAGGCTCAGGGATTCCTAAGTGATTGAGGACAGACCACATGGCTGTTCTTAGTATGCTGTCATATGCTTTTTCAAGGCCAGTAGATTAGGATTATGGGTTTTTGCTGTTCTTTTGACTTTTTTCTGTAGTTGGCGAGCACAGAAAATCATGTCTATGGTTCCTCTAGATGGACAGAAACCTCTGTGAGATTTCTTGGATTCTGGCAGGATTGTTTCGGCTACATTTGTATTGTAATCTATTTAGTAGGCCTTGCTAAGACCTTTGCAATTGATAGCAAGGATATCCATCGATAATTCCCACATTCTCTTCTATCTCCTTTTTTTAATATGGTGCCAAGGAGGGTCGTTCCAATCATTGGGGGCGCGTATTTTTCCTCCCATGATTTTATAATGAGGGAGTGAAGATGCGTCTCCAGGACTAGACTGCCGTGGGTTAAAAGTTCAGTGGGAATGTTGTCCTGTCCGGTCTTGAAATGGTTGTAGGGACATCCATAATTGGGGTGGATGTTGTGGCACATTTTGGTGGAAGTCTTGTTGGACTGATGAGTTCCTGTTCAGGAGGGTGTTGAAATGTTCTACCCACCGGTTCTGGATCTCTCTATTTTCTGTGAGGATAGTGTTGTCTGCTCCCAATAGTGTCCCTGCAGCAGTGTGCTTTAGTCTGAAAATTTTTTTTGTGCCTGCAAAGAAGCTTTCAATGTTCCTACTGTTGGCATAACCTTGTAGGTCTTGAGCCATTTGTTGCCACCATTCATTTTGTATTTCTCAAAGCCTGGCTTGTGCACATTTAGCCTTCTTTGGGTAGGAATTAGGGTCTGGGTCGAGGGCTATTCGAGCTTTCCGTGTATGTTGATACGGGACTTAATATCTTAGTTGTTGTCAAACCATTCCTGGTGCTATTTGCTCTGGTGGCCAATTACAGACCTTGCAGCTTCATTGATGGCATCTTGTAAGTTAGTCCATTCACCGTTGATTGAAGGTTCTGCTGGATTGCTGCTTGAAATACTCAAGATTTATTAGGATCTTTTTAATTTACCAGTGTCGAATTTTCTTGTGGCTTTTTGTTGGATGTTATGTGGCTTCCTTTTAATGGCTAGTTTTAATTTAGTGATGGGCATCCGGTGGGGTGTCCAACAGTCATTGGCTCCAGGCATGCTTCTCGTGATCAAAAACTAATTTTTGTGTTGTATGACAATGGCATAATCTAAGGTATGCCAGTGTTTTGATCTAGAATGTTTCCAGGTGGTCTTAAATCGATTTGGGAGTCTGAACTGCGTGTTTGTGATGAACAGTTCATGTTCAGCACAAACCCCAAGGAGGAGGAAGCCATCATCATTGCAGTTTCCCACGCCTTGCCTGCCAATTATATTGTGCCAGAGTTCATTGTTTCACCCCACTCATGTGCTAAGATCTCCAAAGAGAAGGAGAAGGTCCCCAGCTGGAATTTGGGATATGGCACTTTCAAGCTGTTGGTAGAAGACATCTTTCACTTGGTCTTCCACATATAGTGTTGGGGCGTACTGATACTCGCGGGATGAACTTTTTTCGAAAGTGTTAGTCTTCGTGAGGTGATTCTTTCATGAATCGCATATGGTGTCAGGTTATGTGCTTTTACTAATTGGGTCTAACTGCAAAGCGAGCACACTGGAAACGGGGTCTTTCTGGTTTTTCTCTTTCCAAAAGAAAGTATATCCTAACCCAACTTCTGTGATTTGCCCTTCGCCAGGTATTCTAGTCTCGCTGAAGCAGCCACATCGACGTTGAATACAGTGAGTTCTCTTGAGACTAAGATTGTTCATCTTTCGGGGCGGTGTTGATTGATTGATTTTTTAGTTCTCTGGCATCCAGACATCTTAGGTCATTGACGCCGATATCGTTTTATTATAAATAAAGATTAAAAGAATATTCAATTAAAACCAGAAGTAAATATGTTATAAAAGTTAAATAGCATTAAGAAGACCTGCTTCTGATATAAATTAAAAAATGCAACTGGTATTGTACGACATATGTCCAAGGATCTTGGCAAGGATGAACCTGCCATCTTCACCTCGAGCCTCGAACAGATATTTATTTCTTTCAGTGCTATAAGTGGGCCATTCAGTCAACAAATGCCTCTCTGTTAAGAGTATCAAACAGTCGTCGCAATATGGTTGGTGTTGGCCAGCCAGCAGAAACTCGTGTGTCATCCGGGTGTGACCAGTGCGGAGACGACAAAGAGTAGTCTCCCATTTTGGGGGCATCCCATTATACCTCCAAGGGGATATACCAGTTGCAATTTCTCTCATCTTATTTTCGCTTAAACTATCCCAATGTTGTTGCCAATTGTTATAAATAGAATTCCCAATTGCTGGTAAAAAATCATCACAAAGAATGGGAGACCTTTTTGGTAGCAACTCGGCTGCAGCACTCTTTGCCAGTGAATCTGCCTCTTCATTTCAGACACACCTACGTGTTGCCCTCCTCTTATAACGCCATTTTCTCAATAGTGGTTAGTATGCCATATAATTCCCCAGTAAATATGGAAAATATTGGAGAATTCCCCTCTACAGTTAAAAGAATTACTATATACTCCAAATCCAATGCTAGCATCAGATTTGGAGCCACCGGTTTATATGAGAGTTGATTCCCATGTTCATCAACATTTTCTATAAAAAGACACCTAGCTTCTAATTCAGTCATGTTTTTTTAACACCAATAAAATGTTTACAGAAAGATATCTCTGGTAATTTCCACGGAGGGGTTGATGGTATCTTAAATGGAAGTATCTTACCTCTAATTTTATCAAGACTGTTTACTAATTGTTTTACTTGAAATCCATATGGTTGAGGAGATTTCGGGGTGGTGGACAATTTACTATACTGTAATAATTCCTTCTTTCACTGCTGCATATATGGTGTGTCATTGGGTGCACCTGCCGATGACTGGTATGGTGTGACCAACGATGTTTAGCCCACCTTTTATAGGGCCTTCACCAGAGAGTGAGCAGCGGTGCTCCTGAATAGTCCTGCTCACTCACAGGTGCAGGACAGAGTTCCTGTGTGGTCACGGTCACAAGGAAAGGGGTCGTCACGCGCATGTCGCCAGTATGCAGGTCAGGGCTAAGAGTTTCAGCTACACCTAGCCTACTCCCACCACTCTTGTCCCATTACCACTGGTCTTTTTAGGTATGGTTAGGAGGAAAGGAAGAGAAAGGAAATCCAGTAAGAAATGTGTTATAGAGACAGTAGTTAAACTGTAAAGGCTGTTGGCATGACTTTCTTTAGGCTGGACAACACTGCCAGAGCGATGCCCACACATTCTGGCTCCACACCTTCCTCCTGTGGCACACAGGTGTGACGTGCAAGAATGTGGTGTGGAGTTGCATCGGTCTGCCGATAATCTAGTCCAACAGATCTCGCCTTTCAGCCAGACTGAATGGCATGGTTTTATTTTGGACTTTTCCGTCTAATCTTTACCTAAAGTGGCATACCCGACAAGGCAGCAGAGGGGAAGTGATTATACCGTCAGACACTCGGTCGCTTGCATGCATTCTGTAATAAACGGGTACCACGGGAAGGTAGCATGCAAGTAGTTAGGAGGAGAGGCTGTAGTAAGGTTAAGACTAGCTTAGCCTAAGACGCGTTCACCCTAATAACCCCCTATAGGAACTCTAAGAGTCTGTGGATAATATCCATGCTGCGTGCACATGTTTTGGCCTAACAGTTAACAAGGCCAAAACTAAGATATTGGTCCAGCCAAGGCCAGGGAAAAATCCACCAGTAACTAACGTCACCATGGATGGAACCACCATTGAATACGTCGAACACATCCCATACCTGGGAAGCATCCTTTCCACCCAGAGAACCTCCTCTAAAGAGATTGAAAACAGGTTACAAGCTGGCCACTCTGCACATGGGAGACTATCCACCAGGGTGTTCATGAACAAAGATCTCACTACCCATACAAAGGTTATGGTATATGCTATTATAGTATCTACCCTGTTATATACATGTGAAGCTTGGACCCTTAATAGTAAGAACCTAAAAAAACAAAATTCAACCAGAAAAACTGAGAGCAATAACGAAAATCGAAGGGAACGACTGTCCAATACAGCAGCCCTTGAAAGAGCCAATGTCACCAGCATCGAGGCCATTATCATGAAACTCTGTCAAAGATGGTCTGGCTATGTGATATGCATGGAGTACAAGACAACCAAAGAAGATACTTTTCAGTGAGTTAAATACAGGTGGCTGCCCTATCCCTCGATTTAAAGACCAACTCGAGAAATCCCTCAAGGAAGCTAACATAGAACCCAACACCTTCAAAGCTTCAGCAAGCAACAGGAACCAGCAGAGAAGCAAAATTAAATTAGCCGTGGACCCCTGAAGAAAATAGAAGATCTCAATAACAGCAATGAGCAGAAAGAGCAAGTCAACCACAACCACATCCCACGATTCAGGGCACGAATTGAGCTTACGAGCCATAAGGCTCACTTCTATGACCTTCTCTATTCAACCTTCTATTGGGACTGAAAACTGTGATAATCGGATACGAGTACATGCCGACGAATTTCCTGTTTGTTAACCATGCTTTTACTGATTAAAGAATCCACTATTTAATCACTAAATTCTGATTGGAATTCCTTAGGTTTTGAATGATAAATTTTTACAATCCATTGTAAGTTTAAACCTATATACTGTACGTGCGCATAGCATACTATAAGTACATTCATGCTGTATACCGTATGTACAATATACAATACTTTGTAAAAAAAAAAAAATCTATTCATAAATTACTATCCTATTATTATTATTAATACTACTAGCTAAGCTACAACCTTAGTTGGAAAAAATGAATGCTACTAGCTCAAGGGCTCCAGCAGGGAAAAATAGCCCAGTAAGGAAAGGAAACTAGGAAATAGGTACACTACAAGAGATGTAATGAACAATTAAAATACTTTAAGAGCAGTAACAACATGAAAATGAATCTTTCATATGTAAACTAAAAACTTCAAAAACCCAGAGGAAGAGAAATAAGATAGAAACGTGTACCCTCAAGGAAGAGAACTCTGCGCAAGGCAGGTGAAGTCCATAGTACAGTTGAGGCTATATGGCACTGCATACAAATATCTTTATCTTGCGTATTGTCTTTGTCTAATACAAAGTAGAGCGAACGTTTATATTATTACGAAGCCAAATGTGGGTGTAAATTCCTTTGAACAAGACACTCTCTCTTACGGTCTGTAATGGTAATAGTTTAGTGTCAAGTCCTATTTTTGGGCTCAAGCCATGGCGTCCTGATGGAAGGTTCCTGTTTGGTAGCTTCCTTGGGTATAAGACTACTAAGATATTCCCAGAGAATTTAACCACAGGTTATCACAGAATTCTAACTTCTGGAGCGAGTATCTCAAAGGTTTCCCTTTAAGACATCGTAATACAACAGGGGACACGCATGTCTGGTCGTGCCACATAGCTATCTCCACCCCGAACAGGGTTAACGCTTCGGTGTGTAAGGGCTGAGAATAGCTGGGAGCCGTTCCACAGCTAATCTCACTCGTGGCTACTACTGATACTCGAGACGTAAACAAACGGACGCCATTGCTCTAATGACGTCACGAGCGTCTTTATCCTTTTGTTAGTAGCTGCCCTACTGAGACGGATTTTCCCTTGTGTGAACTTTATCGTTTTGCATCTTCGCTATGTCGTTACCTTCAGCCTCGCCTTCTTCTGGAAAGTTGAGTACAAGGTTCCAGTATTGTTTAATTAAGCTCTGGCCGTAAAGTAAATATTATTTCGCGAAATAATTGATGTTTTGTGGCGGAGCTGTGCCTCTACCGGACCCGCCATTTTATGGCGTCGTTGTTGTTTTGCATGTCTTATTTAGTTAGCCACAACAACGCTTCCGGCCTTATATACTAATCGAATACATTAGTTTATTTAGTCTTCATAGCTAGGAACTTTTATATCGTGTTAGACGCTTTTTATCGGTCATCGATTGACCTCATACCAGTCGGCTACTATAGCCCCCAGGCCAGGAGCTTATATACAAGTGTTCATGCATGATTTATCAGTGATCCTAGACTAAGTTATGAAGATAGTGGCATTATTATTTTACAATACTTTTGACTAGTGATGCAAATGTTTTCGCCTTCAGGGACCATATAGGGGATAGGCTAGTCAGTGATTCTTTCTAGCCTAACCTAACCTGAGGACCCCTATATGCTTCCTTCATCCCCTGCCTTGGCACTCCCTCTATTTAGCCTTGATCCCTTTTCTGAGTAAAGGGATTTATTGTCTAATAGAGTATTATATCGCCTCTCAGTCCTCCCTAAAGGAATGAACCCCCTTTAGGATTGCGTCTGAGAGTGAGGTTAGGCTAGCCTACCTCTATGGCTAGGATAGTCTACGACTTTCCTGCGATAGCGATATGTCTTCTTCCTTGCCTAGTTCAGGACTTTTAGCCCTGATCTAGGCTGGGTTAGGAAGGTTTCTCTGTTCCATGCTGAAACTGTACTCTTGCACCGTTTTTAGCTGATCAGCCTAATCTTAGGTTAGGGAGTGTCCTCCCTTCCCTTTGTGGCCGCTCTGGTACAGAAACCCTTCCTGGGAAGACCCCTTTCTTCTCCCTCCCCACCTATCTCTTGTATAGCCTAGCCTATGCTTAGGTTAGTTTATACTCATCTGTCCCCTGTCCTACAATTCCTCCTTAGGGTGGAAGAGTAGGGCTACCCGAGCTTCCCTGTGCTGTCCGCTCTGGTACATATACCTTCATAGTGTCCTATAAGGTTAGTTACTAGTGTAGCTCTGCATAGGGGAGTCTCTCCCCCCCTCTTGGGTGTTCCCTAGCCCTCCCTTGGGCTACCTGCTCCCGGTCCCTAGTGACCCCTGCTTGGATGCTAGAGCCTGTCTCTATCATGGGTACACCCCCTCAGGGAGGGGGAGGGATGTCTGGAACCCTGACGGTACTTCCTACATCCCTTCCCCCCTCCCCCTGTCTCTCTCTCTATCCGGGTGCCGGTCTCTTGCCGCCTCTACTGCCGGCAATACCTGCCTCCCTCTTGGTGACTTCCCTACCCTTGCCCCCAGCCCCCCCGTGTACCGAGGGGCTGCCGGCTGCCGCCGGCTACTACCGGCGGCTTTCCTCCTCCTATCTATTCGTCCGCTTGCCGGTCGATCTCCGGAGTGCCGGCATATACTGCCGGCAACCCGATACTACCTGTACCATCCTTACCCGTCACCAATCCGGCATCCTCCGGCTGCCGGAGCCGCCGCTCCCTGCCGGCGCGCCGCCGTTGTGCCGGCGGCCGCCATCCTGGTATCTAACTGACTTTGAAAATTGTCTGTTCTAGTGCCAGAATCTATGCTGGAGCGAGCTCCGGCGTGCCGGCGGCTGCCGGATGCCCCAGAGGCGTCAAGAATACTTGCACCCCCTCTCTTTAGCTATCATAAGACTAGATAGCCCTACCTTGCAAATAGATAAGCTGCTTTGCTTCTAAGATCAGTACCTAGTACTGCTCTATTAGTGATCATGCTGTCTCTTTGCATTCTTCTATTTCCAGCATGCTATGTGCATCTTAGCGCGGCTGGTTGCCAGAAGCAATTACCCTTAATGAGGCCTTCTGGCTCTTATCTGGGAACCGAATGAATTCGATCCCAACCTTGTCCTTGGCTTTCCATGGAGTTCCATTATAATGGGAACCCTAGGAAATTATATCCAATGATCTAGGTCATTTGGATTATCCCAGGACCAGCCTATGGTAACCAGCCGGGCGAGATGCATGGAGCGTGTCTCCTTTACTGTTTCATTCTCTATGCATCACACCTTCCTTAAGTTAAAATTAATGATTAATGTTAACTTAAATTAAGAGCCACTCCTATGGCTCCCCCATACTCATTTTCTCTTTCTTCCACAGGAGGAGCAGATGAAGTGCGATTTCGCCTACTGTGCTGTGAAACGCTCCCAGTTTTACGGACATACGGCGTGCAGGACTCACGCCCCTTGCTCAGACAAGAAAGGGGATTGGAAGTTCTGGAATCCACTGGAATGTACGGTCTGCCAGGCCTATCTAGTTGAGGCCTTCCATAACCCTCCCTCAGCGGAGGTTAGAGACATTGCTCGTGACAAACTGCGCAAGTGGGTGCGTGGTTTTCAGAGGAATGCTACTGGACCGTACCTGGCCACCGAAGAACTGAGGTCCCTGTTGTTCCCTAAGGCCTCCCCTGATTCAGTGGTTCCAAAGGAAGCAATCCCCACTGTCCAAATTTCAGTGGAACCTGATGTGGTCATGGCTCAGTCCATGCACGAGTGCCGTTTGGATTCTGAGGATGATGAACGGATCTCCGACGTCTCGGAAGATACGGAGAAGACGCTTATGGCTCAAGGAGCCGAAGAGGACGAAGACAAGGTGGAATACACCGAGTCGGAGATTGGAGCTACTCCCTCGTCCATCCCTCCGCCTACTCCTACACCGACGGAATTGTCCCTTCCGTCTACCTCCTCGACCCCGGATCCTTCCTCTTCCACCCAAGAACTGATCCGACTGATTAGAGCTGTCATGGACGACAGACTGAAGGAGAACCAGGAGTCCATCAGGTCGATGATTGGATCCAGAGACACGAAGAAGATCTCGGTCAAGGATCTCCCAGCTTGCTCTCATGCCAACCCGTGGAGGTATGCAGAGCATATGGTTATTGCAACCGGCAGGATCTTTGTTAGCGACAAGATCGGCACGGTCCCGTTGGAAGATGTGGAGTTCTTCCCAAGCTTCGAGGCCTACCCGGACTGTTACGTCCGACTTCGTGCTGAACCTGCCTCGAAGGAGGAGACCGAACCTAAAGAGGAGATAGTGTTCGATCTCGCAAAGGCCCAAGCTATGCTAGCCAACGCATTTAAGAGCAGGGGCTTTACCTGCTCTAAGCTTCCTGCCTTGAGCAAGAAGCATCCTACCTATGTCGCACCTGACACTGCGATTCTTCCATTTCTGGAAAAGGCCTTAGCTGCATGCCTTAAAGCGGCGGAAGAAGGGAAACCCTGCCCTGCACTGGAGGAGTGCAGACCCTTCTCCATCGTGACACCCCCTGACACTAGGCAATGGAAAGATGTCCAACATACTTTCGTCGTGGGTAGGCTCGATCCTGACGTCGCCGGACGTCAGTTTAATGAAGACCTCCCTAAGCTCAACGACCACCTCCTTCGCCGGGAACAAGACACGAAGGAGAGGCTTGCAGCTTCGCTTTCTCATCAAGTCCAACTTGAAGTAATGGCCTGTGACACAGCGGTACCCGATCACTACATGGTACTGGCCAAATCCCACTTACTCACGGTAATGAAGGACTTGTACCATTTCATAAAGGCTCGTAGAGCCTGTCGTGAATTCGTGTTTGTCGGTGCCACCGTGAAACACGAACCCCGGAGGCTGATTTCCTCCAACATCTGGGGAAAGCACCTGTTTCCTTCTGACCTTGTCAAGGAAATAACTGACAGAGCCGCCACGGAGAATAGGAACCTTCTCCACAAGTGGGGCATGTCCAGAAAAAGGAAAACCTCTCAGGACGATGGACCTCAGCCTAAGAGGAAACCTCAGAAGCCGAAACCCCAGCAACGTCAACAACGACGTCAGTTTCCGGGACCCGCTACCTCCCAAGTGGTTGCCCAACCACAACAGACCTTTCAGTTGGTCCCCCAACCGGTGTTGTCACAGTCACCGGTCTTCACCCCTGCCTTTGAGCAGTCATCCACTACCTTTCATGCCAGAGGTAGAGGCTCGTCCAGGGGTGCAAGCAGAGACGCCTCTCGTCGTCCCTCCAGAGGTAGAGGAGGAAAGGGAGCTAGCGGCCGAGGCAACAAGTCCTCGGGACACCAGAAGCAATGAAGTGCTTCCGGTGGGAGGAAGACTCCGCCAATTCCAGGATCGTTGGACCTTCGATCCTTGGGCACACAGCATCATCAAGAACGGTCTAGGCTGGAGTTGGGTGCAACCACCCCCAATCTTCCAGCGGTTCTTTCAACCATCAACCCCCATTCTGGAAGAATATGTTCTAGACCTCTTGAACAAGAAGGTGATAAGGAAGGTAAAGTCCACCAGGTTCCAAGGGAGACTGTTTTGCGTTCCCAAGAAGGACTCAGACAAACTCAGAGTCATTCTGGACTTATCCCCCCTCAACAAGTTCATAGAGAACAACAAATTCAAGATGCTGACGCTTCAACAAATAAGGACCCTTCTGCCTCAGGGTTCCTACACGGTCTCTATAGACCTGGCGGATGCCTATTGGCACATTCCAATGAACCATCACGCTTCCTCCTACCTAGGATTTCGACTCCAAAGGAAAAGCTACGCCTTCAGGGCCATGCCATTCGGCCTCAATGTGGCCCCTCGAATCTTCACAAAGCTGGCGGATGCCATAGTACAACAGCTCCGCCTAAGAGACGTCCAGGTGATGGCCTACCTCGACGACTGGCTAGTCTGGGCTCCCTCGCCCGAAGAGTGTACAAAGTCTTGCGACGAAGTTACCCAGTACCTAGAACACCTGGGATTCAAGATCAACGAGAAGAAATCTCGCCTCTCTCCGGCTCAGAAGTTTCAGTGGTTGGGAATCCACTGGAATCTTCAGTCACACCGCCTTTCCATCCCCCAGAAGAAAAGGAAGGAAATAGCAGGGTCTGTCAAGCGACTACTGAAATCCAAACGCATTTCAAGACGACAGCAGGAACGAGTTCTAGGCTCTCTACAATTCGCCTCAGTGACAAACCCAGTGCTTCGTGCACAGCTAAAGGATGCCGCGGGAGTCTGGAGACGATCGGCATCCATCGCTCGAAGAGACCTCAAGAGACGGCTTCCAAACAGACTTCGACGCCTCCTAAAGCCGTGGTCGGAAGCAATGGCCCTGAAAAGGTCCATTCCTCTCCAACACCCTCCTCCATCACTCAACATCCACACGGATGCCTCACTGGAGGGCTGGGGAGGTCACTCCCACCTGAAACAAGCTCAAGGGACCTGGTCTCCACTATTCAAGACGTTCCACATAAACATCTTGGAGGCCATGGCGGTCCTTCTTACTCTGAAGAAGTTATCCCCGCCACCCTCGATCCACATCCGTCTAACCCTAGACAACTCGGTGGTAGTTCGTTGTCTCAATCGCCAGGGCTCAAGATCGCCCCAGATAAATCAGGTGCTTCTCCCAATCTTCCGTCTGGCGGAGAAGAAGAAGTGGCACCTGTCTGCAGTTCACCTACAAGGATTCCGCAACGTGACAGCGGATGCTCTATCTCGGACAAACCCGATAGAGTCGGAATGGTCTCTAGACGCAAGATCATTCTCCTTCATCTCCAATCAAGTCCCAGAACTTCAGATAGATCTCTTTGCAACGAGCGACAACAATCAACTTCCTCTGTACGTAGCCCCGTACGAGGACCCCAAAGCAGAAGCGGTGGACGCCATGTCACTGGACTGGAACAGATGGTCGAAGATATACCTGTTCCCTCCCACCAACCTTCTGTTGAAAGTCCTCTCCAAACTGAGAACCTTCAAAGGGACAGCGGCCCTAGTGGCTCCCAAGTGGCCCCGGAGCAACTGGTACCCCCCTGGTCCTGGAGCTGCAGCCCAAGCTGATCCCTCTCCCGGGCCCAGTTCTCTCTCAACAAGTACAGAAGTCGACTGTCTTCGCTTCATCATCGAAAATCAAGGACCTTCATCTCATGATTTTCTCTCCCTTGCCGCAAAGAAGAGGTTTGGGATCTCGAAGAAAAGTCTAGACTTCCTAGAGGAATACAAGACCGAATCCACGAGACGGCAATACGAATCATCCTGGAGGAAATGGGTCTCCTTTGTTAAAGCAAAAAATCCTAAAGAAATCACCATTGATTTCTGTATGTCCTTCTTCATTCACCTTCATGGACAAGGATTAGCAGCCAATACGATCTCAACTTGCAAATCGGCTTTGACTAGACCAATTCTATATGCTTTCCAAATTGATCTGTCCAACGACATCTTTAACAAACTGCCGAAAGCATGTGCTCGCCTACGCCCAGCACCCCCTCCGAAACCGATCTCCTGGTCACTAGACAAGGTGCTCCATTTCGCCTCCAACTTGGACAATGATTCATGCCCCCTCAAGGATCTGACTCAGAAAGTTATATTTTTATTTGCTCTCGCCTCGGGAGCTCGAGTCAGCGAAATAGTGGCATTATCAAGAGAAGAGGGACACATCCTGTTTGCTGATTCAGGAGAAGTGACCCTCTCCCCCGATCCGACGTTTCTCGCCAAAAATGAATTACCCACCAAAAGATGGGGCCCTTGGAGAATATGCCCCCTGAAGGAGGATGTCTCTCTATGTCCAGTAGAGAGTCTCAAGGTCTATCTTCGCAGAACTTCAAACTTTGGTGGAGGCCAACTCTTCAAAGGAGAAACATCGGGCAGCGACCTGTCACTGAAACAATTAAGAGCGAAAATCACCTACTTCATTCGCAGAGCGGATCCGAACAGTACACCCGCTGGTCATGATCCTAGAAAAGTGGCATCTTCTCTGAATTTCTTTCAGAGCATGGACTTCGAGAGTCTTAAGAACTTTACGGGCTGGAAGTCCTCGCGAGTTTTCTTTAAACATTATGCGAAACAAGTGCACGAAATCAAACATTTTGTGGTAGCCGCAGGTAGTGTTATGAAACCTGCACCTGACTCTGCGTAGAACAGTGAGTTACTTGGGACTCTAACTCTTCGGGTGCCTATGTTGACCCTCGAGTGATTCATAGTGATGTCTAAAAACACTTAGTGCTTTTATAACTGTTCTTATCCCAGGTGAAATGTCATAGTGTCACACAAGTGCCGCATGCCTTGAGCATGATGTGTTATTTAAAGACTTGCGTTCCTCGAGAACGAGTACCTACTAATCCTGAAATTCCCTTTCAGATTCAAGAGCAAGCCTTTATTTCTATGTACATTATTATCACTGTAAATGAACTTTACTTTTTGCTGTAAATTATTTATTTTCTGCATTGTGAAATAAAATTTCTATTTTATTACTTGTGCGTCTCTTTCAGCTCCTACTTACTATGAAATACATACTGTCATAGTTTTATTTATTCCTCCTTTCTTATGGTCATGAAGAATTTAAGATGTCTATTCTTAAATTATATTCACCTTGTCTCAGTAAGGTTCCTACTCGAATACTTACTTCTGATAATCAGGAGATGAACCCTACACACAGTGCCCAACCACCACTGACCTACTCAGAATGTTCCTATACAAATATCAAACATTCTGCTTCATCTCTAAGCTCTTAAAAAGCTCTTCTGTCAAGATGAATAGCCCTTCAATACCACTTTGACGTCGGCATAGCCCATGGGAACTTCCTACCAATGGGGGGCAGGATACTTCGTTCCTATGGTTCTTACCTAAGATTACTTTGCTATTTTGTCAATGCCTAGGCACTTAACTCTGGGGGAAAATCTACCACGATACATTGATTCTCTGGTACTCTTCCATCAGGACGCCATGGCTTGAGCCCAAAAAACGGATTTTGAGCGAAGCGAAAAATCTATTTTTGGGTGAGATAGCCATGGCGTCCTGATGGACCCTCCCTACTACTTCGTCAGTTTGTTCCCACCCTACACAATTGTATCATGGTGATGGGCAGCAACTGGCGCCAGGACAAAGACGCTCGTGACGTCATTAGAGCAATGGCGTCCGTTTGTTTACGTCTCGAGTATCAGTAGTAGCCACGAGTGAGATTAGCTGTGGAACGGCTCCCAGCTATTCTCAGCCCTTACACACCGAAGCGTTAACCCTGTTCGGGGTGGAGATAGCTATGTGGCACGACCAGACATGCGTGTCCCCTGTTGTATTACGATGTCTTAAAGGGAAACCTTTGAGATACTCGCTCCAGAAGTTAGAATTCTGTGATAACCTGTGGTTAAATTCTCTGGGAATATCTTAGTAGTCTTATACCCAAGGAAGCTACCAAACAGGAACCTTCCATCAGGACGCCATGGCTATCTCACCCAAAAATAGATTTTTCGCTTCGCTCAAAATCCGTTTTGAGTTCTAGTAACCTGTTGTTTTGGACCAGGTAAGACAGACTGATGCATTAACTTTGCCCTTACTCGCTGGTAATATTCTGTATGTTCTGTCAAGGGAAAGTTTTTTTTTTTTTAGTATTGAAAGCAACAAATCTCACCCTTATTCTGTGCCTGTCAGTCCAAGGCTTTATCTATTGTTATATCAGGACTATCTCAGAACAAGGTTTATTTCCCAGGTCTGGTTTTTAAAAGTGGAGGAAGGTAAGTTTGTATTGCACAAAGGCACACCATTTCAATGACTCCTGTGTCCCCCCTTCCCACACAAACACAAAATCGATTGTAAGTGGCCATGGCAGCAGAAGCCAGTAAGAATTCCACCCCTTTAATTTTCACCTTCGTAAAAGGGAAGGGATGCTAAAGTCTCCTATTCAATTGGTTATTATAAACCGTAGTCAGAGCCCAATTTATATTGTGGTAGACTTCCTCATAATAAATATTAAGATCCGAACCTGGAGTATTGGAGTGTTGATAGGTCAGAAAATTACTGTGGTAGGGATTGTGATTATTCACACGTTAATGGGGGATGTATGATATTGAATTGCCAGTACAGTACCACTAGCACAGGATAATACATGCTAACTGGGAGTGATGAACAACAATTTTAGTTAAGGCAATAATGCAAGATTATGAGGGTGATCAGTACTTTAGAGGTTAAGGTGTGAAGTTTACCTGAAAGCCTCAACTTGGAGTGGGGATCGTACACTGCAACATCACAGAAAATAACAGACCTAATCAACGGATTTTCACATAGGAAAAATCTATTTTTGAGCGAGATAGCCATGTCGTCTTGATGGTAGTTCCTCAAAGGCAGCTTTCTACTTGGGATATTTCTTCAAGAGATATACCAGAGAATTTACCTGAGCTTGTATCACGGTGTAAGGACAGTGAGACAAGCGTCACCAAGATCAACTGATACTTTATTCAAATGTGCGTGGGAGTATATTACAAGGTGCGGACGGAAAGGTAGGATGGCGCTGGCGCCAAATCAGATTGAATTGCCCGACAAAATATGTGTTTTCTTACACTTACAAATATGGAGTTTTTATGATAAAACAAAGTTTTGTGAATACTTACCTGGCAGTTATATATACATAGCTAATTATCTCTATTTCGGCAGAATTTTTCTAAAACTAGGCAACCGCCTTGTGGTGGTTGGGTGGTAACACCCGTTAAAGGGTGGTAGGAGGAATCATTCCCGTTTTCTGTTCTTCAGTTCATCAATGCCCGACCTGTCTCCTGAGGGGAGGTGGGTGGGCCTTCGAATGTATATATAACTGCCAGGTAAGTATTCACAAAACTTTGTTTTATCATAAAAACTCCATTTTTATGAATAGAACTTACCTGGCAGTTATATATACATAGCTGATTAACACACTTGGAGGAGGGTGATAGACAGTAACATCGTTGGGGAAAAAACCAAAAAAGTTGTAGGATAAATAAACACCTTGATTCCTTACCTGCTAAGGTAGCTGACTTCAAAGGTTCTTGCCTCTTGAGTCGCTTTCCCTTAGGAGTGTCAGCCAGGATGTGACCTGCAGTGCTGAAAAACACTCAATCGAGTCTGTCAACGGGGTGAGACCAACAATCTGACTAGACTTCAGGACTACCTATTGCCCAAAATAAAAAACCGCAACTTTACCAAACCCACCACCTAACATTTGCAAAGTAGATAAAAATAATCTAACTAGACTGAGGTGACTGTACACAAGTCGAAGCCCTCAGACAACCAATAAAAAAAAATACACCAACCTATGTACAAGTAAACAAAACTAAGGTTGAGGGGAGGTAGTAACTCCTTTGCCTAATACAGAAGCCGTAGCTACGTATGGTCCCAAGGTATAACATTTCTCATAATCCACCCTCACCTCTCTGAGGTAATGAGAGGCGAACACAGAGTTGCTCCTCCAGAATGTCGCATCCATAATTTGACGGAGCGACATGTTCTTGCGGTAAGCAAGCGAGGTCGCAATGGCCCTCACTTCGTGGGCTTGCACTTTTAAAAGTCCGAAGTTTTCCTCCTCACACAAGAGATGCGCTTCTCTTATCACTTCCCTCAGGAAAAAGGATAAAGCGTTCTTGGAAAGGGGCTTTTGAGGATCTTTCACAGAACACCACAGGGAGCTAGAAGAGCCTCTCACACTTTTTGTGCGAGACAAGTAGGTCTTGAGGGCTCGTACTGGACAGAGCAGCCTCTCTTGCTCTTGACCCACTAGGTTGGTCAAGTTAGGAACCTCAAAGGTCCTCGGCCAGGGCTTAGAAGGGTTCTCGTTCTTAGCGAGAAAGTCTAATCTCAAGGCACAAACTGCCCCATTCAGATTGAAGCCTACCTGTTTTTCAATTGCATGGACTTCACTAACTCTTTTAGCTGTTGCTAAGGCCAAAAGAAAGAGGGTCTTCTTGGTAACCTCCCTAAGGGGAGCCTGTGAGATGGGCTCAAATCTCTTGGTGCACAGAAATTTAAGAACTACATCAAGGTTCCAAGAAGGGGGCTTTAACTGGGTCTGCTTGGTCGTCTCAAAAGACTTCAAGAGGTCATGTAAGTCCTTGTCGCGAGACAAGTCCAAGCCTCTATGCCGACAGACGGAAGAGAGCATACTTTTGTACCCTTTGATAGTGGACACAGCTAGCTTAGCGTCCTGTCTGAGGTACAACAAGAAATCCGCAATCTGGCTCACAGAGGTAGTGGATGAGGAAATCTTGTGCTTCCTACACCAAGCCCTAAAAGTCTCCCACTTGGACTGGTAGACCCTCTGCGAAGAGACCCTCCTCGCTCTGGCGATAGCTTTCGCAGCTTGCGCTGAAAAGCCTCTCGATCTGACGAGCTTCTCGATAGTCTGAAGGCAGTCAGATTGAGAGCGAGGGGGTTTTGATGATATCTCTCGAAGTGGGGTTGTCTGAGCAGATTTGGACTTGCAGGGAGGCTTCTTGGAAAGTCCATCAACAAGTCCACCACCTCCGTGAACCATTCCCTCATCGGCCAGAACGGAGCTATCAGGATCATCCGTCCCGAATCGAGGAGGGCGAATTTCCTGACTACCAGATTGATGATCTTGAACGGGGGAAAAGCATAAGTGTCCATCCCCGTCCAATCCATCAAAAAGGCGTCTACTGCTATTGCCTCTCTGTCCGGAACTAGGGAGCAATAGATGGGGATCCTCTTGGATAAATTGGAGGCGAAAAGATCGATGAGGGGTCTCCCCCACAGCCTCCAGAGACTCTGACAGACCTGTTGGTTGAGGGTCCATTCTGTGGGAAGGACCTGCCCTTTCCTGCTGAGCATGTCCGCCCTCACATTCTTCTGTCCCTGAACAAACCTCGTCAGCAGGCTTATCCTGTTCTCCTTCGCCCAAAGAAGGAGCTCTCTTGCTGTCTCGAAGAGAGACAGAGAGTGAGTCCCTCCTTGCTTCCTGATGTAAGCAAGAGCTGTGGTGTTGTCTGAGTTGACCTCCACAATCTTCCCAGACACCAAGTCCTTGAAGGCCTTTAGCCCCAGAAAAATGGCCATCAGCTCCTTGTTGTTGATGTGCCATCCCAGCTGAATTCCTTCCCAATAGCCTGAGACCTCCTTGCTTCCTAGTGTTGCCCCCCAGCCTGACTCTGATGCGTCTGAAAACAACACTAGGTCTGGGTTCTTCTTGTGTAAGGAGATCCCTTCCCCTAACAAGGTTGGGTCCAGCCACCACTTCAGAAGA
This sequence comes from Palaemon carinicauda, assembly GCF_036898095.1. Classification (NCBI taxonomy): domain Eukaryota; kingdom Metazoa; phylum Arthropoda; class Malacostraca; order Decapoda; family Palaemonidae; genus Palaemon; species Palaemon carinicauda. The sequence continues at coordinate 43,186,438 of NC_090744.1, forward strand.
GTCTTGACTTCTATTGGAATGGGGAAGGAAAAGGAGTCTTCCTGCATCTTTCTGTTCCATGTCTTCGAAAGAAAGTGCTGAAGAGGCCTTAGGTGGAGTCTCCCCAGAGAGACAAACAGTTCGAGGGAGGACAGAGTCCCCAGCAAACTCATCCACTCCTTCGCTGTGCATCTCTTCTTGTCCAGGAAAGTTCTGACTTTTACGAGACACTTGGCCTGTCTTTCCTGAGAGGGAGAAGCCCGAAAAAGAACTGAATTCAGAACTATCCCCAAATAGAGAATAGTCTGATTCGGTCTGATCTGAGACTTCTCCCTGTTGATGACCAGGCCTAGATCCTGAGCCATCATAAAAGTCTTCCGTAAATCCTCCAGACATTTCTCCCTCGATCGTGAACGAATCAGCCAATCGTCCAGATAGAAGGATATCCTTATCCCTTCCTGATGCAGCCAACCTGACACATTCGCCATTACCCTGGTGAAGACTTGAGGAGCCGTGCTGAGACCGAAGCAAAGAGCTCTGAATTGGAAGCACTTGCCCTCCATTACAAACCTCAGGTACTTCCTCGAAGTCGGATGGATGGGGACATGGAAATATGCGTCCTGCAAGTCGAGGGACACCATCCAGTCCCCTGGACGTACTGACGCCAGCACCGACTGAGTCGTCTCCATGGAGAACTTTGTCTTCTCCACAAATACGTTGAGCGCGCTGACATCCAGGACGGGTCTCCATCCGCCCGAGTTCTTGGGGACCAGAAACAGGCGATTGTAAAAGCCTGGGGAGACTAGATCCCGAACCGGTTCTATCGCCCCCTTGTCTAGCATTTGGTTGACAAGGTCTACTAGAGCCTTCTGTTTCCCAGGATCTGAGTACCGGGCTACTAAGGCCAGCGGAGCATCTGCGAGAGGAGGTTTTTTCAGAAAGGGGATCTTGTATCCTTCCTTGATGACTGAGAGGGACCAGGTGTCCGCCCCTCTCCTCTTCCAGGACTGCCAAAAACCTGACAGTCTTGCGCCTACCGTCTGGAGGAGACGAACTTCATTTCCTGGAGCGAGGTCTGAAAGAACCCCTGGTAGATCTTGGTCCTGAATCTTGCCTTCTCCCTCTAAAATCTGATCTTGAAGTAGTCCTGCCCCGAAAGGGCTGCTGGAATCTCCTTTCCTCCCGTTTCAAAGAAGAAGGAGGGGCTGCAAAGGGCTTACGAGCAGAACGAGATAAAAGGTCTTGGGTGGCTTTTTGGGCCAGAGAACGCGTAATGTCATTAACCAGAGACTCGGGAAAAAGATGTTGAGAGAGGGGGGCGTAAAGAAGCTCAGACTTTTGAGCATTGGTAACAGACCTAGAAGCAAAAGAGCAAAGCAGAGCTCTCTTCTTTAGGACCCCAGCTGAGAACAGAGCAGCCAACTCATTCGCCCCATCTCTGAGGGCCTTATCCATACAGGACATAATGCTCGTAAGGTCCCTAGATCCATCCATCTGTTCAGTTTTCCTTGCGAGAGTCCCAAGCGACCAGTCTAGGAAACTAAAAACCTCAAAGGCTCTAAAAATACCTTTGACGAGATGATCCAGCTCCGACATTGACCACATGACCTTGGCTGAGTTGAGAGCATGCCTTCTAGCAGAGTCCACTAAACCAGAGAAGTCACCCTTGGAGGAGGAAGGCACTCCCAGACCCAAAGGTTCTCCAGTTGCATACCACATACCCGCTCTTGAAGCAAGACGAGCTGGTGGAAACGAGAAGGAAGTCTTAACTGTTTGTCTCCGCTCCATCATCCAGTCATCAATCTTCGTGAGAGCCTTCTTTGCGGAGATAGACAGCTTCATCTTGATGAAGGCCGACTGTTTCTTGGCCTTCTTTCTGTTAAATTGGGACTGAGGAGATTGAGGGGCAGCAGGTTGGAATTCCTCTCCAAAAAGTTCAAGAAGGGAGCGAGAGAGAACTTTGTAATCTCCCACAGCATCGGCAGGATTATCATCGTCATCAGAAACATCCTCGAGGGCCTGATCCACATCTGCAATATCCTTCGAAAGAGAAGAATCCTTAGAACCCGACAAGGGCAAATCAAAGGCATCATCCTGCAAAAGACGGGTTGCATCCTGGAGTCCCGCGCTAGAAGAATCCTTGGAACGAGAGGCAGTATCGTCCCGAAGAGGCAGGGTGGTATCGCCCTGGGACCGAGAACGAGAGGCAGAGTCGTTCTGTCGTCGAGAGCGAGAGGCGGTATCGTCATGGCGGCGAGAATGAGAGGCGGTATCGTCGTGGCGGCGAGAATGAGAGGCGGTATCGTCGTGGCGTCGTGAACGAGAGGCGGTATCGTCGTGGCGTCGAGAACTAGGGTCGGTATCGTCGTGGCGTCGTGAACGAGAGGAGGTATCGTCGTGGCGAAGCGAACGAGAGGAGGTATCGTCGTGGCGAAGCGAACGAGAGGAGGTATCGTCGTGGCGAAGCGAACGAGAGGAGGTATCGTCGTGTCGAAGCGAACGGGAGGCGGTATCGTCTTGGTATCGAGAACGAGAAGCAGCTTCGTTCGATAAGGTATCGTCCCGGTATCGAGAACGAGAAAACGTATCGCCCTGGTATCGCGAAGAAGTATCGCCTGGCGCAAGCACACATTCCTCATCCTGGCGTAGAGAGGGAGAAGTTCTCTTTAAAGAAGAACTCCGTTCTCTCTTAGAAGCAGACTTCTTAATCGGCAACGAGTCGTCTTTACGTCTGTCAGACTGGGCGTGAGTGCGGCTAAAGGCTTGTACTAAAGTCAAAAGTTGTTCCTGCATGACAGACATAAAGGATTTAGCAACATCAGCTGGGTCTTGCGGATCCGAAGGGGGGGGCTGACGAATAACACTCGTATCTTCGGCAGCAGGCTTCGTCCTTTTCACAGGCACGGAGTCGAAATCATCCTCCGACGGACAAGGTTCATAACTGCTAGAACCGGGAGAGAAAGAACGAGACCGTTCGTCGCGGTTCCATCTCCTCTTAGTAGGTCTTGAAGCTTCATACTTCCATTTACGTCTGGACGAATTCGGAGAAGAAAACAACACATCCGACTCGTCTTTCCCGTGACGGTCAAGAGCAGCCTGGGAATAGACAACAGGACTGTCTGAGGCGACGGCTGACCGAGGGTACGTACCTCTCACCCCCTTTCGGTCATCGACGTACCTTCTCCCTTGGTCCTGGGAGCTTGGTAGAGGTCTAGGCCTAGGGGTATGACAGATTCGGTCGGTCGCCACCTCCACTGCACTAACACAAGCACTTTCACTTTCCTTACCTTTAAAGGCCTCCAGCTGTTCTTTAATGGCCTTCAACTCGGCCGCCAGGCTAGCGTACCGAGGGTCATCCGTAGATACGGAACCTGTAGGAGGTGCAGGAGTTACTACCTCAAGGGAAGGATCAACTTCCAAAGAGGAATCAATAATAGGATCAATAGATAAATCTACGCTAAGTTCGTCTTCCTTACCACTAACAGACTTAGACTTAGACCTAGAAGCTCTCCTAACTCTATCGAGCTCTAGCTTACGCACATAGCGCTTCATAATTAACCAATCTTTCTCATCCAAAACCTTACATTCCCCGCACCTATTATCAAGGGCACAAACAAAACCCCTACAATGAGAACAAACAGTGTGAGGATCAACCGCCATTTTGGGTAGTCTCACCTTACATTCCTCATTCGCACAGATACGGTAATGACTCTTTTCACTCATAATGAAAAACAGCAAAAAAAAAAAGCTAAGAGAAAACAAAATACAACGATCGCCAAAACCCCAAATCAGAGTACTTCACCAAAAAAGCAGACTGGTACACCGAGCAGGGAAAGCGAAGAAAAACTCTTAATGACGGACCAACGTGTTATCGATCCGGCCGGCAGAGATGAACTGAAGAACAGAAAACGGGAATGATTCCTCCTACCACCCTTTAACGGGTGTTACCACCCAACCACCACAAGGCGGTTGCCTAGTTTTAGAAAAATTCTGCCGAAATAGAGATAATTAGCTATGTATATATAACTGCCAGGTAAGTTCTATTCATAAAAATACAAATTATGAGTTAACAGAAACATGTAGTGAAATAATACATATGTCAAAATGTAGCTCTGATAGAGCGGAATACATATAGTACATGGGAAACCACGGTGTGGCGAAAGGAGAATTAAAATAAATAAACAGTTTGTTGATTTTCTGGACGACGAAGGGAGCGGTGTCCTTACAAGTAGTCCCTCCCCAAGACATCGGGCGGCGTAGAGGGCTGATGATCAATCTTCGTATCTTTTCGGGCGTCGGAGGGTTCCTCTTGTTTTTGAACGGAGGGGCGCGCCGGCGGTCGGCATAAGGATCTCTTCCTCTTGTCGTCGTTTGATGATTTTTCTTAAGTTGGGCGCCTTGTTTTGAGGTGGCACTCTGGATCTGCCAGGTCCGGCGGAGGCGGTGTCGCTTCCTTCAAGAAACGCTGGTTTCACGCGGTCTATTGAGATCCAGTCCTCTTGGCCATGGACGTCGAGAAGGAAGGCTTTCGTTGTCTTCTTAATTACCCGGCAGGGGCCTCGATAAGGTCTAGTTAGTGGTTGTCGATGAGCGTCAACACGGACAAAAACGTACCCGCAGTCATCCAGGTTTTTTGGCTTGAAGTGCTTGGTTCTGTCCTGGTAAGTTTTGAGACATGGCCTGAACTTCCTGGCGATGTCCCTTAGGTGATCCAGCTGCGTGTCGTCGGTTGATGAGAGAAAGAATTCGCCAGGAACTGCGAGCGCCTCCCCGTAAACCTTTTCGGCGGGCGAAGGTTCGCCGTCTGTGCGAGGGGCGGTGCGAAGGCCGAGGAGTACCCAATGAAGTCGTGATTTCCAGTCCCCGTCGGTGCAGCTCGCCATCAGGGACGCCTTGAGGACGCGGTGAGTTCTTTCGACCATGCCGTTTGCCGCGGGGTTGTATGCCGTGGTGCTGTGGAGCGTCGTCCCCATCAGGTTCGCCAAAGCGAGCAATATTTCTGAGAGGAAAGTGGGGCCTCTTGTCTGTCATGATGTCGTCAGGAACGCCAAACCTGCTCACCCAGCTTGACAGGAGGGCTTCAGCGCATGCCTGAGTCGTAGCTTCGGTCATCGGCGATGCCTTCAACCACCTCGTGGACCGATCGATGATCGTAAGCAGGTAGCGAGCAGATCCAGAAGGGGGCAATGGTCCCACGACGTCGATGTGTATGTGACCGAAACGTCTTTTTGGCTGGGGGAAATCGCCTACCCCCGATTCGGTGTGACGGCTGACTTTGCTTGACTGGCAGTTGATGCATGACTTCGCCCATTCCCGGGCGTCCTTTTTTATCCCTGGCCAGACGAACTTTTCAGACAGAAGGCGAGCGGTGGTGCGTCCTGAGGGGTGTGAAAGTCCATGGATGATATCGAATATTTTCCTTCTGCAGGAGGCTGGTATCCAGGGACGTGGGCGGCCGGTGCTGGTGTCGCAAAGAATAGTTACTCCTGCTGGTCCGAGGGGAATCGTACTTATCTTGAGCGCGGATGGCCCCGCCAGGTGATCCTGTGCTTCTCGGTCGGTGCGTTGTTCGGTTGCGAGATTGGCGTAGTCGATTCCCAGGTGGATTGCGTCAATTTCAATCCTTGAAAGGGCGTCCGCGACTGGGTTTTTCTTTCCTGGGACGTAACGTATGGTGCACCCAAATTTGGCGATTGTTGCGAGATGACATTGTTGTGGGAGGACCATGCGTCTGTCGATTTCGTGAAAGCGTGTACGAGGGGTTGATGGTCCGTCGCGATTGTGAAGGGAGTGCCCTCCAAGATGTGCCCTTTGTGGTGGACGGCGAGGTAGACGGCGTGGAGTTCTCTATCGAAGGTGCTGTATCTTGTTTCGGCGGGTTTCAATTTCTTGCTGAAGAATGCCAGCGGTCGAGGAGAACCATCGACGAGTTGCTCCAGCACAGCCCCACAGGCGACGTTGCTGGTGTCGGTCGTTAGTCGCAGGGGCGCGTTGTCGTCGAAATGAGCCAGGGTGGTGGCATTCGCGAGGGCATCCTTCGTCCGGGCGAATGCCTGTTGCTGGGGCAAACCCCACTCAAGTTTTTTCGCTTTTCCTTTCAGGACGTTGTCGAGGGGTGACAGGGTTTGTGCGATGTTGGGGATGAAGCGCCTGTAGTAATTGACCATCCCCAGGAACTCCTGAAGTTGGCGGATGGTCGTAGGTATCGGGAACTTTCTGATGGCGTCGACCTTGGTTGTCATGGGTTTTACCCAGCACGAGGATACGCGGTGACCAAGGAAATCCACTCCTTCCGCACCGAATGTGCACTTGTCGAAACGTACGACCAGGCCATTCTCCTGTAGGCGTTTGAGGACGGTGCGGACGTGCCTCCGGTGTTCCTCCTTAGTTTTCGAGAATATCAGGATGTCATCGACGTAGCAGACGCAGAAAGGTAGGTCACCCAGAATGCTATCCATTAGTCGTTGGAAGGTCGCCCCGGCATTGCGTAGACCGAAGGTTGAGTATGCGAAGGTGTAGGATCCAAACGGCGTTACAATGGCGGTTTTCGGGATGTCTTCCAGAAATACGGGGACCTGGAAGTAAGACTTGAGGAGGTCCATCTTGGTAAAATACTTCGCGCCGTGCAACGCGTTCATTAGGTCTTTCATGTTGGGCAGCGGGTAGTGATCGGGCGTTGTGATGAGGTAGAGGCGCCTGTAGCGCCGCAAGGTCTCCAGGACCCGTCCGGCTTTTTTACCATGTGTAGGGGCGATGCCCAGGGGCTCAATGCTTTCTTACAGATACCCATGCGTTCCATGTCCTCGAAGGCGCGTTTGGCATTCTTCAGTTTCTGGGGCGGGAGGCGGCAGAATTTGGCGTGAGTAGGAGGTCCTTTCATTGTGATGTGGTGGTAGATCCCGTGCTTGGACGGGGAACCTGGCGAGTGTCGGAGCTCGGGCTTGAAAACCTCGGGAAATTCTTGTAGGAGGTCGGCGTAGGGGTGCGTCGTTACAGCGGATACGGACCTTGTTGCAGGGCCGTATTCTAGGGCGCGGGACTGGCAGGTTCCCGTGTCGATGAGACGTTTGTTAGCGACATCGACGAGGAGTCCGTGGTGGGCGAGGAAATCCGCACCGAGGAGGGGGCGATTGACGTCAGCGATGGCGAAGGGCCAAGAATACGAACGGCCCATGATAGATATCTTGAGGGTCCTAATCCCATAGCACCGTATGGGAGATCTGTTGGCGGCGATGAGTGAGGGAGCGTTTTTGTCGGGACCACGGTCTAGGTCAGACTTGGAAGGTGGGAACGTTGACTGCATTGCGCCGGTGTCTACCATGAGTCTACGGTTGGAAATGGTATCGAGGATATAGAAATCATTCTTTTTTTGGTTACCTGCGGCTGCAATGGTGGCAGGTGGATGCTTCTGGTGTCATCTTCTAGGGAAACTGCATGGTGCTCTACATTTCTTGGCGTCGCTGCCGAACTGTTGGTGGTCGAAGCACCATGCTGGGTTAGTCCTAGGGTTCAGTCGTGTTGGTTGCGGCGGTTTCTTTCTTGATAGAACGTTGATCTCGTCGTCCTCAGGGGCCGTTGCCGAGGAATCTATGGAAGAGCAGCTGCTGAAGGAGGAGAATGAAGGCCGTGCTGACGATGATGCTCCGAGGCGAGATGCTTTGGAGGCCTCGTGGAGCTTCTGAGCCTTCGACAGGCGTTTGTTCATCGGGAGTGTGTCGGCGTCTGTCAATTGGGCCCTTACGTCCTGTGGTAGGCGTCGAAGAAAGATCTTGCGAGATAAGCTAATCTCACGTCGTCGGCCGTTGCTGTCTGTTTCGGGGAGCATAAGCAGGCCGGTTAACTCGTCTCACACCTCGACAGGAGAGGTGTCACCCATGGGCTTGCCGGCGAGGTCCAGGACTTTCTGTGCCCTTGCTGAGACGGAGAGGGAGTAGATACCGATGAGTTTTGTTCTCAGGTCGTTGTATGAAACTTGGCCGGCCTGGGTGTCGAGCCATGGGGAAATCTTGTCGAATACCTCTTCAGGTATGGAGGTGAGAACGATGTCAGCCTTGGCGCAGGAGTCGCTGAGTCTAGCGAAGCGGAAGAGTACGTCTGCTCTCAGGAACCAGGAAGCGGTGTTGTGTTGAGAAAAGGGTGGCAGTTTGACTTTGGGCGTGGAGGCGAGGCCGTTGGGTGCGATGGGCGTGTTGCTTCCTGCATCGTGGCCAGACGACGAGTCGGCGAAGAGGTGAGAAGTTGATATGTCGGTTAAGCTCATCCTACAGCCTTACATGCACCGAAGTGTGGGAGAACCAAAGGTAACGGAGTATAGAGAAGGTAGCACGGCCGTAATAACGGATTTTGAGCGAAGCGAAAAATCCATTTTTGGGTGAGATAGCCATGTCGTCCTGATGGAAGGTTACTTCAGTAGCTTCCTAGGGTATATTTAACTACAGTGGATATTCCCAGAGAATTAAACTAAAGGTTATCACAGAATTCTAACTTATGGTGCGAGTACCCTAAAGGTTTCCCTCTAGGATATCGTATATCAACAGGGGACGCATGTATTAACACGCCACATAGCTATCTGCACCCCATATAGAGTTAACACTTCGATATGGAAAGGTTGCATTCCAAAGTTACTCTCATCCGTGGCTACTTTTGGTACTCGAGACGTAAACAAACGGGCGCCATTGCTAAATGACATCACGTCCGTCTTCATCCTGAGCTCAGCTCCTACCAATCTCCGCGATACAGTAGGTCAGGGAGGGGCCTGAAAGGCTGAACTAGAATAGACGGGAGGGTCCATCAGGACGACATGGCTATCTCACCCAAAAATAGATTTTTCGCTTCACTCAAAATCCGTTTTTTGGGCTCAAGCCATGTCGTCCTGATAGAAGTGTACCAGAGAATTAATGTATCGTGGATTTTTTCCCTTAATCCAAGTGCCAAGGGCTTCGAGTAATATTCCTATGGTCTGGAGACCGTAGAGACTATGACAATTTTAGTAATTGTCCTTACCAGAGATTCTACGATGAACTGGCTTCCTGCCCCCCTGGCAGGGAAGTCCTGGTGGACAAGAGGAATATCTCGAAGTGATCATTGAAGAACTACTCACCTGGTGGAGAGATCATGCTGGTCTCGGAGACAGATCAAAGGTTAATATTCGAGTAGGAATATTATCAAGCATAGGTGAGTATATAATGTAAATACTTATATTATTCTTTAGATCAGACAGGAAAGGGGTAAACGAAACTATAACAATCTTATATTTCCTAATAAGGAATAGGAGCGAAAGGAGACACACATGGGAAATAAAATAGACATTTTATTTCTAAGATTGCAAGTCATTATAGAAGTAATTACCATAATGATTATAGAATTTATTTACAATAATAATGAATAATGTACATAGAAAATTAAAGACGGTGATCTTGAGTCTGAAAAGGAAATTTCGCTTTTCAGCAACACAAGTTCCCCGGGGAATGCCAGTCTTTTATAGTCCAAAAAACGCTACATGCTCGAGAGCATGTGGCACACGTGTAAAATTTCTATGACATTTCACCTTGATAAAGAACAGTCTATTAGAAACACTAAGTGTCCATTAAATCACTGTGTATCACGATAGGGTCAACACAGGCATCCGTAGAGTTAGATCATCCGTAGAGTTAGAGTCCCAAATAACTCACTGTTCTATGGAGATTTAAGCGGCAGGTTTCATTACACTACCTGCAGCTACCACGAGATGTTTCACTTCGTGCACCTGTTTTACGTAGTGCTTGAAGAACACGCGCAATGATTTCCAGCCTGTAAAGCTCTTGAGGCTTTCGAAATCCATATTCTGAAAAATTCAGAGAAGAGGCGACTTACCTAGGATCGTGACCTGCGGGTGTACTATCAGGATCCGCTCTGCGAATGAAGTAGGTGATTTTTGCTCTTAGTTGTTTCAGTGACAGGTCGCTACCCGGGGTTTCTCCTTTGAAGAGTTGTCCTACACCGAAGTCTGAAGTTCTTTGAAGATAGACCTTAAGACTCTCCACCGGGCATAGAGAGACATCTTCCTTCAGGGGGCAGATTCTCCAGGGGCCCCATCTCTTGGTGGGTAGATCATTCTTTGCGAGAAACGTTGGGTCGGGGAAGAGGGTAAGATACCCCGTAGTTGGATATGACCCTCTTCTCTAGATAATGCCACTATTTCACTGACTCGGGCTCCCGAGGCGAGAGCAAAAAGGAAGATAACTTTTTGATCAGGTCTTTCAGAGGGCACGAATCGTTGTCCAGGCTAGAAGCAAAATGGAGCACCTTGTCCAGGGACCAGGAGATGCTGAGAGAGGACTAGGCCCGGTACGGGGATCAGCGTGGGCTGCAGCTCCGGGACCAGGGGATACCACTTGCTCCGGGGCCACTTGGGAGCCACTAGGGCCGCTGTCCCTTTGAAGGTTCTCAGTTTGGATAGGACTTTCAGCAGAAGGTTGGGTGGAGGGACCAGGTAGATCTTGGACCATCTGTCCCCAACCAGGGACATGGCGTCCGCCGCTTCTGCCTTGGGGTCCTCGTACGGGGCCACATATCGAGGAGTTGATTGTTGTCACTCGTCGCGAAGAGATCGATCTGAAGTTCCGGGACTTGGCGAAAGATGAAGGAGAATGATCTTGCGTCTAGAGACCATTCCGACTCTATTGGGCTTGTCCTTGATAGAGCGTCCGCTGTCACGTTGCGGAATCCTTATAGGTGAACTACAGACAGGTGCCATTTCTTCCTGTCTGCCAAACGGAAGATAGGTAGAAGCACCTGATTTATCTGGGGCGATCTCGAGCCTTGACGATTGAGACATCTGACTTCCACCGAGTTGTCCAGAGTCAGACGGATGTGGATCGAGGGAGGTGGGGAGAGTTTCTTCAGGGCGAGAAGAACCGCCATGGCCTCCAAGATGTTGATGTGAAAACGTCTTGAATAGGGGAGACCATGTTCCTCGAACCAGCTGTTGGTGGGAGTGATCTCCCCAACCCTCCAGTGAATCGTCCGTGTGGATGTTGATCGATGGAGGCGGGTGTTGAAGAGGGATGGGCCTTTTCAGGGCCTATGCTTCCGACCACGGCTTTAGAAATGAGCGAAGTCTGTTTGGAAGCCGTCTCTTGAGGTCTCTTCGAGCGATGGATGCGAATCATCTCCCACGGCATCCTTTAGCTGTGCGCGAAGCACTGGGTTTGTCACTGAGGCGAACTGTAGAGAGCCGAGAACTTGTTCCTGTTGGCATCTTGAGATCCGTTTGGATTTTAGAAGCCATCTGACAGACCCTGCTATTTCCTTCCTTTTCTTCTGTGGGATGGACAGGCGGTGTGACTGAATTTCCCAGTGGATTCCCAACCATTGGAACTTCTGATCTGGAGTGAGGCGAGATTTCTCAGCGTTTATCTTGAAACCCAGATGCTCTAAGAACTGGGTGACTTTGTTGCCGGCTCTCAGACAATCTTCGGGCGATGTCGACCAGACTAGCCAGTCGTCTAGGTAGGCCATCACTTGGACGCCCTGAAGACGTAGCTGTTGGACGATTGCGTCTGCCAGCTTGGTGAAGATTCTTGGAGCCACGTTGAGCCCAAAGGGCGTGGCCCTGAAGGCGTAACTTTTCCTTTGGAGTCGTAGTGGTTCATTGGAACGTGCCAGTAGGCATCCGCCAGGTCTATGGAGACCATGTAGGCCTTGTGAGGCAGTAGGGCCCTTATTTGTTGAAGAGTCAGCATCTTGAATTTGTTGTTCGCAATGAACTTGTTGAGAGGGGACAAGTCGAGAATGACTCTGAGTTTGTCTGAGTCTTTCTTGGGAACACAAAAGAGTCTCCCTTGAAACCTGGTTGACTTTACCCTCTTGATCACCTTCTTGATCAAGAGTTCCAGGACATATTCTTCCAGGAGGGGGGTTGACTGTTGGAAGAATTGCTGGAAGGATGGGGGTGGTTGAATCCAGCTCCAGCCCAGTCCATTCCTGATGATGCTGTGAGTCCAAGAATCGAAGGTCCAATGATCCTGGAATTGGCGGAGTCTTCCTCCCACCGGAAGCACTTCATTGCTTCTGGTTTCCCAAGGGCTTGCCACCTCGGCTGCAAGCTCCCCTTCCTCCTCTACCTCTGGAGGGATGGCGAGAAGAATCTCTGCTGGAGCCTCTGCCGGAGCCTCTACCTCTGGGACGAAAGGTAGTGGAACGCTGCTCATAGGCAGGGGTGAAGACCGGTGATTGCGACACCACCGGTAGGGGGACCAGTTGAAAGGACTGCTGTGGTTGTGCAACCATTTGGGGAGTAGCGGGAGCCGGAAACTGACGTCTTGGTTGACGTTGCTGGGGCTTAGGTTTCGAGGATTTCCTCTTAGGTTGAGGGCCTCCGTCCTGAGAGGAGATCCTCTTTCGAGACATGCCCCACTTGTGGAGAAGGTTCCGATTCTCCGTGGCGGCTTTGTCCACTATTTCTTTCACCAAGGTAGAAGGGAAGAGATGTTTGCCCCAGATGTTGGAGGAAATCAGTTTCCGGGGTTTGGGTTTCACCGTTGCATTGGCGAACACGAATTCTCTACAGGCTCTGCGAGCCCTAGCGAAGCTGTAGAGATCCTTGGTCACAGTAGCAAGGTGTGACTTTGCAAGGACCATGTAAAAATCTGGGACCCTGGTGTCCCCGGCCATGACTTCTAGCTGTACCTGATGTGACAGTGAAGCAGCGAGTCTCTCCTTAGTATCTTGTTCCCGATGAAGGAGATGGTCGTTCAGTCGTGGGAGGTCCTCGTTGAACTGACGACCGGCTACATCAGGTTCGAGTTTCCCAACCGTAAAGGTAAGCTGGATGTCTTTCCAGTACCTGCCATCTGGGGGAAGAGTGAGAGAGAAGGGTCTGCACTCCTCCAGTGTAGGGCAAGGTTTCCCTTCCTCCACAGCCTTCATGACCACTTGGAAGGCCTTTTCAACAAAGGGGAAGGTAGCAGTAGCTGGAGCAACAAAGGTTGGATGCTTTTTGCTCAGTGCTGGCATCTTGGAGTTGGTGAAACCCCGACTCTTCACTGCATGAGCCAGCATAGCTTGGGCCTTTGCGAGATCGAACACGATCACTTCTTTAGGTTCGGTCTCTTCTTTTGAGGCTGGTTTGGACCAGAGTCGGACGTAACAGTCCGGATAAGCTTCGAAGTTCGGGAAGAACTCCACTTCTTCCAGGAGAACAGAACTGATCTTTTCACTAACAAAAATTTTGCCTGTCGTAATTGGCATGTGCTCAGCGTATCTCCAAGGGTTAGATTCCGAGCATGAAGGGAAGTCCTTAACCGAAATCCTTTTCGGTTGCTTGAAGCCGATGAGAGTAGTCCGGAACTGCTCCTGAGACTTTCTCAGTTTCTTTTCCATGAGGGCTTCTAGCATCTTGAAGACCTCTTGAGTGGCCGCTGGGAGTGGATCCGGGGCGGTGGAAGTCGAGGGAACGGGTTCCTTGGGTACCACTGGGGTTACCGTGGGAGTTGGATCGGCCTCGTTCTCTGAGTCGTGGTACTCCACACGGTCCTCATAGTCGAGTTCCTCGCCCATGAGGGTTTTCTCCATTCCTTCGGGGATCTCCGACATACATTCCACTTCTTCGGAGTCAAGGTGGCACGTGCGCAGGGACTGTTCCATTACAATGTCGGGTGTAATCACCAACTGGACGGTTGGGATTTGATCTTGAGGGATCACAGCGTCCTTAGAAGCTTTTGGAAAAAACAGGGCCCTCATGTCTTCATTTGGAAGATAAGGTCCAGAAGCGTTCTTCTGGAAACCACGCACCCATCTGCGCAGTTCCTCTCTAGCGTTGTCCCGTTCCTCGGTGGTAAGAGGAGTCTTGAACGCTTTTTCCAGGAGACCTTTGCAGATCGGACAGTTCTGCGGATCCCAGTATTTCAGGTCGCCTTTCTTGGCGGCGCAAGGGGCGTGGGTCCGGCACGACTTGTGCCCGTAGAAGTCCGGGCATTTAACTCCGCAGAAGGAGCTCTCACACTTCATATACTCTCCACCCAACCTTCTGCTGAAAGTCCTATCCAAACTAAGAACCTTCAAAGGGACAGCGGCCCTAGTGGCTCCCAAGTGACCCCGGAGCAATTGGTATCCCCTGGTCCCGGAGCTGCATCCCACGCTGATCCCCGTACCGGGCCTAGTCCTCTCTCAACAAGTACAGAAGTCGACTGTCTTCGCTTCATCACTGAAAGTCAAGGACCTTCATCTCATGATTTTCTCTCCTTTGCCATTAAGAAAAGGTTTGGGATCTCAAAGAAAAGCTTAGACTTCCTCGAAAAATCCTACGGAGATCACCATTGATTTTTCATGTCCTTCATTCACCTCCATGGACAAGGCCTAGCGGCCAACACGATTTCCACTTGTAAATCGGCCTTGACTAGACCACTCCTATAAGGTATGCGCTAGACTACGCCCAGCACCTCCACCAAACCCTATCTCCTGGTCCCTGGACAAGGTGCTCCATTTTGCTTCTAGCCTGGACAACGATTCATGCCCTCTGAAAGACCTGATCAAAAAGTTATCTTCCTTTTTGCTCTCGCCTCGGGAGCCCAAGTCAGTGAAATAGTGGCATTATGAAGAGAAGAGGGTCATATCCAACTACGGGGGATCTTACCCTCTTCCCCGACCCAACGTTTCTCGCAAAGAATGAACTACCCACCAAGAAATGGGGCCCCTGGAGAATCTGCCCCCTGAAGGAAGATGTCTCTCTATGCCCGGTGGAGAGTCTTAAGGTCTATCTTCAAAGAACTTCAGACTTCGGTGGAGGTCAACTCTTCAAAGAAGAAACCTCGGGTAGTGACCTGTCACTGAAACAACTAAGAGCGAAAATCACCTACTTCATTCGCAGTGCGGATCCTGACAGTACACCCGCAGGTCACGATCCTAGGTAAGTCGCCTCTTCTCTGAACTTTTCAGAATATGGATTTCGAAAGCCTCAAGAGCTTTACAGGCTGGAAATCATCGCGCGTGTTCTTCAAGCACTACGCAAAACAGGTGCACGAAGGGAAACATCTCGTGGTAGCTGCAGGTAGTGTAATGAAACCTGCCGCTTAAATCTCCATAGAACAGTGAGTTATTTGGGACTCTAACTCTACGGGTGCCTGTGTTGACCCTATCGTGATACATAGTGATTTAATGGACACAGTGTTTCTAATACTGTTCTTTATCAAGGTAAAATGTCATAGAAATTTTACACGTGTGCCACATGCTCTCGAGCATGGAGTGTTTTTTGGACTATAAAAGACTGGCATTCCCCGGGGAACTTGTGTTGCTGAAAAGCGAAATTACCTTTTCAGACTCAAGATCACCGTCTTTAATTTTCTATGTACATTATTCATTATTATTGTAAATAAATTCTATAATCATTATGGTAATTACTTCTATAATGACTTGCAATCTTAGAAATAAAATGTCTATTTTATTTCCCATGTGTGCCTCCTTTCGCTCCTATTCCTTATTAGGAAATATACGATTGTTATAGTTTCGTTTACCCCTTTCCTGTCTGATCTAAAGAATAATATAAGTATTTTTGGGCTCAAGCCATGTCGTCCTGATGGAAGTTCCTTAAAGGCAGCTTCCTAGGGTATATTACAACTACGGCGATATTCCCAGAGAATTTACCTTAAGGTACCCAGAATTCTAACTCCTGGAGCGAGTATCCCTAAAAAAGACCTTAGGGATATCGTAAATATCAGTGGACGTATTCTTGACACGCCTCATAGCAATCTATACCCCGAATAGAGTTAACACTTCGTAGGGGTCAAATGGCAAGAAAACGAAAACGAGAACGAAAAGGGGAGAGCCGTTCGTAAGGCCCTCTCTTCTCCCGTTTCGTAAGCGTGCCCTGCACCGATTCTGGCGCCATCTGCATTCCTTTTTGCGTAGCTTTACAACTCGGTGTTTTTTCCTGTGTTTCTACCAAAATCTTGGATTTACTCTCATATTATGCTTTCTCCAACTTCTTCTGCTTCGGATAAGTTGAGTACTATTTCTTTTATGTATAAATGTAGGCTCTTGTTTAAAATTAAAGTTTTTAAAAGAGTTATCTTTGATACAAGAGCTGTTGCCTGCTGGAGGCGTCATGGACGCTGTCGCTCGCTAGAATAGGATTTATTTGTTAGCAAGAGCGACATTCCCAGCCCCCTGCGCTTTAATAATTAGCTGCTTAGCTTAATTAGGAATTCTGTTATGATGCGTTAGTAGTGCGCCTGGCGAAGATTTGCCTAGGCTGACCAACACTAGTCTTCGTAGCCTAGTTGTTGGTCCTTGTACTTCCTGCATGATATTAGTCTTCCAAGTGTGATTTTAGATTGCTTAAAGCGTTAGGCAACGTTATACATA
Organism: Palaemon carinicauda; assembly: GCF_036898095.1. Classification (NCBI taxonomy): domain Eukaryota; kingdom Metazoa; phylum Arthropoda; class Malacostraca; order Decapoda; family Palaemonidae; genus Palaemon; species Palaemon carinicauda. The sequence continues at coordinate 43,202,758 of NC_090744.1, forward strand.
CAATCCCTTTTCGAGTTATTTCCAAGATAGTATTGGAGTGAGTTTCGGTGATTTAGGTAATCGATTCTCTTAGTGCCTAGGCTAGGTTGTCTTAGGTCTTTATAATATTATCTGTTTCCCCGTTTGCTCCCTTCTCTTCGGGGAAGGGGCAAACCCTTTCCCTCTGTTTAAGCCTTAGGCTTAACTCTAGTGGTTTGTTTGAATTAATTTTCAAATATAACTAGGCTGGAGTAGTACTGTACCTTCCTGCTCCAACTGAATTGGTTCAGAGGGGGACAGTACAGCAGTGTTTTAGTCTGAGTCCGTGTTGGTCTAGCGTGGGCAGAGTCTCCCTTGCTGCCTGACACGGGCATAGGAGGTTTATCCTCCTTGTTGCACCTTGGAAGGTTTCGGTAATTATGATCCCTTCGCTCGGTGACCCCTCAGACTTGTCCTCTTTACTGTTCCGGGTTCGGGATATGTTCCCTTTCCGGAATAGCAATTCCTTCCTTGCCTTGGTTTTAGGGAGGCAGCCAGTAGTGCCGGCCTCCCTCCCTGGATCTCTCTGGCCGAGATGAGCTTTCTTAGTTTGGAATGATCCTTAACCAAGGCAAGGTTGGACAGGACCCTCTGCCCTTCCCTTCTATTTTTCCGTTTCCTTTGTGTCAGTCGTCTCACATCCGCACCTAGCATAGGTTGGGATGGGAGCTGACGTGGTCCCCTGTCGGCCGGCAGAGTGTGCCGACCGGCAGAGGCCCTATCCTTTGAGTGCTGCCCGGTCCTTCCTTGGTCCCTCAACCACTACCGTCTGTAGTTTCAGTAAGCAGGGGTTAGGAAGCTTGACTTAGTGTCTCCCCTTCCTCTCGGCATTCTTTCGGGTGTCGGGCGCGGAGGTACATAGTCTCTTAGCGCGGCACCCATTCTGTTGTCTTCTCTTGTGTTGTCCTTGCCGTCTGCCGGCCTAGTGGCCGGCCGTCGGTGGGGGGGTGTTCCCTAGTTCTCTTGCTGTCGGTCGGCGGTGGTCTTATGCCTTTGCTGCCGGTCTCCTTGCTCACCTGCCGGCCGCTTTGAGTGGCGGCCGGCAGCCGGGCGCTACCTGGGGTGGATGCCAGCCGGCAGGGTTACTCACCGCTGCCGGGCCGGCCTGCTACATCACTCGGTTGGCCGGCCACTAAGAGTGATGGCCGGCAGCTGGGTGCCAACCGGGTAGCTATGGACCGGCAACCACTACCGACCGGTTCAGGCATAGGAACTGGAGTTCTTCCCCGTCTGGGTGATCCTAAGTTGCATACTTGAGACCTACCTTTGGAAAAGGGGGTGGGGGTGCTGACCGGCAGAGCCGGCCGGCACACCACCCTCATGTACTGTATCAGTTCTTCCCTGTTTAGTGTCTTCTACCAGGGGAGAACATGATATAGTAGGTTACAACACTGTCTTTTCTAACTTACTTGTGTTGCCTTGTGCAATCACTTGGTGTCGCCTTTCAGGGATGAAAAGAGAACTCTTTTCATCTTTAGCCAGAATGGTAAAATCTTACCTTAGGTGTGAGCTACACCTAATTTCCCTCGGGAAATATGATCTTTGGTTATTCTAGCAAAGACTAACCATTTGATTTTAATGGCTGGTGGGCTTCCACAGGTGATTGTGGGGGATTCACAAGTATGTGTCTTTATGGTCTTGCACGACCCGTTGTTGTTGGCCTTACAGATAAGAAAGTGAGTTCTTTCTTGTCTACTATCCGGTATTTTAAAATCATTCCTTAGGGGGGGCTACACCTTCTTCCTTTGGAAATTTTCCATTGGTTAATCTGGCATAGATTAACTATACGATTTTATGATTTGGAAGGCTACAACAATTGGGTGTGCGGGAAATACAAGATGTGTCTTTCCTTTCCTTTCCGTATTGTTATGCTACTGTGCATATCCAGTGATACGTAGTTCACTTGATACTCATGGAAATTTCTTCTCTTTACAGAAGGACCATCCGTAGTTTGGATGTATTTCTGCAACGTCCGCAGTAGGGCTTCTGCGGACATGGTTCTGAAGGAGGTGTGTGGCATGCGCTGTCTCCACGGATGTTCTCCGGTATTGGGTTCCCCAGGTATGTTTCATATGCACTAACCTTTCTATTGAGGCTTTTTCTTTTCGCTTCGCTCAAAATCCGTTTTCGTCTCCCCTACAACGGTGGATTCAAGGGATATAGCTAGGGAGAAGCTTCGTACCTGGGTGAGGGGCTTTCAGAAGATTACCTCTGGACCTTATCTTCCATTTGAGAAGATGAGGGCTTTCTTTTCCTAGGGCATCAACTGTTACAGTGATTCCCCAACCTCAAGAGGAGGTCCCCTTAATTCAGATCCCGTGGATGCTGAAGTCACGGTCGCCTTGCTTAGCATCCAGTTGGTCGACAGGATGCCAGACGTGTCCGAACGTCTGGAGGAAGACCTCCTGGCAGAAGGCCAGGATGAAGTTCGAGCTCCGGACAAGGTGGCGGAAGAGGCCGAGAGAGGTCGGCTGCTCCGGTTCAGGTCCTTGAACCTGCTCCCTCAACATCATCTGCTCTCGCAGTAGAGCAGGCCCTCCCTCCATTGTTGGCTTGATCCAACAAAGGCAGAGGGAGAAGAATGGGAAGGCAGCTGCATTGTAACTGCAGGGGCACATCCGGACTGCTAGGTCCGGTGGAAGGAGGTACCAGCTTCAAAGGATGAGACAGAGCCGAAGGAGGTCGTAGTGATAGACCATGCTAGGCTCATGCCTTGCTTTCTTCTTCGATGAAAGAGAGGGGCTTCATGAACTCAAAGGTAGCCGTATTTGAGTAAGAGGCTCCCTTCCTTTGTGTCCTCTCCTGCCACAGCCTTCTCCCTTTTTCGCTGAAAGGGTTTGCGGCGGTTTTGAAAATAGTCGAGGCTGGAAAGCCTTTCCCCTCCCTGGTGGAGTGTAAACCCTTGTTGCTGGCCTTTAAAAAGGAAGATTTAGTAAGCAAAACAAGGACTGGAAGGACGTCCATCTTACCTTCTCAGTCTAGATGTGGGAGGCGGATTTCGCCGGACGCCGGTTCGGCGAGATCATCCTTAAGCTGTTTGGCTTTCTTTTGCGGAGAGAACTCTAGACAAAAGAAAGACTGGCTGCCTCTTTGTCTCTTCAGTCCACGTTTGAGACGATGACAAGTGATCCCAAGGTCCATGAAACGTTCATGGTTGTGATCAAGACTCATCTGGCCACTGTGACGAAGGATCTCTACAGCTCCGTCAGGGCGAAGAGAACCTGTAGGGAATTCGTGTTCGCCCGGGCTACGATGAGGCACGAGCCAAGGAAACTAATCTCCTCCAACAGTTGGGACAAAGATCTTTTCCCTAGTGAGTCGGTCAAAAAGGTTGATAGGGCCGCCACGGACGATAGAAATCTTCTCCAGGAGTGGGGCCTGTCTACCAAGAGAAATTCTTCCCCGGATGGGGTCCCCAACCTTGGAGGAAGACTAAAAGGATTAGGATACTTTCTCGGCCAGCTAAGTCAAGTAGACATCAGCAGCAACGGCATTTGCTGATGCCCTCAGTGCCCCAGATGGTGGCAAAAACCCCGACCACACTTCAGTGGGTTCCCCAATTCGTGTCGACACAGGATCCGGCATTCAACCCATCGTTCGAAGGTCAGTCAACTGCCTGTCGAACAAGCCTAGAGGAGCAGCCAGAATTTCGTCTAGGCGCCCCTCAAGGAGAAGGGGTTTCATGGGTGGTCGCGGTCAGAGAGGCAAGACCTCAGGACAACAGTCCGAGTGAGATGATATTGGTAGAAGGGAGTCTCCAACGCTTTTGGGATCGGTGGACCTTCGATCCCTGGGTCCACAGCCTACTCAAGAAGGGACTGGGCTAGAGCTGGTACAGCACTCCATCCCCATACCCTCGGTGTTTTTCCGATACTCCACCCCCGTTCTGGAGGAGTTCATTCATGAACTGTTAGAGGAAAAGTAATCCGAAGGGTAAAGTCCATCTAATTCCAAGGGAGGCTGTTTTTGTGTTCCCAAGAAAGACTCGGAAAACTCGGAGTCATTCTGGACTTGTCGCCACTTAACAAGTTCATAGCGAACTACAGGTTCAAGATGCTAACAATACAACACATAAGGACCTTACTGCCCAAGAGGGCATTTACCGCCTCCATAGTTTTGTCAGACGCCTATCGGCACGTTCCAATCTATTGTCGATTCCCCTCCTACCTAAGGTTAAGGCTACAACGAAGACTATACGTCTTCAAAGCCATGCCTCTCGGGCTTAAAATAGCCCCAAGGATTTTCACGATGCTTGCGAACGTAGTTCTCAGTCAATTACGCCTAAAGGGAATTCAGGTAGTAGCCTACCTGGATTTTTGGCTGGTGTGGGCAGCACCCAGGACAGAATGCTTGCAAGCTTCCCTGTATGTGATCCATTTCCTAGATTATCTAGGCTTCAAGATCAACAGGAAAAGTCTCAACTTCCTCCATCTCTAAGTTCCGGTGGGTGTGAATCCACGGGGACCTAATGTCACACCGTTTTCTCCGTCATGGCGGAGAAAAGAAAGGAGATAGCTGGTTCTGTCAAGAGACTTCTAGATTCCGTATGGATATCAGATGCGAACTGGAGAGTGTACTGGGGTCTCTCCAGTTTACTTCGGTGACAGACCCGGTGCTAAGAGCACAGCTAAAGGATGCAACCGGAGATTGGAGTAGTTATGCATCAGATGCGCGAAGAGATCTGAGAAGACCAGTTCCGCTTCGTCGAAATACTCTTCTCAGGCCTTGGTCCCAAGCCAGACTCCTTAGGAAGTCGGCTCTTCTTCTTCCACCTCCCCCGTCGGTGACGAGTCACTCAGACGCCTCGAAGGAGGGATGGGGAGTTCACTCTCATCAGAAAAAGGCCCAAGGGTCTTGGTCCAGTCTATTCAAGACCTCTCACAGTCATTTTCGAGAGACTATGACAGTCCTTTCCTTAAAGAAAGTCTCCCCGCATCGCTCGATCCACATTAGGTTGGTGCTGGACAGCGGGGGAGTTGTGAGATGCTTGAATCGACAAGGATCAAGGTCGCCACCTCTCAACCAGGTGATGTTGGCCATCTTCCGATTTTAGGGAAGAAGAAATGGTACCTGTCAGCAGTTCACCTTTAAGGAGTCCGCAATGTGACAGCGGACGCTCTATCCAGGTTCACACCGATAGAGTCGGAATGGTTCCTAGACGCAGGACCATTCTCCTTCATTCTGAGTCAAGTCCCAGAACTGCGGCTAGACCTCTTTGCGACGAAAGACAACAAGAAGTTGCCCCTGTATGTGTCCCCGTACGAGGACCCCTTGGCGGAAGCAGTGGACGCGATGTCCCTCGACTGGAACAGATGGTTCAGGATTTATCTGTTCCCCCTTACAACCTTCTGTTGAGGGTCCTCAACAAACTGAGATCATTTAAGGGAGTAGCGGCAGTAGTGGCCCACAAGTGGCCGAACAGTGTGGAGTTCCCTCTGGCATTGGAACTACGATTGGAGTTTCGACCGCTACCAGATCCAGTTCTGACCCAGTGAGTCCAGAAGTCAATTGTCTGCGCTTCATCACAGAAAACCCGGACCCAGCAGCTCATGATTTCTTTAACAAGTGTTTCGGGATTTCGAAAGCCAGCATGGACTTCCTAGAGGATTATAAGTGCAAACCTTTTATAAGGCAATATGAGTCATCTTGGAGAGAATGGGTAGCTCTTGTCAGACGAAGATTCCGCAGGAGATCACGACGGACTTCTGCTTGTCTTTCTTCATCCATCTCCATGGTTATGGATCGGTAACTAACACGATTTTATCATGTAGGCCTGCTTTGACAAGACCCATTCTATATGCCTTCCAGGTCGACCTCGCTAACGAGATCTTTTATAAAAGTTCCGAAAGCCTGCGCTAGGCTCAGACCTTTAGCACCTCCAAAGCCCAATTCATGGTCTTTAGAAAAGTTCTTCATGTTGCTTCGCTGTTGAACAATAAGGAGTGTGCATTAAAGGATTTGACCCATAAGTTATCCTCCTTTTTGCACTCGCGTCCGGGGCCAGGGTTAGTGAGATCATACCCCTCTCGAGAGAGGAAGGTCATGTTCAGTTCCTGGATGGGTGAACTGAACCTATTTCCGGATCCTACGTTTCTCACCAAGACCGAGTTACCCACCATCAGGTGGGGTCCCTGAAGAATCTGCCCTCTGAAAGAAGATGCATCTCTATGTCCAGTAGAATGCCTAAAGGTCTATCTTCGTAGAACTTCAGACTTCAAGGATGGCCATCTGGCCAGGGGAGAAACGTCAGGCTCAAAATTTATTACTGAAACAACTCAGGGCGAAAATCACATATCTTATTCGCAGAGCGGATCCTGACTGTTCACCCACAGGTCACGATCCGAGGAAAGTTGCTTCATCCTTAAACTTCTTTAGTTGTAGGGATTTTGGACATCTTCGTTCGTACACTGGCTGGAAGTCTTCCAGAGTGTTCTTTCGTCACTATGCGAAGCAAGTGCAGCAACTAAGAGGTTCTGTGGTGGCAGTGGGTTGCGTCGTTAACCCTGCTGTTTAACTCTGCGAGGAACAGTAGCTTAATTGGGACAATTAATTCCAGGGTGAGTATGTAGTCACATGTTGTACTACAAACTATGTGAGGGTACTGGGTGACCCACGTTGACTGTTCCACTTTCAAAGGTGAACCCAGCATAAGTGCAAACATGCGTGCCGAGCGTTTCTATCGCTAATGTGACTGATTAGTAAAACAGACTTTTGACTTTGATACTTTGGTATCTTAAAAGTGGCTCCAATGTTTTTTCTTTCAGACAAACAAGTTTCTGTTTACTATCATACTTATGCTTAAAGTTTTAGTTATCCTCCTCTTATATATAGATATATATATATATATGAGTGTGGTTAACCTGTTTGTTTATTGTCTGTCAATAAACTGGTTCTTAAGAACCTTGCGTCTCCTTCACCTGTGAGCATTCATTCTATGTATATTTACCCGGGGATAATTCTAATAGAATGTTCCCTTATGCAAGCTAATATTGCATTGGTTTATGCTTCCCCTTAGCTGGAGGACTCCATCCCATAAAGGGATGGTGACGGATTTACGAGTTTCCTCCTAAGCGGATATGAACCTTTGTCCAATACGTGTTTTGAGCGGAGGACTGGTCGATATTTCATATTGACACAGTGATTCTTTTCGAACTTCGCTTTACCCAGTATGGGGTGAGACCACTATACTTGCTTGCCTGGGGTTCATACTTAGATATATGTACTCTTCGAGACTTTCCCAGAGTCTAGTAAGACTCTTCCCTGTTGGGGGCAGGAAGCTCTATCATGGTTTATGATTAGTTGAAAAGATGTATGACGGTAACATCTTAGGTCTCTAGGTCGCGTCGACTGGGGGAAATACTTCTGAGGAGTACGGCACATTTTGAGAATCCACAGATACAGTAATGCTCTGGTATACTTCCATCAGGACGACATGGCTTGAGCCCAAAAAACGGATTTTGAGCGAAGCGAAAAATCTATTTTTGGGTAAGATGGCCATGTCGTCCTGATGGACCCGCCCTTCCCTTTCAATGAAAGGGCCGTAGGACCCCTCCCTACATACAGTATCTGTAGCACCTCGTGTTTCGCTACAAGGAATGCAGATGGCGCCAGAATCGGTGCAGGGCACGCTTACGAAACGGGAGAAGAGAGGGCCTTACGAACGGCTCTCCCCTTTTCGTTCTCGTTTTCGTTTTCTTGCCATTTGACCCCTACGAAGTGTTAACTCTATTCGGGGTATAGATTGCTATGAGGCGTGTCAAGAATACGTCCACTGATATTTACGATATCCCTAAGGTCTTTTTTAGGGATACTCGCTCCAGGAGTTAGAATTCTGGGTACCTTAAGGTAAATTCTCTGGGAATATCGCCGTAGTTGTAATATACCCTAGGAAGCTGCCTTTAAGGAACTTCCATCAGGACGACATGGCCATCTTACCCAAAAATAGATTTTTCGCTTCGCTCAAAATCCGTTTTATATTATATACTCACCTATGCTTGATAATATTCCTACTCGAATATTAACCTTTGATCTGTCTCCGAGACCAGCATGATCTCTCCACCAGGTGAGTAGTTCTTCAATGATCACTTCGAGATATTCCTCTTGTCCACCAGGACTTCCCTGCCAGGGGGGCAGGAAGCCAGTTCATCGTAGAATCTCTGGTAAGGACAATTACTAAAATTGTCATAGTCTCTACGGTCTCCAGACCATAGGAATATTACTCGAAGCCCTTGGCACTTGGATTAAGGGAAAAAATCC
>NC_090744.1:43218531-43241031 GCF_036898095.1 Palaemon carinicauda
CTTTGTCTCATCCACCACTCGGTACAATAATTCTGTTAACGTCGCATCCTTCCATTGCAATCCTATCAACCTTTTCCAACTCACTTGTCCTACTTCTAATGCTGAGTTTTCTATTTCTTCCAAGTCCATTGCTTCTATGTCTTCCTGTTCATTCGTCCGTCATTCCTCTCCTCTCGAGCTTTCTCAAGAGCTTTCCTCTTGCATACTATCATGGGAAACCTGTTCTTCCGTAAACAAATCTTCCAAGTTCATCGTTACTTCGGTTTTTCTGTCTTCCTCTGCAGCCACTTTCTTCATCATACTCTTAGTCGTCACACAACTAGGAAACATACGGGTAGTCCTTCTCGAGTTAAGTCGTAGGATTATACTTCAGTGATTTCTCCGTTACAATGGGTCAAGGCACAAATGGTGCCCCACCAACCTTATTTCCCAGTAGAACTTCTTTTCCTTTGACAGCCAATGAATCCTTTACCGCAAAATCAAAATGACCTGTCCCCAACTCGCATGATAGTGACAAGCAGCATATAAGAGTAACTTCCTCTCCTCCTATTTCCTTCAAAATGACCGAATCTCCTGTGAGAGAATGTTCCACCATCATGTCACCACGCTGTGATTACAACCCGTGCCGCGCAATATCTTGATCGTGATCTGCTTGCTCCCACCCAGAGCGGCTAACATACCTTCATAAATATATGGATTAAAGGTATACACGCTGTTTGGGGTTGACCTGTTTGTCGTGTAAACTTTAGCTGTTGTATTTTCCTCGTTGACCTTTCCCGTTTGATTCTTCGTCTTCGTATTTTGTGGAGTTGAATTACCCTTAACTACTTGGGCAACTGCTTTATGTTGGTTCAACCAACATTCCTTGCTCATATGGCCCTTTTTGCCACACTTATAACAGACAATATTAATCTTCTGCATGTCTTTCACAACACCTGAAGGAGGACGATTCGACGATTGTTGCTTTGGCACTGTCACATTCTGCTTTGGAATAGTACCAGTGGTACTTCCACTGTAACTATGGAACTGGTTTCCATGGTTTGGCGAATACTTGACACTTGGTCAGAACGACGGTTGAAAATTCATACCCGAGGAGGGTTTACGACATAATATTATAATCTTCACTCAGCGAAGAGGCTCTATCGAGTTTCTTCACCTCTCTATCCCTCAAATATGTTCACATATGTTCAGGAATTCCTCATAAATATTGTTTCAGCACTATCAGTTCTTCTAAATCAGACATCTCTCTCACTTTGGCAACCTCTATCCATCATTTAGAAGATCGTTGTACCTTATAAGCATAATCCAGGAAAGTCATTTTCTCATCCTTCCGCAAATTTCGGAATCTTTCATTATAGTATTCAGGGGTCATCTGATACACTTGCAGCACTCTCCTCTTAAATTCTTGATACTCCTTCCTCTGGTTCTGAGACAAGGCAAGATACACACTGCGTCCTTTTCCAGTAAGAACACTGCAATAACACAGACCATTTATCTTCTGGCTATCCCATCGTCGACGCGACCATCTCAAAACGATAGAAGAACTCATCAGGAGCTTCTTTCGTGAATTTCGTGATCAATCTCTGTGCATTCGCCACATTAAACACAGGATCATGCAAAGCAAGGATCATACCTATCTGAGTTGACAACCTTGCACAAGCATTCAACAATTCCAATTCCCTGGCATGTCTTGTAATTTCTCTTGATTCCTCTCTCTCTCTCTTTCTTCCTGTCTAGCAATTTCTCTTGCCTCCTCTCTCTCTCTTTCTTCCTGTCTTGCATTTTCTCTTGCCTCTTCTCTTGCATGACTTGCAATTTCTTGTGCCTCTTCTTCCCGTTCTGTCATTATCTTCAACTTAATCAAATTCTCCTCCGCTGCAATTGGCTAATCTCAGCCTGTACATTCGTTTCCGATTTCATTCCTTCAGTTTGCGGGTTATCTGATACTTGCTTCTCTGTGAATTCTGCTTCAGCCTTCTCCAAAAGGTTGTGAGCTACTGCAATTACTTCTTCTGGCAACTTTCCTTAGTTTATCAACTTTTCTAAGGGTAGGCACTTGATTTGGGCTTTAATCATTCCACTAGTTGTATGGCCACCACATGCCATTAAAATAGCGAGCCACTGAGCTTTAGTTACATTAGCTTCTGACAATTCCTAATCTATTGGGTTTCCCAAAAACTCTGGTACATTCAATTGTGCCATCTTGTACTTTACAAAAAAATTGTACCTCTCCCAAAAATATATCTTATCAATATACAGAATCCTTTCAACACTAAACTGATCAAACCTTTAATAAAAAACACGGCCCTGTTATCACCAATGTTTAAAACAGACTCGCTCGATCCCAGGGTCTGGACACCAAAAAAATATATATTACGACTAGCGAATTACATAATTCCCGAGCTCCAAAACTCACCTGCTTTATATTACATAATTTGTTACACAATAGAATACTTCCAAGCTCTGAGAATAATACACAACTCCCAGACAATAATATGTATGAACACTAAATATCTAAAGGTCTCTTTACGTTACACTCAAAATAAAAACTGGGTAATTACTTTACTCTTAACGGGAACTATTTTTTAATCAATCTCTTACTTCGGTTCTTAGTCAGGGGATGCGAGCAAAGTACTGAAAATAGGTATTGGCAATGGAAATAATACGCACTTTACGAAAATAAATATATTCTATAAAAAAAATTTCAAAAAGATTAACAAAAAAAATAAATTACTTGAAAAAATTAGATCTGAACTAAACCTTAGACTAAGACAAAAATGATACTGCGAAAAATTTTACAATCCCTTGTTTCACTAGAAATGAATTTATTAAAATATTTAATTTTGACAATTAAAGAATAAAAACACTTTAGCACTTATAGAAAATAAATCAGAATTACTCTTACATATACTTAACTGATGTTCTTATATCCTTTGGCTCTCACAAAATTACCAAACAGTTAAGCAAAATAAATACATTGGACTTTACAACTGAATTACACATGGCAAGTCACAAAAAAATTATCATTTAAAATGTAATTACATTACCACACTTCACTTTTAATTAATCACCCAATAATATCACTAACGTTTGAACAACACTATACATGGTATACGTTAGAGAGAAATCACTAATCACGTTTGAGAGGAAAACACTATTCCCGTTTGAGAGGAATTATATAGTGGCTGGATAGATGCTGGAGAGGAATGGCAGAAGCACAGATCTCGTGGTATGTCATGCTGGATCTCTTCTTTTCCTATGCATTGCTAAGCCCTTATATATTAACTTAATTCACTCTAGAATCTTCCAGTTGGGCTTTCTGGAAGCATGGGGGCATGGTCTAGTGGCGTCAAGGTTGCCAACTTGGCATTATGGAAGAAGAGTACTATCATCGCTTGCGAAGCAACCCTCTCAGCTAACTCTGCCCACCTCCTCTCACAACATTAAACAAAAAAAAAAAAAATTAAACTTTAGTCTAGAATTTTCATGCATTTTCCAACCATGTGGAAATTTGATGCAATCCCTAGCATGCATCATACAGCATACCTTGTAACAAGTTTACATAAGACTTCGTAACAAAACTACGTGAAATAAAAATTTAATTCTTTAAAATGACATAAATTTACACATAAGAAGCTGAATGAAAATACAATTAAAGGAATGATGAAAGTCTTATGTAATTTACACACATTACTTAATCCTACAAGAGTGGAACTCACCTAACGAGCTGGCTATGCTTCTCTTAATTACACATAAAATATGGGAATAAAACAATCTTCTCTTATGGAGACCAGTTTCTTAAGAATAGGCTATATATACATACAGGTATATATGTACACACACACACACACACACACATATATATATATATATATATATATATATATATATATATATATATATATATATATGTGTGTGTGTATACAAATATGAAGGTAACGTATGTTTATATATGCATATGCATAAATTCTATCTCTGTTTTAGTGTGTGGCCTAACCTAATCTAACCTTACTTACCTTACCTAACCTAACCTAACCTAACCTAACAAGCCAGGTAGGCCACATACTAAACTAGCACCGGAATTTCTGTTTTTAGGACTAATTCACGAGCATATAATAGTTGAATACTAAATAATTACTGTCAAGTGTTACGGACTGGTGTGAATTTCAGTTGTGAAACGTATGAATGAACTTGTACACTGGAAATTTTATAGCAACTGGTATATAAAGGCTTCCTTTACCCACGGGCCGACCAAGGGAATGGCCCGTGCCAACAAGAACTGTTGGCTTTAATCCATCCACGAAGGGCTTTCAAAGCACTGCTTTGAGAATGACGACGGTCGCATCATGAGTTTCGCGATTTTATCATCAAACTAATATTTTCTCATTTATTACACATTAAATTACACAATATTTATGTATCAAAGGAATATCCTTGAAATGGAGATTAATATTTAATAATTAAATCTCACAGAAGTGGAAAGAATATAATTTTTTTCTTTAATTTTGAAAATTAAAAATGATAAACATGTGAAGAACTTGAGCTTTTGATGGCGTGATAAAATAGTTTTTGATGCTTTTCATTTTTTTTCATGTCAGAATATTAGCAAATTAAGTGAAAGATCATATGAAAATTCATAACAAATATATAGGAAATAATTGTGTGATGAATGGATGTGTTTATATGTGTAGGCCTATTTGTAAGTGTGTATTTGCTTACGCACACTCCGGCCAACGCTATTATTACCTACCTTATAATTCTGAAACAAGAAAAAAGTCATAGGCATAGGCTATGCGAAAAATGTATATGAAAACTATTCATATTGTATACTACATATTTGAAGACTTCAATTTTGTTTTATAGATACTTTTCAGATCCCTTTTCAAGCAGATTCGTTCGTAGGCCTACCCCTAAATTTTACCGGTTGCGTTTGGACATTCATCACTTTCATCATTTGATATGTCACAATCACTGTCATTGTCAGTGTCAAAGTCACTAGTATATGATAAAGAATCATCATTATCATCATCATGATAGACCATTCTAGTGAATGAAAACAGAAAAATATTGATAAAATGTCGGAAGTGAAAAACATTCTTACTGCAGACACATAAACATAAGTCGATAACTCCGAACACCCCCTGAAGTTAATGTTACCTTTTTCCAAAGGCTATAGTCCTTGCCTTTTCGGACTTTTCCTTTTCATTGTATGTAAAACTATGTAATATATGGCAACGCTTTCCTCCAGCTGCAAGCTGATTGGTTAAAGAATATATCAATGTCACTGAGCTAATCTCAGGAGGTTCGAGAGAGAATCCCGCGAAATTTGAAAAAAGTATCGCTAATATGAACGTCAATCTTTGACAGCTCATAATGCGTCGATAAAATCGACGCATAATACGTTTTGGGTTGAAACCCCTCGATAATCAAATTGAATGGAATTTGGATATTACATTTCTTACGAACCCCTGCAATGAGCCATTTGACAAGTTTGTACGAAGGGATTTACTGTTAAAACATTTTTTCTTGGTGGCATTAGCTTTGACTACGAGAATTAGGCCTACTAAGTTGCAAGCAGTATCTGAAGTACACATTAATACCCCGTCCTTCGTTGTCAATTGGTTCCAAGAGACCTAACGCAAGTCGAGTTTCGACATACAGTATATTGGATTTTTACCCTATAAAGGAGCATGCAATACAATATATACGTTACCTAATACATGTGCTGAACACGAAAATGTACTTGCAAGCAGATATCATTTTGTTAAAAGCAGATACCTGATATAATATGCAAGAGGTTGCAGTGATTAAAAGACAGGTCTTGATGGCTTGGGTGCTAGGTAGAGACTGCCCTTTATTCATAGCTACATGGGACTACATGATACCACATCCCCCTTGTCACATACAAAGAATTGATTACACATAATAACTAATCTGGCATATAAGTACAAAGAAATAAACGATGAAAGTTCCATATTCAAACGTATTCCATTGTTTTCATCCCTTCACAATAAACATGCATAGTAGCCTACAATTTGTGATTGTGGATAATAATATAAACATAATAGCTATTATCTTTGCAGACTTTGGTCAGAATAGTGTTGGTTACAGCAGGGCAGTCATAAATATGAAAATAAATGGCAAATTATAATTTTTTTTTTTTTTTTTTTTTTTTGATGCAAAGAACAAAAACACCCAAAATATATTAAAACAAAATGGAAACCTGATACATATGTAACGTGTTCGAAATGGAGCCTGTTCTCCAGTCCGAGACTCGTAAATTTTCAAATAAAATTCATTATTCTGAATCACTTATCAGTCCTGAGACTGATAACTTTTCTTGAGTTTCAAACTCTGGTAACGACCTCTCAAATTTTCGGTCATGAAACGAGGGGGGGGGGGAGTTGTATATTATTATTTAACTTGACACTTTATGGGAATTTACTGTATGTGACTGCGTTACTTTCAATATATCTGGATGGGGTTTTCACCAGCCGGCCTGACTTGGTATACACCGCTGTCGGGTCTGTAGAGTTATCACTAGTTGCGGGTCTTTGGTGGGTTATTTCGGTCTCACTAGGTGGCGGCAGCGATATATCGGCGGGTCGTGGAGGAGGCTGTGCTGATGATGTTGGAGCCTGCTGCCGGGTGTTGGGCGGTTCTGTGTTTGTCGCGAGCGGTGTCGGACGGATGTGGGACCGGTTCCTCCTGAGACACGCTCCGTTTTGGGCTTCCGCAATGTATGATTGGGGTTCTTCTGACTTACGTACCACTCTGCCTGGCACCCATGTGTGGCAGGCCTTGTCGAATATTCGGACTGGTTGTTCGGGTTGGAGGTCTGTGAAGTGCCGTTGTGTCCGATTTGGTCCTAGGCGGTCCTGGAGGTGGTTGCGGGTCGTGATGTGTGCGAGATGTGGTTCGTATCTGCCTGGTAGGTCAGTGGTCACATGGCGACCAAACATGAGCTCTGCGGGGCTGGTTGTCTTATTGTCGATCGGGGTGGCCCGTAAGTGGAGTAATGCAGTATGCATATCACCGCCTGTCTCAAGGCATTTTTTGATAATCGCCTTGCATGTTCCAACTGCTCGCTCCGCGAGGCCATTGGACTGAGGGTAATGTGGGCTTGATGTGATGTGCTCAATACCCCAGGCTTTTGTGAAGTCCCTCATGGCTGCTCCCGTGTATTGAGGTCCGTTGTCTGAGACCAGGGTTTTGGGGCATCCGAACAGCGAACACAGGAATTTGAGGTGGTTGGCCACACTTTCAGATGACAGGTTTTTTAGTTCGGTGACTATCGGGAATTTTGTGAAATAATCAGTTGTGATCAGATATGTCTTGTGGCCAATTTGGAAGATGTCCGAAGCGACTTTGAACCAGGGCATTGGGGGAATGTCATGATGCGTGGTTTCACTAGGACTTTGCTGGGGCTGGTACTTCTGGCATATGTCACATGCCCTGACCTTGTCCTCTATATCCTTTGCAATGTTGGGCCAGAATACACACTCCCGTGCCAGGGCTTGTGTTTTTGTGATCCCTTGGTGGGACCGGTGGAGCTGGTCCAATACCCGGCCTCTGACCTCTTTGGGGATGATAACTTGTCGTCCTTTGAATATGACTCCGTCTTCCACGGCAAGGCATTCTCTGTATGAGAAAAACTGGCGGATATCGGGGTGACAGCCTTTTACTGAGGTAGGCCAACCCTCGATGATAGTATGCTTGAGAGTGCGCAGCACTGGGTCGGTGTCAGACCTATGGCGGACCTCTTCCAAAATCTGGGGACCAAATTTTATGAGTGCAACTGATATCACGTCGATGTCATCTAGTTCCAGTCCGTCCACTCGTGTATCCAAAGGGATTTCCTTGTCATTTTGTGGGTTAGGAAGGCGTGATAGGGCGTCGGAGAGTACAAGGGTTCGTCCTTCCTTGTACTTGACCCTCATGTCATACCCCTGCAGTTTCAAGAAGAGACGTTGTAGTCTAGGTGGGGCACTGATAAGTGGCTTCTCCCAGATATTAACGAGGGGTTTGTGGTCAGTGACAGCTTCGAAGTCTCTTCCGTATAGGTAGGTATGAAATCGTTGCACACCGTGTACTAGTCCAAGGGCCTCTCGCTCGATATTGCTGTAATTTGCCTGCGTTGGTGTCAGGGCTTTGCTGGCGAAGGCTATTACCGTCCCGTCTTGGATGAGGGCCGCCCCGAGGCCTTTTTGCGATGCATCGTCTTCAAGAGTCACGGGTCGAGTTGGGTCATAGTAAGACAGCGTGCTTGATGGTGCTATTTGGCGTTTCAGGTGTTGATAGGTGGATTCATGGTCTTCTTCCCATTGGAAGGGCACATCTTCCTTGATCAGATCTCGAAGTCTTTGTGACTGAGCTGAGTAATGTGGTACATAGGGGCTGAGGTAAGTCATTACTCCCAGAAATCTCTGTAGTTCCTCTTTATTGGAGGGTGACGGCATGCTATGCAGGTCGTGTACCTTTGACGGGTCTGGCATCATGCCCTTGCTGGTATAGCGTGTTCCGAAAAACTCGATTTCTGGTTTTGAAATGGAGCATTTCTTTGAGTTTAGGCTGAGTCCGTGTTGGGCTGCACGCTGCATGAACCCCATCAGGTTTTTGTCGTGTTCCGACTGGTCTTTCCCGCATATTGCCACGTCATCAGCGATGCCAACAACACCTGGGAGATTCTCGATGATGGAGTCCATCCTGGCTTGAAATATGTCCTGGCTTACATTCAGCCCGAATGGTAGCCTTGTCCAACAATACCGGCCGTGTGGTGTTCGGAACGTTGTCAGTAGTTGTGAGTCCTCGTGTAGCGGTATACTCCAGTAGCCTGCTTTGGCGTCTAGCTTGGAGAACACTTTCGCTTTGGAGAATACCGGGTTGATCTCTTCTAGAGTGGGAATCTTGTGGGGACATCTTTTGAGGTTTTGGTTGAGCCGCTTGGGGTCCAGGCAGATCCGTAGGCTTCCATCGGGTTTTGTGACATACACAAGGCTGCTACACTAGTCTGTGTGTGCCGTTACGCGTCTGATAACCCCCTCTTTCTCCATAGTGTCATGCTCGGACTTGATGCGGGGCTTCAGGTGGATACTCACCTTACGGGGCGGATCACAGAAAGGTATCGCGTCATCCTTGAGGTGGAGCATCGCGGGCTCTTTTAGTTTGCCGATACAGTCAAACTGTGCTGGGAATTGTGCTTTTAGTTGTTCGACTGACCTAATAGGGCCTTGTTGGCTTGGTTGCTCAGGTATTCCAGTAACGTCGTTGACATTGATATCCACAATACCGAGTTTTTGGCATGAGGGAAGGCCAAGTATGGCTGGACCAGACACATCAACCACGAAGAACTTTTCTTGCGAGAATGCTGGGTTGCTGAGTTTGCGGATGCTGAGCATTAGTGACCCTAGGCAGGGAATATTGTCGCCACTGTAAGATGTTAGTCTTACTGATGGTTCTGGGGATAGTACGAGGCTGGTGGGTGCATCACCAAACATTTGCTTGTATGTCCGCAAGGGCAGCGTATTGCCACCGGAACCTGTGTCGATTTTGAGTTTCAGGGGCCCATAGGCTGGGGGGTTTTCATGCTTGACCATGAGCTTTGAGAATGCTTCTCGTTTCAGTGCCACTCCTATGTCGGATATCGTTATCATGTCCAAGTTTGGCATATAATCTGTTTCTTCATCAAGATTAGGGTTTTCATTAACCATGACTTCGTGTTGCCTGTGGTTAGGAGCCCGATTCGGCCGTCGGTAGGAGCGCCCTCTTGTCTTGCTCTAACGTTGTGTCTGTTGCATGTTGTCTCCTGGCATTGTTCTGCCTCCATCAGTTTTGCGGCACATCTTTTTCCAGTGCCCCTTGATGCCACAACCACTGCATCTGTCATTGTAAGCGGGGCATGACCTTATGGGATGGCTAAGCCCACAGTTCCAGCAGGGGTTGTCCGTGGTTTGTAGTTTGTTCCGTGGCTCGTTGCTTTCCCTTCAAATTGCATCCACATTGGTATGGCTTGTACTTGTGTTCTCAGAGCTCATCTGTATGGAGCGTAATGATGCCGTGGAGGCCGCAATGGCCTCGTATTCCCGACCTCTCTCTAGAACGTTGCTCACAGCATAGCCCTTCGGTTTAGTTAGGAGTTCTTTCCGAAATTCTTCGAATTGTGTTCGTAGTATGGTCATTTCGATAAGTCGTTCGTTGAGTTCTCTGTCTTCAAACTCGCACTTTGTCGCTTTTTCACGGAGTCTGGCCAGGAATTGACTGATTGTTTCAGCAGGTTTCTGTTTGGTATTTGCAAATTCGAGGCGGTGAACTCGGAAATTTATTTTGACCGTTGCATCAACCTCACTTTCAATAAGCCTCCATATGTTCTGCGGCACACGTTGCTCCTGTTCAGTGAGGCCGCTCGCCAAGATACGCCTCATGCCCTCATCGCCGAGGGCAATTTTGATTTTAGTTGCTTGCTTGCCCGGGTCTGTGACTTCTTGGTCTTCGAGGTATAAGTTCATGCGCGCCTTGAATGCACGAAATGACTCGGCCAGGGGCTGGTGAGCCCAGTCCATACTTGGGCATTTAGGCTGGGCCATGATTGGATTTGGTTTCGAGTGTTACACAATAGATAGATAGTGATTGGATTAATAACACAGTTTACGGTTCACAAAAAGAGACATATAATAAGAGTATGGAAATCACTACAAAAATTTGTCACTGGTAGTCGGCACGGTTTTCAGTTTTGTTTACACTGCTGAATGTACGTCGTTGTTTGGCTCATTTTGTGAAGCAGTGCGCGGATAACAATGGCCAAAATACTTGTAAGTAATCTATTCACAACTTTCTTCACTATTCTCACTGTAGTCACGGTGCACTAATGTCCATTCTATGCCATATTCTGACGATATAAGTTATGTATGGTTGTTATCTGGGCCGGTATGACAGTCTTTGTTCAGTTGCCGTTGGGTGAAAATGGCGTCATCTGCGGCCGCTGGTAATAAACTTGGGCTGATTATGAGTCCTCTTCTCAGTTATTACGGACAGGAGAGGTATGTAAAGTGTCTCTATGGTCCGGGTTTGTTGATGGAATGGCGTGGGTTGCGTTACCACGCTGCCACCATGATATAATATGCAAGAGGTTGCAGTGATTAAAAGACAGGTCTTGATGGCTTGGGTGCTAGGTAGAGACTGCCCTTTATTCATAGCTACATGGGACTACATGATACCACAATACCTAAGTTAACATACTTCCATGTGAAATACAGTAGCGTACTGTACATTACAGCACTCCATCGTTATTGTACAACATAAAGACTGACGTAAGGTCGGAAAATTGGCGTAACATAGATTTTATTTCTGTATTCAATACTTAAGGATGAGCGACTTATAACAGGAACTGACGGAAAGAAGGGTATTACTAGATGCTATTTATTTCAATGGTATCTTATTTTAGAGCTATGGAAATATCAAGATGAGGAATTTTCCTTGTTTAATTAACTCAGAGGATTACTTAGATATATCACCCGGTATTTTGTACAGGGAAAAGTTGAAAACCAAATGGTACAGGATTCCATACAAGACAATGAAGTCGAGAAAAGATGGAGAGAATATATTGAAATATATTTTTTAGGTGGATGGTGGCTTTACGGTACGAGGAATGCTTTGACACTTAATCAATTCAAGAAAGGATAATCATCATTATCCACACTAGCAGTTGATATCCACAATTATGCACAACTGTTTATACTCAAGAAGTATCTAAGGAGCATTGGGTATCTGTCAATAAATATGACTGCATATTGCTAGTATGATATTTTAGGCAGTAAAATAATTTCCTCAAGCATCATAGTTTTACTATTTTGTGAGCAACTTTACACACAATCTACTGTACCAATTTTGACCAAACTTGGTAGCCATGTTGAGTACGACCCAAGCATTAATCTGTATGACTTTGGATAAAGTTCATTAAAGTATAGAGTACGCAGCAATACTTTGAAAGTAATTTCAATGTTTATCTTTTTTGTTTTGTGAACATTACGCAAAAACTACTAAAACATTTTCAACGAAACTTGGTGGACATGCGGAGAATGAATCAAGGAAATCCCCATTAGATTTTGAAGAAAATACATCGAAGTACAAGTAAGCAGTGGAGTTTAAGAGCCAAATACGACTGCTTGGCCAGGCGAAGGCATGTTCTCTACTGAGTGCCCCTCTAGTTAGTACTGTTACTACGATGGAAATCTTTCTAATGACTAGTAAGATATTACTAATACTAATAAAAATTACTAAGGAATAACTACAGTATCAGCGCTGTTCTGAATCTACACGACTCGGTGTGAACAATGTTGTTCATGGCGCCCGAATACGGGGATTCCACTCATACCTAAATTACAATAGTTCAGTGTCATTGACCGCACCCATCACGTGCATATCTCCCCATTAGCTTTAATATCATTCATCACACCTCGAGAGTCGAGACATTCAATACAAGTGATATGTTTATGTAGGTTAGTCTGCGCGGATAATGTCTCGGCGTCACTCAGACTCTTTGCGTATGCTTTATTTATGTGTATATATATATATATATATATATATATATATATATATATATATATATATATATATATATATATATATATATATATATATATATATATATATATAGGCCTATATATATATATATATATATTTATATATAGGCCTATATATATATATATATATATATATATATATATATATATATATAACTATTTATATTTCAAAAGAAATTTTCCTATGGGTATGATATCCCATGGCAGAGAGAATTTGATATTAAAGGGTAATTGTGGCTTATTTGAAAAATTGTAAATTATGAGTGTTCCTAATAGAAATATCATACAAATACACACACACTCACACACACACACACATACACACACACACACACACACACATATATATATATATATATATATATATATATATATATATATATATGTGTGTGTGTGTGTGTGTGTGTGTGTGTGTGTGTGTAGGCGGTATTTGCCAACGGTTATACTTGTATAAGCAGATGAATAACTTGGTGGAGAAATGAGAGGTTTGGGTGTGGAGGAAATGGCCCCCTAAATCTCGATGAAGTCACTGACAGCAGGGTGACGGATGGGGTTTAAGGTGATGGACAAACTGTCTCTTCGGCTTTTACTCCTGATACCTGGCGGTTGATCTTACTAGAATCAGTATGGACCGGAAGGGGTCACTTGGCTTAGTTAGATAGGCACTGCGCATCACAAGGAACTGCCTATCCTTTGATGTATATAGCCAATAAATCCTCTATGGATTTAGTCAGTTATGGAAAGAGACAATGAAAAAATGGCCCCCAGTCCTGGTGGTAGTGAGGTGCTAAGAATCTCCCGGTTTTTAAATACTAAAGAAAAATTGAAAATAGGTAATTGGAACGTTAGAACCATGGATCAGATTGGGAAGTTACAGTAAGTGGAGAGTGAATTTATGAAATATAGTTTAGACATCTTAAACCCTAAGTAAAACACGTTGTAAGGGGATTGGTAAGGAAATTTATATATCTACTCAGGAAGATCAGATGGAGTTGGAAGCGAAGGAGTAGGAATGATGATGACACCATGAGCAGAACAGGCATTAACCGAGTGGAGAACTGTAAATAGTAGGTTGTTACAAGCAAAGTTCAAATCAAAGCAGTGCAATATGAGTATTATAGTTTGCTATGCCCCAACAAATGATTCCCCTTAAGAAAGGAAAGATAAATACTATGAAGAGCTGCAGAGGATAATAGATGAGATCCCTTAGAGAGAGATATGAAAATTGTGATTGGTGACTTCAATGCTAAAATTGAAAGGAATAATCAAGGGATAGAGAATGTGATGGGTGTCGAGGGTCTTGGTAAAGTTGCAAATAAAAATGGAGCACATTTCATAAGTTTCTGTTCAGCAAACAATCTTGTCATTGGAGGTACTCTTTTTCAACACAAGAAAATTCATAAGTATACATGGACTTCACCATGTAGCACAATTACAAAAATCAGATAGATCACACTACCATTAATAAAGAGAGAGGAAGGTCTCTGAGAAATGTAAGAAGCTATAGAGGTGAGGATATTGGTAGTGATCACCAGCTCCTCATTGCCATACTGACATTAAAACTGAAAGCACCCAACAGAAAGGTAGATACAACTAAACTTTTAGAAGAAGGACAAAGAGAAACATTTGAAATTGAATGTAGGAATCGATTTGCAGTCTTAGAGACTTTAAGAGACAAAGAGCAGACCATTAATGAAGAATGGTGTGATATTAAGAACATATATCAGGCAGTTGGTAGTGAAGTCTTGGGACACACAGTTACAAGGAGAAAGCCATGGATATCAAATGATACTAGGGATACTATAAAAAGGAGACAAAGACAGAAATTGATTGTTGAGAGTTTTCGAGGAAGTAATGAAAATTACAAGGTAGAGCATGCTGAGTATTCCAGTATTGATAGTGAGATCAAAAGAAAAGCTAGGAATGACTGGAAAGAATTTAGACAGTAAAGCAGATGAGGCTGACAAAGCTATGAATTCAGAAAGTGGCTATGGTGTAGGAATTTCTCATAGAAATATTAATGAAATCTCTATGGGGGCAAAGAAGAAGAAACATCCATCAAAAAGAGAGATGGGTCTGTTGTAGCAACAGAAGATGAAAAGAAAGACAACGTTAGATGGAACACTTTTGTGAGGTTATGATTAGGATATATGAAGGGAATAATTTGAATGATATACCTGAAGCTGATGACGACCTTGATGTGCCCATGATTGAATTCAATGTGTTTAAGTTGAAGCTATCTTCAAAACACTAAAGAGATGGAAAGCCCCTGGATGCAATGGAAAAACTGCCGAAATGATACTGGCCGAAAATGAAGTGACTCCCAGAATATTACAAGATTATTATGTAAAATATGGCATGAAGAAGTAAAACCTGATGAATGGGAGTTAGGTGTGTTGGTAAAAATGGCAAAAATGGAGACCTGACTGATTTCAATAATTAAAAAGGCATAACACTTACGTCAGTTGCTATGAAATTATATAGTATGCTTATTCTAAAGAGACTGGAGAAAAAGATTGATGAAAAGCTGACAGATGAACAAGCAGGATTTAGAAAAGGTAGAAGTTGCAATGACAAAATTTTCATTTTGAGACTTGTCGTACAGCAATGCATAGAATGTAGAAATCCACTTTTGATGGCATTTGGAGACTGAAAAAGCCTTTGATAGCGTGCACTAGACAATTTCATAGAGAGTCCTGCATTATTATGAAATTCCTCTTAAATATGTAAATTTGATTAAGTCTGTTCATGAGTACAGCAAGTGCATAGTTGATATTAATGGAGTCTTACCAAATGAATTTCCAGTGAACAGCGGAGTACGCCAAGGGAATGTGTTGTCACCCATGTTGTTTATCCTCCTCATGGATTTTGTAATGCGTAGAACAGTCGGAGATGGTGGAGAAGGATTGGACTAGATTGGTGACAGGAACTGTGCAGACCCAGAGTATGCTGATAATGCTGTCCTTGTTAGCAGAACACCATAGAATTTGCAATGCTTGCTTACCAGAATGCATGAAATATCACATGAGGTTGGGCAAAAGATAAATAGAAGAAAGACAGAGATTATGAGAACGGAATATGTAATGGAAGATGAAATATCATTGGAAGGAGAAAGGATTAATGAGGTAGAATCTTCTAAGTATTTAGGAACTATGATCTCCAATACGGGGTCTTTAGAATTAGAGGTTAGTGAAAGATTGAAAAAAGCAAATCAGACAGTGGCTAGGTTAAATAAAATTTGGAAATCAAATCGCATGAAATTACATATAAAAATCAGACTATATATCAGTTTAGTGAGAATAGTGTTACTCTATGGACATGAGTCATGGTATGACAATGAAACAATCTCCAATAGATTTAGTAGATTTAAGAACAAAGCCCTCAGAAGGATATTGGGAGTCAAATGGCACGACAGGATTAGACATGAAACTATAAGAGAGATTACTCGTGTGCCTTATGTGGATGAGATCATGATGAGGGGTAGATGGAGATGGTTTGGGCATGCTCTTCGCACTACCCAAGAGAGATTGGTTCACCAAACGTTCAGTTGGGCTTTACAAGGCACTAGAAGAGTTGGAAGCCCCAGACCTACATGACTGAGGACTATGAAAAATGAAGTAGCAGATGATGAATGGAGAAGTATTGAATTAAAAGCTTTGCGTCAATAGTCGTAGGAGGATATATATATATATATATATATATATATATATATATATATATATATATATATATATATATATATATATATATATATATATATGTGTGTGTGTGTGTGTGTGTGTGTGTGCGTATGTGTGTGCATATTATGTTTATATATATACATATATATATGTATATATATATTTATATATATATATATATATATATATATATATACTGTATATACAGTATATATATATATATTCATATATATATATATATATATATGTATATATTTATATATGTATATATATATATATATATATATATATATATATATATATATATATACTGTATATATATACACATCTTATAAGTGAGTGTAAAGTGTGTATTACCACCATGACGCCCCTTGCATAATTCCTCGATCTGTATACTGTATATTGTCTCTACTCAGAGTTATGATCAATGAATTAAAACCTAACAGACATAGGCTATATATGTAAGTATTCGTACTTATGCGACACTTCCACTAAGGATATGTATTCAGTAAGGCGTAGAAATACTGACAAAAAAAAAAAAAAAAAACTTTAATTCCACCCTCAACTGAAATACTTGTGCGCCTAATTCTGGGTGGCCTCACGTCATAGGAGCTCAGCTGGCAAGGAAATGCTCATGCCACGGCTGGTGGAGTTTTGATAAGCCGTCCAAGTCGGGAACGTGGATGCGCCATGACACAGGCGTTTCTTTGGTGAACCCTGTTTACGTGGGTTTTAAGCAGATACATACACAAGCTACACGTGTTTATATATATATATATATATATATATATATATATATATATATATATATATATATATATATATATATATATATATATATAACCATTTCTAGTCCACTGTAGGACAATGGCCTCTCTCTCTCTCTCTCTCTCTCTCTCTCTCTCTCTCTCTCTCTCTCTCTCTCTCTCTCTCTCTCACACAAATATATATATATATATATGTACATATATATATATATATATATATATATATATATATATATATATATATATATATATATATATATATATATATATATATATATATATATAACAAATGCAGCCATTTCGAGTTCACTGCTGGTCAAAAGCCTCCCACACGTCTTGGTCATGTCTTGGATTTGGCCATTTTCAGCCAGTGTGGATTGGTGATGGTGGGAGACTGGTCTCATCACACAGCAAACAGAGAGAGAGAGAGAGAGAGAGAGAGAGATTCTCAAATCTGCAATAAATTTTTTAACAAAACCCCTTCTGTATTTTTCACGTAAATTCGCTTTTATCATAGAGTTATTTTCTTTTATGAATTAGACATATAAACTCATTGTGAATTAGAAACGTACTTCCATCCACACAGTACACTTCCCATGGAAATAAAAACGCTAAGAAATTGTAATATCTCCTCTGGTTGGCAAGAGCTTGTAAAGTAAATAAAACACGCCGACATTCTCGCGCATATACTGAATGCACTTAGCTCGTACATTCTCGGCGCTTCCCTTTTTTCCCACAACATTTACTGCAAGTTATTTTTAGAGTCGTTTAAGCATTTCTTTTGTTTCCCATATGCTCCTTACTCCGCTGCGCTGGCACTACCACCGTCGATTCAGATGTTCAAGGCATTTCCTACTAAATTTATTATCATAATTATTATTATTAATTCTGTTATCACGAAAAGCAACACTTTGTAAATAGAAATTAGCTGAATCAAATTTCCCTCTTCATGTCTGGAATTCCTAAAGAATCTCCCCGTTTATCCGACTTTACTTTTCATAAATATTATAAGCATCTTGAAATCATCTTTCTTTATCTTTTATTTTGTCTGATCAACGTCCTAAACACTTTCTTTCGGTCCTACACTGTGAAAAGGTATCAGATTGTCCACCCAAGTGGCCGAGTGGCAATTTCAAATACTTTTCTCTTGTGATCAGGGCTGGATTTACCAATGTAGGTAGTAGGATGGCAAGAGCACCAGCCAATCGTTGAGATACTATCACTAGAGAGTTATGGCGTCTTTTGACTGACCAGATGGGCCAAACAATTCTACATTGGAACCTTCTCGCTGTTTACGGTTCACTTTCCATTTGCCTACAAACACACACACTGAATAGTCTGGCCTTTTCTTTACATATTCTCCTCTGTCCTCATACACCTGACAACACAGATTACTAAACAATTCTTCTTCAATCAAGAGGTTACTGTACTGTAATGTTCAGTGGCCACTTTCTTTTTGGTAAGGATAGAAGAAACTCTTTAGCTATGGTGAGCAGCTCTTCTAGGACAAGGACACTCAAAAATCAAACCATTGTTCTCTAATCTTGGGTAGTGCCATAGCCTCTGTACCGGGGTCTTCCACTGTCTTGGGTTAGAGTTCTCTTGCTTGAGGGTACACTCGAGCACACTATTTTATCTTATTTCTCTTCCTCTTGTTTTGTTCAAGTTTTTATAGTGTATATTGGAGATATTCATTTTAATGTTATTCTTCTTAAAATATTTTATTTTCCTTTGTTCCTCTCCTCACTGGACTATTTTCCATGTTGGATCCCCTGGGCTTATAGCATCGTGCTTTTCCAACTAGGGTTGTAGTTTAGCAACTAATAATAATAATAATAATAATAATAATAATAATAACAATATGTAGTTTTTGATGACATTTGGCCATTGAAATACACACACACACACACACACACACACACACATATATATATATATATATATATATACATATATATATATATATATATATATATATATATATATATATATATATATATGTATTGGAATCTAACCATGGTAGCATTTCAATATATTTGTAGACCCACTGACAGTTTGGGATAGGGCCTACAAGTAAGTAAATCTTGCGCTGCTTGTAATTTTCCTATGGTGACAAATATCTGACATTATGTGAAGACTGCTGGTCTTCTAACCATAGAAATACACCACGGGTGACCAGCGTATGGACGGGTGACCACCGATGATCCCCAGATACGGGTGACATAATTTTCTAGGTATGAGCGATGAGACAGTCTCCTACCATCATCAATACACTCGACCTAAATTTGTGTTTTGGTTTCGTGGTTAGTTATGAAGAGCTTCGTTAATGCTTTGGCGTTATCTGAATTTCTCGATTAATCTGGTATCAATTAGTTTCATCTGTTTTTGCATCATATTTGCTTCCTGTTGATTTACTGTATCTTGATTTCCTTCTTTATTCTTTTTCGCCGGTTTATTTGCTCTTTTGCTGTTGGCTGTTACATTCTGGGGAAGCATTCAAACGTTGTTGTTGTTGTTATTATTATTATTATTATTATTATTATTATTATTATTATTATTATTATTATTATGTACTACAATTCAATCATGATATTCTGAATAATTTTTGTACCATAATAAAAAGGCAAACAACAACAACAACAATAATAATAATAATAATAATAATAATAATAATAATAATAATAATAATAATAATAATAATAATCATGCTGTTATAACTTTTTGTAATTACAAGTTGATTTCTTGAACCATGTAGTCAAAGGTGATATACCTAGTTAACAGCAAAACACCATCATTGTCATTTGATAGAAAACACCGAAATGTTGATCGAAAGGAATATTTATTTTAAAAAATATCAATAAATACCTTAACCGTACATTACTTTTTTCTTGCTTGTAAACAGCAAAACACATCAATCTATGACGATTTAATTGTGGTTCTCTCTGATATTTTCACAAAATGGGTCTCATTCCTTCTCGTTTATTTTGGCTCTATGTTTTCTCAACCGCCTCTATTCTGATAATCATTCTCCCCTAAGTATGTACACCGCAATTTTCCCCCTGACTTTTACAAGGTTTAGCAGCCGACCCCTGCAGCGCCATTCATCTAGGTCCTATAAATTTGGCTGCAACAAAAACCGTAACACTTTCTCTCTCTCTCTCTCTTCTCTCTCTCTCTCTCTCTCTCTCTCTCTCTCTCTCTCTCTCTCTCTCTCTCTCTCTCTCTCTCTCTCTCTCGTTTTAAAATTTTCTTTTTAAAAGATTTCTCTTTATGCGTAAATCGTTGTGTAAGTATGCACAATCATCCTTGTGGGTTAATATGCATACATACATAAATACATATAATTATGCAAGCAATCATACATACATACATAACTAGCCACGGATAGAACAGTGAAAAACTTGATAGGAGTTCGTACTTTGGTCTTATTGACATTTGCAGCATCGCAATGACATAGAAACGCAAATACATCGAATGAACGATGTGGAATGATTACATTCCTATCGAGGTCAGTTTCTCGATGGCCTGGGCTAAATCAGCTTCACGAAGATAAGATAATATTGGTCTGTTTTCTAATGACTCCTTCGTATTATCAAGAAAATAACGTTGAGGCTCACACCCTAAAAATACGATAAGTGTATATAATGAAAAAATATATATATTCTCTCTCTCTCTCTCTCTCCTCTCTCTCTCTCTCTCTCTCTCTCTCTCTCTCTCTCTCTCTCTCTCTCTCTCTCTCCTCTCACACACACACACACACACACACATATATATATATATATATATATATATATATATATATATATATATATATATATATATATATGTGTGTGTGTGTGTGGGTGTGTGTGTGTATGTGTGCATGCGCGTATGCGTCTGTTTATGTGTACAATTTAATATTACACATACATGCATATATTTATATATATATATATATATATATATATATATATATATATATATATATATATATATGTATATATATATATATATATATATATATATATATGTATATATATATATATATATATATATATATATATATATATACATATATTATGTATGTGTGTGTGTGTATATATATATATATATATATATATATATATATATATATATATATATATATATATATATATATATTTATATAATATCTATTCTATATTACATATATGTATACATATATATATATTTATATATATATATATATATATATATATAAATTTCTACCTCATACTTGGGATCGAACGCTAGCCCCTTCTAATGAAAGGCCAGGTCGAAACCAACCATGCCACGAGAGCCCATAAAAGGAAATCTGAACCTGACACTAATCTAGCTGTCCGAGGATTTACCTGGTGAGACATCAGTCTCTTTACCAGCGAGTTTTACCAGATTTCCCCGGGCCACCACGTGACACAATTGGTAGTAATTCATTCAAATTACCCCTAATGAGTCAATATGGATAAATATCAACACAACATCGTGTTCAAATAGAAATAAATTTCTACCTCATACTTGGGATCGAACGCTAGCCCCTTCTAATGAAAGGCCAGGTCGAAACCAACCATGCCACGAGAGCCCATAAAAGGAAATCTGAACCTGACACTAATCTAGCTGTCCGAGGATTTACCTGGTGAGACATCAGTCTCTTTACCAGCGAGTTTTACCAGATTTCCCCGGGCCACCACGTGACACAATTGGTAGTAATTCATTCAAATTACCCCTAATGAGTCAATATGGATAAATATCAACACAACATCGTGTTCAAATAGAAATAAATTTCTACCTCATACTTGGGATCGAACGCTAGCCCCTTCTAATGAAAGGCCAGGTCGAAACCAACCATGCCACGAGAGCCCATAAAAGGAAATCTGAACCTGACACTAATCTAGCTGTCCGAGGATTTACCTGGTGAGACATCAGTCTCTTTACCAGCGAGTTTTACCAGATTTCCCCGGGCCACCACGTGACACAATTGGTAGTAATTCATTCAAATTACCCCTAATGAGTCAATATGGATAAATATCAACACAACATCGTGTTCAAATAGAAATAAATTTCTACCTCATACTTGGGATCGAACGCTAGCCCCTTCTAATGAAAGGCCAGGTCGAAACCAACCATGCCACGAGAGCCCATAAAAGGAAATCTGAACCTGACACTAATCTAGCTGTCCGAGGATTTACCTGGTGAGACATCAGTCTCTTTACCAGCGAGTTTTACCAGATTTCCCCGGGCCACCACGTGACACAATTGGTAGTAATTCATTCAAATTACCCCTAATGAGTCAATATGGATAAATATCAACACAACATCGTGTTCAAATAGAAATAAATTTCTACCTCATACTTGGGATCGAACGCTAGCCCCTTCTAATGAAAGGCCAGGTCGAAACCAACCATTTATTTCTATTTGAACACGATGTTGTGTTGATATTTATCCATATTGACTCATTAGGGGTAATTTGAATGAATTACT
>NC_090744.1:43253531-43271031 GCF_036898095.1 Palaemon carinicauda
CATTAGAAGTTCTTTGACCTCTTTTTAGCTCCCCCACCCCTTGCATTAGAAGTTCCTTGACCTCTTTTTAGCTTCCCCACCCCTTGCATTAGAAGTTCCTTGACCTCTTTTTAGCCCCCCCCCACCCCTTGCATTAGAAGTTCTTTGACCTCTTTTTAGCTCCCACACCCCTTGCATTAGAAGTTCTTTGACCTCTTTTTAGCTTCCCCACCCCTTGCATTAGAAGTTCTTTGACCTCTTTTTACCTCCCCCACCCCTTGCATTAGAAGTTCTTTGACCTCTTTTTACCTCCCACACCCCTTGCATTAGAAGTTCTTTGACCTCTTTTTAGCTTCCACACCCCATGCATTAGAAGTTTTTTGACCGCTTCTTACCTCCCACACCCCTTGCATTAGAAGTTCTTTGACCTCTTTCTAGCTCCCACACCCCTTGCATTAGAAGTTCTTTGACCTCTCTTTAGCTCCCCCACCCCTTGCATTAGAAGTTCTTTGACCTCTTTTTAGCTCCCACACCCCTTGCATTAGAAGTTCTTTGACCTTTTTTTAGCTCCCACACCCCTTGCATTAAAAGTTCTTTGACCTCTTTTTAGCTCCCACACCCCTTGCATTAGAAGTTATTTGACCTTTTATTAGCTCCCACACCCCGTGCATTAGAAGTTCTTTGACCTCTTTTTAGCTCCCCCACCCCTTGCATTAGAAGTTCATTGTCCTCTTTCTAGCTCCCACGCCCCTTGCATTAGAAGTTCTTTGACCTATTTTTAGCTCCCACACCCCTTGCATTAGAAGTTCTTTGACCTTTTTTTTAGCTCCCACACCCCTTGCATTAGAAGTTCTTTGACCTCTTTTTAGCTCCCCCACCCCTTGCATTAGAAGTTCTTTGTCCTCTTTCTAGCTCCCACGCCCCTTGCATTAGAAGTTCTTTGACCTATTTTTAGCTCCCACACCCCTTGCATTAGAAGTTATTTGACCTTTTTTTAGCTCCCACACCCCTTGCATTAGAAGTTCTTTGACCTCTCTTTAGCTCCCCCACTCCTTGCATTAGAAGTTCTTTGTCCTCTTTCTAGCTCCCACACCCCTTGCATTAGAAGTTCTTTGACCTATTTTTAGCTCCCACACCCCTTGCATTAGAAGTTCTTTGACCTCTTTCTAGCTCCCCCACCCCTTGCATTAGAAGTTCTTTGTCCTCATTCTAGCTCCCACGCCCCTTGCATTAGAAGTTCTTTGACCTATTTTTAGCTCCCCCACCCCTTGCATTAGAAGTTATTTGACCTTTTTTTAGCTCCCACACCCCTTGCATTAGAAGTTCTTTGACCTCTTTTTAGCTCCCCCACCCCTTGCATTAGAAGTTCTTTGTCCTCTTTCTAGCTCCCACGCCCCTTGCGTTAGAAGTTCTTTGACCTTTTTTTAGCTCCCACACCCCTTGCATTAGAAGTTCTTTGACCTCTCTTTAGCTCCCCCACCCCTTGCATTAGAAGTTCTTTGACCTCTCTTTAGCTCCCACACCCCTTGCATTAGAAGTTCTTTGACCTCTTTCTTGCTCCCATGCCCCTTGCATTAGAAGTTCTTTGACCTTTTTTTAGCTCCCACACCCCTTGCATTAGAAGTTCTTTGAACTCTCTTTAGCTCCCACACCCCTTGCATTAGAAGTTCTTTAACCTCTTTCTTGCTCCCACGCCCCTCGCATTTGAAGTTCTTTGACCTCTTTTTAGCTCCCACACCCCTTGCATTAGAAGTTCTTTGACCTCTTTTTAGCTCCCAAACCCCTTGCATTAGAAGTTCTTTGACCTCTTTTTACCTCCCACACCCCTTGCATTAGAAGTTCTTTGACCTCTTTTTAGCTTCCCCACCCCTTGCATTAGAAATTCTTTGACCTCTTTCTAGCTCCCCCCACCCCTTGCATTAGAAGTTCTTTGACCTTTTTTTAGCTCCCACACCCCATGCATTAGAAGTTCTTTGACCTGTTTTTACCTCCCACACCCCTTGCATTAGAAGTTCTTTGACCTCTTTTTAGCTTCCCCACCTCTTGCATTAAAAGTTCTTTGACCTGTTTTTACCTCCCACACCCCTTGCATTAGAAGTTCTTTGACCTCTTTTTAGCTTCCCCACCCCTTGCATTAGAAGTTCTTTGACCTCCTTTCAGCTCCCACCCCCCTTGCATTAGAAGTTCTTTGACCTCTTTTTAGCTCCCCCACCCCTTGCATTAGAAGTTCTTTGACACTTTTTAGCTCCCCCACCCCTTGCATTAGAAGTTTTTTTACCTCTTTTTAGCTCCTACACCCCTTGCATTAGAAGTTCTTTGACCTCTTTTTAGCTCCTACACCCCTTGCATTAGAAGTTCTTTGACCTCTTTTTAGCTCCCCCACCCCTTGCATTAGAAGTTCTTTGACCTCTTTTAAGCTCCCCCACCCCTTGCATTAGAAGTTCTTTGACCTCCTTTTAGCTCCCACGCCCCTTGCATTAGAAGTTCTTTGACCTCCCTTTAGTTCCCACACCTCTTGCATTAGAAGTTCTTTGACCTCTTTTTAGCTCCTACACCCCTTGCATTAGAAGTTCTTTGACTGCTTTTTAGCTCCCACACCCCTTGCATTAGAAGTTTTTTTACCTCTTTTTAGCTCCCACACCCCTTGCATTAGAAGTTCTTTGACCTCTTTTTAGCTCCCCCACCCCTTGCATTAGAAGTTCTTTGACCTCTTTTAGCTCCCACACCCCTTGCATTAGAAGTTCTTTGACCTCTTTTTAGCTCCCACACCCCTTGCATTAAAAGTTTTTTGACCTCTTTTTAGCTCCCACGCCCCTTGCATTAGAAGTTCTTTGACCTCCCTTTAGTTCCCACGCCCCTTGCATTAGAAGTTCGTTGACCTCTTTTTAGCTCCCCCACCCCTTGCATTAGAAGTTCTTTGACCTCTTTTTAGCTCCCACACCCCTTGCATTAGAAGTTCTTTGACCTCTTTTTAGCTCCCACACCCCTTGCATTAGAAGTTCTTTGACCTCTTTTTAGCTCCCACACCTCTAGCATTAGAAGTTCTTTGACCTCTTTTTAGCTCCCACACCCCTTGCATTAGAAGTTTTTTGACCTCCTTTTAGCTCCCACGCCCCTTGCATTAGAAGTTCTTTGACCTCCCTTTAGTTCCCACACCTCTTGCATTAGAAGTTCTTTGACCTCTTTTTAGCTCCTACACCCCTTGCATTAGAAGTTCTTTGACTGCTTTTTAGCTCCCACACCCCTTGCATTAGAAGTTCTTTGACCTCTTTTTAGCTCCCACACCCCTTGCATTAGAAGTTCTTTGACCTCTTTTTAGCTCCCCCACCCCTTGCATTAGAAGTTCTTTGACCTCTTTTTAGCTCCCACACCCCTTGCATTAGAAGTTCTTTGACCTCTTTTTAGCTCCCACACCCCTTGCATTAGAAGTTTTTTGACCTCTTTTTAGCTCCAACACCCCTTGCATTAGAAGTTCTTTGACTTCTTTTTATCTCCCCTGCCCCTTGCATTAGAAGTTCTTTGACCTCTTTTTAGCTCCCCCACCCCTTGCATTAGAAGTTCTTTGACCTCTTTTTAGCTCCCCCACCCCTTGCATTAGAAGTTCTTTGACCTCTTTTTAGCTCCAACACCCCTTGCATTAGAAGTTCTTTGACCTCTTTTTAGCTCCAACACCCCTTGCATTAGAAGTTCTTTGACCTCTTTTTAGCTCCCCCACCTCTTGCATTTGAAGTTCTTTGACCTCTTTTTAGCTCCCCCACCCCTTGCATTAGAAGTTCTTTGACCTCTTTTTAGCTCCAACACCCCTTGCATTAGAAGTTTTTTGACCTCTTTTTTAGCTCCAACACCCCTTGCATTAGAAGTTCTTTGACCTCTTTTTAGCTCCCCCACCCCTTGCATTAGAAGTTCTTTGACCTCTTTTAACTCCCACACCCGTTGCATTAGAAGTTCTTTGACCTCTTTTTAGTTCTCCCACCCCTTGCATTAGAAGTTCTTTGACCTCTTTTTAGCTCCCCCACCCCTTGCATTAGAAGTTCTTTGACCTCTTTTTAGCTCCTACACCCCTTGCATTAGAAGTTCTTTGACCTTTTTTAAGCTCCTACACCCCTTGCATTAGAAGTTCTTTGACCTCTTTTTAGCTCCAACACCCCTTGCATTAGAAGTTCTTTGACCTCTTTTTAGCTCCCCCACCCCTTGCATTAGAAGTTCTTTGACCTCTTTTTAGCTCCCCCACCCCTTGCATTAGAAGTTCTTTGACCTCTTTTTAGCTCCAACACCCCTTGCATTAGAAGTTCTTTGACCTCTTTTTAACTCCCACACCCCTTGCATTAGAAGTTCTTTGACTTCTTTTTAGCTCCCCCGCCCCTTGCATTAGAAGTTCTTTGACCTCTTTTTAGCTCCCCCACCCCTCACATTAGAAGTTCTTTGACCTCTTATTAGCTCCTACACCCCTTGCATTAGAAGTTCTTTGACCTCTTTTTAGCTCCCACACCCCATGCATTAGAAGTTCTTTGACCTCTTTTAAGTTCTCCCACCCCTTGCATTAGAAGTTCTTTGACCTCTTTTTACCTCCCCCACCCCTTGCATTAGAAGTTCTTTGACCTCTTTTTACCTCCCCCACCCCTTGCATTAGAAGTTCTTTGACCTCTTTTTACCTCCCCCACCCCTTGCATTAGAAGTTCTTTGACCTCTTTTTACCTCCCACACCCCTTCCATTAGAAGTTCTTTGACTTCCTTTTAGCTCCCACACCCCTCACATTAGAAGTTCTTTGACCTCTCTTTAGCTCCCAGACCCCTTGCATTAGAAGTTCTTTGACCTCTTTTTAGCTCCCCCACCCCTTGTATTAGAAGTTCTTTGACCTCTTTTTAGCTCCCCCACCCCTTGCGTTAGAAGTTCTTTGATCTCTTTTTAGCTCCTACACCCCTTGCATTAGAAGTTCTCTGACCTCTTTTTAGCTCCCACGCCCCTTGCATTAGAAGTTCTTTGACCTCTTTTTAGCTCCCCCACCCCTTTGCATTAGAAGTTCTTTGACCTCTTTTTAGCTCCCACACCCCTTGCATTAGAAGTTCTTTGACCTCTTTTTAGCTCCCCCACCCCTTGCATTAGAAGTTCTTTGACCTCTTTTTAGTTCCCCCACCCCTTGCATTAGAAGTTCTTTGACCTCTTTTTAGCTCCCCCACCCCTTGCATTAGAAGTTCTTTGACCTCTTTTTAGCTCCCACACCCATTGCATTAGAAGTTCTTTGACCTCTTTTTAGCTCCCACACCCCTTGCATTAGAAGTTCTTTGACCTCTTTTTAGCTCCCACACCCCTTGCATTAGAAGTTCTTTGACCTCTTTTTAGCTCCCCCACCTCTTGCATTTGAAGTTCTTTGACCTCTTTTTAGCTCCCCCACCCCTTGCATTAGAAGTTCTTTGACCTCTTTTTAGCTCCAACACCCCTTGCATTAGAAGTTTTTTGACCTCTTTTTTAGCTCCAACACCCCTTGCATTAGAAGTTCTTTGACCTCTTTTTAGCTCCCCCACCCCTTGCATTAGAAGTTCTTTGACCTCTTTTAACTCCCACACCCGTTGCATTAGAAGTTCTTTGACCTCTTTTTAGTTCTCCCACCCCTTGCATTAGAAGTTCTTTGACCTCTTTTTAGCTCCCCCACCCCTTGCATTAGAAGTTCTTTGACCTCTTTTTAGCTCCTACACCCCTTGCATTAGAAGTTCTTTGACCTTTTTTAAGCTCCTACACCCCTTGCATTAGAAGTTCTTTGACCTCTTTTTAGCTCCAACACCCCTTGCATTAGAAGTTCTTTGACCTCTTTTTAGCTCCCCCACCCCTTGCATTAGAAGTTCTTTGACCTCTTTTTAGCTCCCCCACCCCTTGCATTAGAAGTTCTTTGACCTCTTTTTAGCTCCAACACCCCTTGCATTAGAAGTTCTTTGACCTCTTTTTAACTCCCACACCCCTTGCATTAGAAGTTCTTTGACTTCTTTTTAGCTCCCCCGCCCCTTGCACTAGAAGTTCTTTGACCTCTTTTTAGCTCCCCCACCCCTCACATTAGAAGTTCTTTGACCTCTTATTAGCTCCTACACCCCTTGCATTAGAAGTTCTTTGACCTCTTTTTAGCTCCCACACCCCATGCATTAGAAGTTCTTTGACCTCTTTTTAGCTCCCACACCCATTGCATTAGAAGTTCTTTGACCTCTTTTTAGCTCCCACACCCCATGCATTAGAAGTTCTTTGACCTCTTTTTACCTCCCCCACCCCTTGCATTAGAAGTTCTTTGACCTCTTTTTACCTCCCACACCCCTTCCATTAGAAGTTCTTTGACTTCCTTTTAGCTCCCACACCCCTCACATTAGAAGTTCTTTGACCTCTCTTTAGCTCCCAGACCCCTTGCATTAGAAGTTCTTTGACCTCTTTTTAGCTCCCCCACCCCTTGCATTAGAAGTTCTTTGACCTCTTTTTAGCTCCCCCACCCCTTGCGTTAGAAGTTCTTTGATCTCTTTTTAGCTCCTACACCCCTTGCATTAGAAGTTCTCTGACCTCTTTTTAGCTCCCACGCCCCTTGCATTAGAAGTTCTTTGACCTCTTTTTAGCTCCCCCACCCCTTTGCATTAGAAGTTCTTTGACCTCTTTTTAGCTCCCACACCCCTTGCATTAGAAGTTCTTTGACCTCTTTTTAGCTCCCCCACCCCTTGCATTAGAAGTTCTTTGACCTCTTTTTAGTTCCCCCACCCCTTGCATTAGAAGTTCTTTGACCTCTTTTTAGCTCCCCCACCCCTTGCATTAGAAGTTCTTTGACCTCTTTTTAGCTCCCACACCCATTGCATTAGAAGTTCTTTGACCTCTTTTTAGCTCCCACACCCCTTGCATTAGAAGTTCTTTGACCTCTTTTTAGCTCCCACACCCCTTGCATTAGAAGTTCTTTGACCTCTTTTTAGCTCCCACACCTCTAGCATTAGAAGTTCTTTGACCTCTTTTTAGCTCCCACACCTTTAGCATTAGAAGTTGTTTGACTGCTTTTTAGCTCCCACACCTCTAGCATTTGAAGTTCTTTGACCTCTTTTTAGCTCCCACGTCTCTAGCATTAGAAGTTCTTTGACCTCTTTTTAGCTCCCACACCTCTAGCATTAGAAGTTTTGTGACTTCTTTTTAGCTCCCACACCTCTAGCATTAGAAGTTCTTTGACCTCTTTTTAGCTCCCACACCCCTTGCATTAGAAGTTCTTTGACCTCTTTTTAGCTCCCACACCTCTAGCATTTGAAGTTCTTTGACCTCTTTTTAGCTCCCACGTCTCTAGCATTAGAAGTTCTTTGACCTCTTTTTAGCTCCCACACCTCTAGCATTA
Source organism: Palaemon carinicauda (assembly GCF_036898095.1). Classification (NCBI taxonomy): domain Eukaryota; kingdom Metazoa; phylum Arthropoda; class Malacostraca; order Decapoda; family Palaemonidae; genus Palaemon; species Palaemon carinicauda. Next base: position 43,260,851 of record NC_090744.1, read on the forward strand.
GAAGTTTTGTGACTTCTTTTTAGCTCCCACACCTCTAGCATTAGAAGTTCTTTGACCTCTTTTTAGCTCTCACACCTCTATCATTAGAAGTTCTTTGACTTCTTTTAAGCTCCTACACCTCTAGCATTAGAAGTTCTTTGACTTCTTTTTAGCTCCCACACCTCTAGCATTAGAAGTTCTTTGACCTCTTTTTAGCTCCCACACCTCTAGCATTAGAAGTTCTTTGACTTCTTTTTAGCTCCCACACCTCTAGCATTAGAAGTTCTTTGACCTCTTTTTAGCTCCCACACCTCTAGCATTAGAAGTTCTTTGACTTCTTTTTTAGCTCCCACACCTCTAGCATTAGAAGTTGTTTGACTTCTCTTTAGCTCCCACACCTCTAGCATTAGAAGTTCTTTGACCTCTTTTTAGCTCCCACACCTCTATCATTAGAAGGTCTTTGAGATCTTTTTAGCTCCCACACCTCTAGCATTAGAAGTTCTTTGACTTCCTTTTAGCTCCCACACCTCTAGCATTAGAAGTTCTTTGACCTCTTTTCAGCTCCTTTATCGCAAGGTTTAGAAGTTCTTTGACCTCTCTTTATAGCCCCCACACCTCTAACATTAGAAGTTCTTTGGCCTCTCTCTTTAGCTCCCACACTTCTAGCATTAGAAGTTCTTTGACATATATTTCTAGGTTCCATACTTTTAGTATTAGAGGGTCTTCGATCTATATTTTGAGGTGCCTTATTTCTAGCGTTAGGGGCTCTCTATTTCTAGGTATCTTACCTCTGGCATTTCTTCTCGTTTTTAAGATCTTTCATTAGATTATCTGTTTCTTTCGAGATTTCATTGTCTCTTTTCCTTAGTTCGTCAGTGTTCTTCTAGATTTCAAAAGAGATTTCAGTGCCACGAGTCCTCACTTCGTCAGATTCCTCAGGGAAATCGAAGGCATTTATTCTTTACCTATCTGAGGAATGAGTAAAGAGATGAATATTATCGATTTCTCTGCATACACTATCATGCCAAAGTAAATGACGAGCAACATAATATATTTACCAATGTCGTCTGGATATGTCCTTACTTCAATGGCGAATTTTGGGACAATCCTGTTAAAGAACTACAAGTCACTCACCGTTCAGTTGAACCATTCTGCCTCCATCCTCATTCCCCGCAATCCGTTTTTGCACCGATACAAAGCCTCGTACTTTTTCCAAGAGTCTCCTTTAATAAGACATTGTCGCAAAAGCCCGAGCAAAGGATCCTTCAAGGCGCATACATTATGATCTTCAAAGCTCAGCTGCCAACGGAAGATCCCGTGTCTTTCTATAGGTCGGGCGATATAAAACGAACGATCGGCAACTTCGGCAGCAACCAAAACCATTTGTAGTTGTTGATGGTGTTCCGGAGACGTAACACATAATTTTTACCGGCAGCTTCCTATTCCGCCAGAACGCGATCTCTGTGAGTTAAGTGAAATCCTTCTCCCAGTCATCAACTCATTTCCTCTTACTCCTATTGACGCGCAATTCCTTAGTTATATTTCGCCAGCTACATACAGATCATGTGAGGTGTTGCAGGCTACGTTTGAAAAAATGAAGATCAGGTCTTCAGAAGTCATTTGAAGCTCGGGGAGGAGTTGTTCAAGACTGCTCCTGGAAATTTCAGTTCTGGAGTCATTCAGAAATCCATGTTAAGTATACGGCTATGTCCTTTGAAGACTTTTGGAAATTCGGGAAAGTTTTCTTCCGAAACCGTTCTGAGATTCCGTTCTGGAGGCATTCAGAATTCCATGCTAAGTCTATGGCTATTTTTTCTAAAGCCATTTGGAAATCCGGGAAAGTTTTCTTCCGATACCATTCTGAGATCCCGTTCTGGAGGCATTCAGAATTCCATGCTAAGTCTATGGCTATTTCTTCTGAAGCCATTTGGAAATCCGAGAAGATTTTCTTCCGAATTCTTTTAGGACTCGCGAAAAATTCCATTCTTGTTTTATAACAACAACAACAACAATAATATTAATGATAATGAAGTAATAATAATAATAATAATAATAATAATAATAATAATAATAATAATAATAATAATAATAATAATAATAATAATAATAATAAACTACGTGATTTGATTTATGGATTTGAGTTGAAAAGTTTTGAAGACGCTAAACGCTCAACTTTGCAGTTTGAAGGAAACTTTAAGATACCCGGACGAAGGGCGAAGGGTAATTGAGATTTAAAGCAAACCGAATTGAAATAGTTGATTTCAACTAAATTATTTCAGGTTTGGGATTTAGAACAATCTATTTTTGGTACGAATCGATATATATATATATATATATATATAAACTGTATATATATATATATATATATATACAAACTATATTTATATATTATATGAATACAGTATATTTGCATGTACTGTACACACACACACACACACACATATATATATATATATACATACATACATACATACATACATACATACATACATATATACTGTTTGTACATACATACATCCCTAAATACAGCAATCTTCGTATTCTCCTAACTGTTTATACATGCAAAAGCAAATGTAAAATGCATATCACCAAGTTATGGCTTAACCTTGATATTTCATCGAGATTCCAGGTGTGGACAAGATATCTGTCCGCAAGCCACTGTACATTTTGTTCTTCAAAACGGAATAACATCTTGAAATCACGATCAAGTGTGGGTAAACGGGTCATGTATTGTTTAACATGCCTCACATCCACAAAATCTGCCATCGTGCTGAGAATCGGACAGAACAACCTTTCTTTTCGAAATGCAGTCTGCTACTGACCAGACTCCGCTTTTTCGAAGCATATGCTCTTTATATAAAGTAAAGGGTCTTCTTTATGTATAACCATTTACTTTTATGTGATTATAAGGATATGCTTTTGCTCTAAAAGTAGAAGCTTTTGCTTGAAATGTTTATGAATACAAGTAGAAGGATTTCCTTCATATTTTGCAAGTATAAGCATATCCTTTTCTTTATGAATACCGCCCAGATCCTTATAACAGAAAAGGCAAAACTGTTGGTAATGACTGCATAATTGATATATACTACGAGCAGGGTGGTACAGTTTCTGAAGATCTGAATGTGAAGGATGGTCAGAGTTATGGAAAAATCTTTTGTAACATGTACAGAGAACTAACTAACTGACGATGGTGCCAGAGATTTATATTAAGATTAGAGGTAAAGAATTTTATAGAACGCAAGATTTTGTCCAACAAATTAAGAGGAGAATCACAGAGTCAGCAGCTGAAAACCAGGAAGGAGATCTATACTCAAACTCAAAACAAGGTACAATGAATAAATTAAGACATTTCCTTAGAATAGAAGGATCACCAAATATATTAAAAGACCATTATGCCAATTTTTGTGGAAGCGAAGAAGAAACAGACTGGAGGTGTTTCTCAAAGGCAAACACTCCCAGAATTGAATACAGTGAAAGAGACATTTTCAATGCGCAAGTTGTGGAGGAGCCACTGTCTTCGACATACTTACAATCATACTTTGAGTTTTGTTATGATTTAACTTCATGGCCCATAATTTGCTCCAGGCGACTGAATTCCCTTATCTAGGTCTTTACCAAAGGATTCAGCAACCCCAGATCTACATTCAGGGGATGGAATTGATGCAAAGAGCCGGTTTTCTAGACCAAACTACATATCTTGCATATATGATATGAACACTAATGGGCCAAGGAACACCAGATATTATATTGCTATAGTAACTATAGTAACTCTTTACAATCTATAAAATAATTCAATTATACTAAAAAAAGTAACTTGAAACATCTGTTTAGGTAGATTTCAAGTCTAAGTACAGATTCATGAATTTGACAGTAATATGTACAGTGATGGCTCATTGGTAGTCTACTGCTAGTATTGTTTCGACTAAGAGGCTCAGGTTCAAGTCCTTGCATAACCAGAAACATTTATCATAAAGAAAATCCGGTTGATATATATTTCCAAGGTCCCATTTGACACTAAATACTATTTTGGCTAATACTTACATGCATTTATAATATATATATATATATATATATATACATATATATATATATATATACATATATATATACATATATATATATATATATATGTGTATATATACATACATATATACATATATATATATACATATATATATATGTATATATATATATATATATTTATATATATAATATTATATATATAGATTTATAAATATAGACATATATAATGTGTGTGCGTTTGCATATTCATTCATTTATCTATACACGTTTGTTAGAGTTTCTATTATGAATTCAAGATTGATATGCTTTTAATATTTTGAAATGAAGGAAATGTATGTTTGTTTATTTTTTTATTACATTTACGCAACGTTAATGCAAAAGTCCAAACTAAGAATATTTATGAAAAAGGACAACTCTCTCTCTCTCTCTCTCTCTCTCTCTCTCTCTCTCTGTGCAATATATTTAACATTCACTTATAAGGCATCCTCTCTCTCTCTCTCTCTCTCTCTCTCTCTCTCTCTCCAGGAAGAGGTTTTAGGCGTTTCAGTAATAGAATTTGCGATGCTATTCACTTCCGCTTACTGCGTCAGATGGAGAGAGAGAGAGATATATATAGAGAGAGAGAGAAGTAAATTATATTCATTTCTATATATATATATATGTATTGTATATATATGAAGCTTATTATAAGCATATTTATATATATTATATAAATTAAACTCTTTTTTTTCTCATATATTTCTATATATATGTATATATATATATATATATATATATATATATATATGTATATACTGTATATATATGTATATATATATATATATATATATATATATATATATATATGTATATATATATATATACATATATATATATATATATATATATATATATATATATATATATATATATATATATATAACAACAACAACAAATGCAGCATTTTCTAAGAAGTTCACAGCAGGAGAAAGGCCTCAGACATGTCAATTCATGTCTGAGGTTTGGCCAATTTTCATCACCAAGCTGGCCATTGCGGGTTGGCAATAGTGGGTAATTTTCACCTGATCACTCACAGCAAACCCTTTCACTACATTAAGGTATTATTATTATCATTATTTCTAGCTAACCTACAACTCTAGTTGGAAAAACAGGATGTTATAAGCCCAAGGCTCCAACAGGGAAAAATAACCCAGTAAGGAAAAGGAAACAAATAAGTAAATAAAGTACAAGAGAAGTACTTAATATTTGAAATTAAATATTTTAAGAATATCAAAAATATCAAAATATATCCTTCAGATAAAAACAATAAAAAATTATAAAAAAAAAATAGCAAGAGTAAGAGAAATAAGATAGATTAGTGTGACCGAGTGTACCCCTCAAGCAAGAGAACTCTAACTGAAGACAGTGAGAGACCATAGAAGAGAGCTATGGTACTATCCAAGACTAGAAAACAATGATTTGATTTTGAGTGTCCCTCTCCTAGAATAACTGCCTGCCATAGCTAAGAGTCTCTTCTACCCTTACCAAGAGAAAAGTAGGCCATTGGATTACAGTGCAGTAGTTAACCCCTGAAATGAAAAAGAATTGTTTGGTAATCTCAGTATTGTCAGGGGTTCAAGGACAAAGGACTATATGTAGGCAACGAAAATCAAGCCGTAACCAGAGTGATGGATCCAATGTAGTATTGTCTGGCCAGTCAAAGGACCCAATAACTCTCTTGTGGTAGTATCTCAACGGGTGTGACTGGTGCCCTGACTAACCTACTACCTGGTTGGCCAGGGGTTATTTTAAAGATTTCATTAGAGGCTACAAAGATGAAATAAAACTAAAGTTCCTCCTAAACAATTAAGAATAAATATGAAAGGATCATCTAAACTCGAGAGTAAAGCTTATGGCGAGGAAAATTAAAGTAGTATGAGCAATTAGTGTTAAACTTGTGGCTAAAGGGTACATTACAAAAGCAAATCTTATCGGGAAAAATTATGGAGGTAGATACAGGAAGAGAAATTCCTGAGCTTCAAGAATAATAATTCAGCTATAGCTTACAAGACCCTTTTATTCAAACGACTGAAGCCGTCATATTGTTGGCAAGGAGTAAAACATCCAGTTTTGAGGACCTGAAAGTAAGGGAACATTTCAGTAAGGTTGTGCTGTGGGTTGTTTGCTTTTGTTGGCAAACGAAAGAATCTTTTGAACAATTTATTGAGTTTGGACTTCATCACATTTAGTATCTTTTAACTAACGCTAAGACTGTTCAGCTCTTTGGGTGTGATTCTTATTTTATGACATTTTTTAAAATTTAGCCACTTGTGAGGGGCGTTAGGTTTTGGCTTTGCTGGCTTTTATCGTTCGCAGACACGGTGATGATAACTTTATCCCCCGCTCAGAAAGAGATTTCAGTATATATATATATATATTATATATATATATATATATATATATATATATATATATATATATATATATATATATATATATATATATATATAGTATATATATATATATCTATATATATATATTGCTCACTAAATCCCGTCCGGAATTCTCCGGGGTTGGGGTCCTGCATCTGATGTCACCATTCTCTCCAGAGATCCCTATCCGATGCCATCTGTGCCCAGCTACTTAAATGTCTCGCCTCTATTTGCCTTCTTGAAGGTTTTCACTCATGAATCTCTTGGTCGTCCTCTTGGTCGGTTTCCGGCCACTCGTTCATGCAGCACTATCCTTGGCCATCTGTCCTGTTCCATCCTCTGTACATGCCCAAACCATCTCCTCTGAATATCCTCCACACTAACAGAATGGTGTCCTCAACACCAGCCATTTCTCTCACTCTCTCGTTCGTAATTCTGTCCTCCCATCCTCACAGCTCAGATTATTCTCATACATTTCATCTCACAAGGCTAATAACTTTTTCCTTTCTCTCATCTTCAGTACCCAGCATTCAGCACCATATGTAACAGTGGGGATCACTATTGCTCTTAATAGTCAAATTTTTCAATTTAATGGATATATTTCTATCTTCCCCAAATTCTTCCTAGCCTTCCAAATGCTTTCTGGCCACTTGAGATTCGGTCTTAAATCGCTCTTTCCATCTTTCCGTCTGTTGTGAAAAACACTCCCAAATATTTAAACTCTTTGACTTGTTCCACTTCTCCCTTTTATACCCGTATTTTTAAGGCCTCTCTTCGGCGGCCCAATTTTCATACTTTTGGTTTTCTCTCTGTTTATCACTAATTCATACCTAATGCACTGTTCCTCCACCATTCTCAACACTCTCTGAAGTTCCTCCTTAGTTTCTACTACAAGCACTGTGTCACCTGCATATCTCATGTTAGATATTTTTGTCCCTCCTATATCTATGCCACCCTCATAATCTCCAAGTGCCATTCTCATTACCCATTCCAGGTATAAGTTGAAGAGGTGAGGTGATAGTGGGCAACCTTGTATAACCCCACCAATGGTTCTGAACTCTTCTGTCAAACACTGTCCTTTTCTTACCCCAGCTGATGTCCTCTCTATAATCTCCTGATTGTTTCCAGTATTTTTGGTTCTAATCCCCATTCTTTCAAAATTTTAATCATTCCTTCCCTCCATGTGGAGTCAAACGCTTGTCTGAAAATCATTAAATACACAATAAAGATCTTTTTCCTTCTCCCCAGAATTTTGTCTATGATTTGTGAGAAAGGTGAATATATGATCAATTATTCCTCTACCCACCCGAAATCCCTGCTTGAGGCCTCATCACTTATTTCCTCTTCTTGCCTCGTTATTCTGCTTGTATGATTTTCGCTAGAACTTTATAAGCATGTGGTAATAGCTTGATAGGCCTATAATATTTGCGTAAGGTGGTGTCCCCTTTCCTGTGTGTTGGAATTATAATATTTCTAATCCAGGCTTTTGAAGCCTCTTGTCCCTCTACTATATCCTTGCATTCAGATCTCCCTGGACAATTCTATCCTGTTCGTAATACTAGGCAGGCAGTTAATTCTAATAGCCAGGCCTTCTCCATCACGAGGCTCAATACTACGCAGTACTCTAGAAGTTTTATTCCAGCTGTGACCAAGTTGTGGAATGATCTTCCTAATCGGGTGGTTGAATCAGTAGAACTTCAAAAGTTCAAAGTTGGAGCAAATGCTTTTTTGTTGACAAGGCGGACATAGTCTTTTTATAGTTTATTTATGACATATTTGTTTTTGATGTTGTTGATAGTTTATTATATGACATGTCTGTTTTGACGTTGTTTCTTATTTTAGAATGATTTATTGTTAATTTGTTCTCTTCATTTATTTATTTTCTTATTTCCTTTCCTCACTGGGCTATTTTTCCCTGTTGGAGCCCTTGGGCTTATAGCATCTTGCTTTTCCAACTAGGGTTGTAGCTTGGATAGTAATAATAATAATAATAATAAGTCATACAACCATCTTTCTACTATTTCACCACTAGATTCGAGTAATTCCTTTGGTATTCCATCTGTTTCTGGGGCTTTCCCACTTGACATATCTCTTAAAGCTTTTTTTCATTTCTTTTATCAAGAGATCTGGTGTTTCCTGTATGTTCCATAGGTCTCCTCTTAGTCCTGTTTAATCTTCTCCACTTACCCGTCTCCCACTTCCTTTCAGTTGTTCCTCATAGTGCGTTTTCCAGATCTCAACTTCACCTGCTGCTGATACCTTGTTACCATCTGCATCTCTTACAGCAATTCCATTGTTTTTCCAACCCCATGTTAATCTGTCTACTGCGGGGAATAGCTCTCTTGAATGGCCTTTTCTGAAAGATTCCTCACACGTTTTACACAGGTCTTCTATCCATTTCATTTTTGCTCCTTTGCATCTATTGTCTACTGCTCTGCACTTTTGTCTATAATTTGCTTTGTTTTATTGGGATGGGTCTTCATTCTTTGTCTTTTTTACTTCTCTTCTCTCTTGGCATGCATCTAATACTGTTGTTTTGCTCTCCCTCTCCTTCCCCAAAAAATCTCTGCTTCCTCTTTGATTATGTGTCATTCCCGACACCACTTTTCCTGTTATTTCGAGTCCTATTAGTGGTTCAAAGCGTCCTCCTATTCTTACTTTTAAGGCTGTTTTTACTTCCTCATTCTTCAGTTTATCCGCATTATACCTCACTAGTTCTTGACTTCTCCCTCTATCTGTCCGAAATTTGATGTGGATGTTTGAAAGTAATAGTTCATGTGATGTTCCAAAGTCTACTCCCCTAATCCCTTTTGTTCCTATCACTGATATTTTCCCTCTCTTGTTTGTAAGGATATAATCAATGCCGTTCTTATGAATTCCATCTGGGTGTGTCCATGTGTGTCTGTGCTATTCTCTATGATAAAAGTAAGTATTTGTTATATACAGTTGCTTACCCTAGCAAAATTCCAACATCATCTGTCCTCTCTCATTTCTCTCACCCGAATCAAATTGTCCCATCACATCCTCGTAGCCTCTTTTGTCATTTCCGATTTTACTATTGAAATCGCCCATCACCATGACTACATCACCTGTCTTTGTTTTCTCTATTTCCTCCTCTAACTGTGAATAGAAGTTTTCTACGTCTTCATCTTCATATGAGCTGTGTGGTTCATGTACATGGATAATCTTAAAGTTCTTGTGCTCTCATCTCAAAGTAACCGAAATTATTATTGAGTTCACAGATTTGTGTTGCAAATAAGCTCTTTGTGCTCTTTTTCCTAACATTAGTACTACTCCTTCTCTATGGATATTGCCTGTTCTACCTGAATAAAATATTTTTATTCCTTCTGAAGTCATTTCCCCCCTCACCCAACCAATAAGTCTCTGCTATTCCCAATACATTCCAAGTTTATCTGTCTATTTCTTCAATGGTAAACCTAAGTTTTGCTGGTGCAAAGAGCGTTGTTGCATTTACTATTCCAGATGTTGTTATTCCTTTTACTACCCATCTTTTTCATGCAGGTTTCTCGGCTAATAAGGTAGCCGGCTAGCCACTCCTCTGCTACCTGTTTGGACCATAACTCCTTTTCAATATTATTTGGAGTAGCCCTTGCAATAAGTTGTACTACAAGGGATTGCGCCTGGTAGGAGTTGTCTCTACCCCAGGATATATATATATATATATATATATATATATATATATATATATATATATATATATATATATATATATATATATATATATGTGTGTGTGTGTGTGTATATATA
>NC_090744.1:43276031-43283531 GCF_036898095.1 Palaemon carinicauda
AGAGAAAAAACTTGACAAAAAACTATCCGCTCACACATTGGGACCTCCCTTTCTAATAAAACACTGCACTCAACACCAGGAATAATTCAAAGATGAAAACCTACAGTATAGGAAAATATAAGCTACTGGACAGTATTAAAATGCAGTTACAACTGGTTATCCTATAATAGAATAAACAATGCAGGTGATTCTGAATGCTGCTATAAACGGGGCTGCGGGCCAAAGAACAACAAGCATCTGTTGACTTGAAAACCGTTAATGTTAATTTCTTCAAGAACTCTTCTAAAGAATTATTTGCATCTTCTCTGTAGGCTTCTTTTTCCTGAACTTGTTTATTGTCTGTCCTTCTTTTTTGGCTGATGTTCCACCATCTTGCTTTGCTTAATTGACAGCTCCATGGTGTAGTCTTCAGTTGACGAACACCATCGTTTTCTTTCTCCACTAATTTAAACAGTAGCTCAAACAAAGTCTGTCAATTAATAGGCTAACAGCAAACAATGAATTTTTTGCCTTCAAGGGTCTTGACATATTTCTAGCCTACCATACACCACACTAAATAGAAGGCAATCGTACAAGATATCTACAGTACTAGACACACATAGGTTACTGTCTTTCATTACACATGCCTTCAAATACAGTCTTTTTTCACTAAAATGTCCAATTACTGTATATGCTGTGTCCTGGGTCAACAAACCCTTCTGTCTTTGTTTTTTTCTGGGGACCTCGGGCAAGAAAGATGATACTATATGACCAACACCAAGAAACCTGGCTAGTGTCCCAATTTCCAAGTGTGCCAAGCTGAATTTTACCATACGTTCCCTGCTAGGTGCAGGGCACCATCCCTCTGTGATAAAAAGAAATATTTTGAGTGAGGGACTGAAGATGAACAAATTAAACAGGATAAAAATATAATTAAAATCAACAATAAAAATTGAAGAAGTAAATCTAGAAATAATTTTTATTTTTCTTACTTACTTTTCCACATCGTAACATTAAAAAAAAGATTGAACTTTAGTCTAGAATCTTCCTGTAACTTCCAAATATGTGGAAACATGATACAACCCCTATTGTGTGTGTCATACAGCATACCTTTTAACAAAAATACATAAGACTTGGTAACAAAACTACGTGAAAGAGAAATTTAATTCTTTAAAATATCGTAAATTTACATATACGGAACTAAATGAAAATACAGCTAAAGGAATGACGAAAATCTTATGTAATTTACATACATTACTTTATCTTACGTGAATGGAACTCACCTTACAAGCTGGCTATACATGTCTAAAATATGCAAATGAAATACATGAATAAAATATCATTCTCTTATGAACACCAGCTTTGTAAAATAATGTATATATATATATATATATATATATATATATATATATATATATATATATATATATATATATATATATATATATATATATATATATATGTATGTATATACATATATATATATGTATATATATATGTATATATATGTATGTATATATATATATATATATATATATATATATATATATATATATATATATATATATACTGTATATATATATATATATATAATGTAGTACATATTATGTATAATATATATTTCACGCTGACACTCACATATATACATTATATATAATATATTGTGTGTGTATATATATATATATATATATATATATATATATATATATATATATATATATATATATATATGTGTGTGTGTGTGTGTGTGTGTGTGTGTGTGTATGTAGGGTGTCACAGAATGAGCACAGCATGTCCGAGAGATAGAAAAAAAGGAGAGGAAAGGTGATTTATTGTGTTCGTGCAAACTTTGGTACCATGCGTTTGAGGGAGACGAGGAATTGTGGATTGTTTCCAGAAACATTGAGAAGTCTAAAGAAAGAAGCATCTCTCTCTCTCTCTCTCTCTCTCTCTCTCTCTCTCTCTCTCTCTCTCTCTCTCTCTCTCTCAGCTGGCAAGTGCGTGACCCGGAAGGGAATTTTTGTAGATGTTTGATAATAATATTGAAAAATAAATTGATCTAATAAATATTATGATATGAGTGAATGATAATATATATATGTATGTATTATTCATACATATAAATGTATGATGTAGGCTACATGTATGTATATATATATATATATATATATATATATATATATATATATATATATATATATATATATATATATACAGTATATATATATATATATATATATATATATATGTGTGTGTGTGTGTGTGTGTGTGTGTGTGTGTGTGTGTGCTGTTTGTGTTTTTGTGTTTGTCCTTATGATATGTAGATGTAAGTAATAAAATTCTTTTATTGTATACTTGCCTTAATTTTATATTAAAAATTTTGCCTGTGTGCAACGAAACGACTCCTAAATAAATATAATCAGAATAATAATAGTTTTTATATTTTCAACATATATATACAGTATATATATATATATATATATATATATATATATATATATATATATATATATATATATATATACTGTATATATATATTCATATATATATATATATATATATATATATATATATATATATATATATATAATATATATATATATATATATATATATATATATATATATATATATATATATATACATATATATATATATTTGTATATATGTATATATACATATATATAGTATATATATATATATATATATATATATATATATATATATATATATATATATATATATATATATATATATATATATAGTATATGTATGTGTGTATTATGACTTTAATTAAACTATTACTTGTTTGTATTACATTTTACCATCTTGACAATTTAAACCTGTCACCTAGCACTACTACACGTGTTACCTATACTAGTAGGTGAATTCTCTTTCTGTCTCTGCTTACAGTAGCGTTAGTCATAGGTCCCATCTCCTCTCCTTAAAGGGGTACTTTCCTCCAGACCTCCACCACCCTCTATCCTGCCCCCTTCCATTAGACATACCCAAGAGACGCCCCCCCCCCCACCCCCCACCCCACACTTCTCAGCATAGACCTGACGCACCTCCGCCCAGGCGAGCGGCTCATTCTTGGGCACTATCTTCCAGAAACATTGATTTGCTATTTAAAGTTTAAGCGGAAGAGAGTCTCTCTCTCTCTCTCTCTCTCTCTCTCTCTCTCTCTCTCTCTCTCTCTCTCTCTCTCTCTCTCTCTCTCAAAGGAGAGAGGGTAAAATTCACATACTTATAGGAATAAGCAAAAATGTTTATCCTTCTCTCTCCTGGATAGGAAGACAGGATAGCATACAAGAAGACGGGCAATGAATGAACATTTACCTTATGTTATAAATATGATGTTTCATGCAAACATATTCAATTGGAAAATATCTAAAACACTCTCTCTCTCTCTCTCTCTCTCTCTCTCTCTCTCTCTCTCTCTCTCTCTCTCTCTCTCTCTCTCTCAGACAGGAAGACAGGCTATGCTAATAGTGAGTTTTAATATTACTATTATCATTATTGATAATGCTTTTATCAATCATAACACACTTTTAATAACCCTAAAATTACATAACTTTTTACCTTCAGTTGAGAATCTTACCAAATGAAGCCCTTAGGACTGACAACTAGCAATTAGATATAGGGAGAAAGAGGAATATAACTTTCAAAGGAAAAGGGGACATTTTGCACCAAGATAAGAAGCCCTATCACACAGAATATCCCAAGATCTACAGATAGAATAGGTCTCGTGATATCCCTTCTGACATTATCTAGCGCTGAAATGGTTATTAGCCATCAAAGGAAGCAAGATTTCCGGTTGAATAACAACTGTATTTTATCAGTTGGTACTCCAGCTGTGACCAAATTGTGGAATGATCTTCCTAACCAGGCAGTTGAATCGGTGGAACTTCAGGAGTTCAAAGTTACAGCGAATGTTTTTATGTTTAACAGACTGACTAAGTCTATGTTCCCAGTTTATTAATGACGGATCTACTTCAACATTGTGACTGATCGTATGATACTCTATATTTATTATTCATTATTTATCATGTATTTTCCTTATTTCCTTTCCTTGCTGGACTATTTTCCCCTGTTGGAGCCCTTGGGCTTATAGCATCCTGCTTTTCTAACTAGGGTTGCGCCTTACCTAATAATAATAATAACAATAATAATAATAATAATAACCCAGAAAGCTAATATCAGGACAGTACGTAAGACAGACTTTATACTCTCTGATAATACAGATATTTTCGTTGTATAGTCTAGTTCATACTAAAGACTGCAAATCAAAGCTTGGGCATAGAAGGGTAAAGCCTACCTGACACTTGCGCGCATTTTTGCCACGCACTGGCACACATTGATGCGTGCCAGTGCGTGCCACTACTGGTGCTTTTCCCGCACTGTTCACGACCAGTTCGCGCATCGTTCACGCGACGTTCACGTGACGTTCACGCCATGGCACGAATTGGCACGCATAGTTCACGAGAAGTTCACGACACGTTCACGCGAGTTCGCGCATCATTCCGCATCGTTTCCGCATCGTTCACGCCAGTTCACGCCAGTTCACGAATTGGCCACTCCATATAAAAACGGGGCTTCTCCAACCCGAGGACATTCTTGGATTGGCTTCGGAAGAGACAACAATGCTTTCTGTCAGAGACACCATTGCATTGAGAAGAAACGTATCTTTTTCGTTTGTATTTTTTGTTTCCCTTTATTTTTGTTTCAATAAGAAAGCATTTGATTTACATATAAATAGCAGACATAAAATATGTACAAGTATTAAGAAAGCATTTTATTTTAACATTAAAAGCAGCAAACATGAAAAGTTTTTAGGCTGTTGATTTTAAGGTAATAGAGAAAAAAGTGTGTTGAAATAAGAAATCATTTTATTTTTACATTAAAACAGAAAACAGAAAAAATTTGTTTTGCTCCTCATTTTAAGGTAATAAAGAAGAATAAGTATGTTGATGAAATAAAACATCATTTTATTTTTACATTCAAACAGCAAACTTAAAAATTTCTTGGGTGTATTTTTCAGTTCATTTTTATTTAAAACAAAAGTTTTGGGTCTTGATTGGTAATAGAGGAAAATAAGTGTGTGTATGAAATAAGACATCATTTTATTTTTACATTCAAACAGCAAATATAAACAATTATTAGGTTTATATTTTTCTTTCCTTTTCATTAATTTTTTCGTTTCCTTTTTGTTTCTTTTCATTATAAAGTTATAGAAATAGTTTGAAATAAGATATCATTTTTTTTTACATTAAAACAGCAAATATAAAAATTTATTAGGTTTATTTTTCTTTCCTTTTCATTAATTTTTTCGTTTCCTTTTTGTTTCTCTTCATTATAAAGTTATAGAAATAGTTTGGAATAAGATATCATTTTTTTTTCACATTAAAACAGCAAATATAAAAATTTATTAGGTTTATTTTTCTTTCCTTTTCGTTAATTTTTTCGTTTCCTTTTTGTTTCTCTTCATTATAAAGTTCACGCCACTTCCTGCATTGTTCACTCCAGTTCACGCCAGTTCCCGCACTGTTCACTCCAGTTCACTCCAGTTAGCGCATCGTTCACGACTATTTTACGACTATTTTGTGCGTGCCAATGCGTGCCACAAACTTTAAACATTTCAAAGTTCTGGGCACGCATGGCACGCATTGGTACGCTCTGGCACGCGAGTTCCAGCACTGTTCACGACATTTTCACGACTCGTTCTCGCGAGTTCGCGCATCAATGCGTGCCAGTGCATGCCACGAATGCGTGCAAGTGTCAGGTACCCTTAAGAATGCCCCGATATCTAATAAGTTCGTGATCTAGGCGTATCACTTGGCTGTAACTCGTCTTTCAATCCCCAAATAAATAATGTAGTAAAAATTGCTTGTTATCATATTAGAAACATTGCTTTTATAAAGAAGCACCTGAATGAACATTCTGGAAAGAAACTTATGATAAACTGTTATTACCAGGATTGACTACTGAAACTCCATCTACAACAATTTCCAAAAGTGCAACTTAAGAAATTACAAAACATGATAAACAGAGGAGCAATACAGATAAAAGGTGTCCTACCCCGAGAAAGGATCACTTATAAACTAATTAATTTACACTAGCTGCCTATTAAAGCGAGATTTGATTTCTAAATATGTACAATAACCCACCAAGTTATCAAAACCGAATGTCCAAAATACCCAAGAAAATTGCTACATGTTGTGCAGCCAAAAAAATCGGGTTAACACGAGAATAGTTACAGATGGTTTCAAATGATTGGAACCTAGATATATGTCTACTGTAGGCTTAGTCTAGAGCCTTTAAATATGTGGCCCCGAGGCTACAATAAGCTCCCACAAGACATTCGAGAGACTGAAGATATTAATGCTTTCAAGAGGAAACTGTAAGTGCTTCGATAGAAGCGATTCAACAATAGACGACCAATATGCGGTTTGAAATGTGGAATGCTTTCGAACGAACAAGGGAAAATAACGGTTGATGTCCTGTAGAGAGTAGGGTTTCCCTGCAGTATACGACCAGAAAATCAGCCCTTAAAGTAAAGTAAAGGTAAGTAACATATAATACGTAATTTTAACTCTGTAAATCTGGATTGGGTTACCACCCCTCTCTCTCTCTCTCTCTCTCTCTCTCTCTCTCTCTCTCTCTCTCTCTCTCTCTCTCTCTCTCTCTCTCTCTCTCATACTAGAAAATAATTAAATTGGGAAACGCTAAAGGTTGACGTGCATTTAGCTTATTTATTCAAAAAAAAAAAGAAAAAAAAAATCGCTTTCTTTTATGTACGTTTAGCTGGCCAGGCTCGGTACCACATTCGAGTCTCGAACCGGACGAGGGGAACTGATGGGCGAGTTCCTGAAAATTGAGATTACCTCTTAAACCGAAGTTTCAAATTATGTATCCACTTGTTAGCCGACTAGTGTGGGGCGCACCTAATGGGAGATGGAATAAGATAAGAAGAGAAGATATCAAACGTGTGTAATTGTATTAACACTTGTGGCCTATCCAAACGGGAGGGCCTCGAAGAGGTATTCCTCATCTTACCACCGGGGGTCAAACCCTTCAAAGTCTCTCTCTCTCTCTCTCTCTCTCTCTCTCTCTCTCTCTCTCTCTCTCTCTCTCTCTCTCTCAAACGGCTATGCTTTCCCTGTAGTGCATTCCTCATAGTATATCGGCTTGTGTATAAAAGCCATATTTTCATATAGAATCTTGGCAACAAGTTTTATTATCATCTAAATACATCATCAAACAGGGAAAATTATGTTGCCAGTTTTTCTGTGTGGTCCCAGACTGATTTTCAGCATCAACAAATAATATCGTAAAAATTCCGCAAAAATAACATATTTTCAAATTATTTACAGTGTGTAACAATTTTAAATGGCCACAATTATCCAGTTTTGGAAAATGTGTGATAAAGACTAATAGTGTGTGACTATTTTGTACTTATGGTATAAATGTTCACCAAAAGATTCTGCTTCTAGCAACTTAACAAGTAATTCTTATTGCAAAA
>NC_090744.1:43291031-43301031 GCF_036898095.1 Palaemon carinicauda
GCTAGCACTATCCAACAATTCATTTTATCTTATTCATTAAAACTGTACACTCTGATAAATCTCTAGTGTGGCATCTAAAGCTTTCCAAATGATTAGCGCTTAATACCATTTGGTCCCCACAAACATATTAACACTTGTCTTAGAACCAGAAATGTCTCACGGAAGAGCCACCCTCAACGTCAGCATAAGAAGACAGAATTGGTGGGTGAGGCAAATACAATTAACAATAGAATCAAAGTACACTACTACACAACGCTTCGTACTTATATATGTAATGATTAGAATAGTAATATTACATGTTTAAAACAAATGACGTAATATGTCATGTTGGTTGGAAGAGCTGGCCGTGAGATTTGCTATGGTCAACTCAAATTGTGTACAGGATGTAAGATGCTAAGTTGTCATTCTTTCTTAGTGTCAACACATTAACTCTTCGTGTGAAAGTTTGTGACGTCACCGGATGCAGGTGTCTTCCGATTCCGTCACTTATCCAAATTAAAGCAAGTGTACGATTTTTGGGATATCAGTAATTTGTTCAGTTCTTATCTAAACTTCACCAGAATTGGTCATGTGGACCAACACAGCTTCCTCCAGTGATGGAGATGTTTAACTCAGTTGTTTATATACAATAAAACTTAAAAACCACCAAGATGTGTTCAATAAACCATCTAAATACATCTGAAAACAACTCATACTCAAATGTGTGCTTAAGACAGTAGCACACCAATAAATGGTGGCAGCGCTTAAACTCAAAGACAGCGGTTAAACTCTAAGAATTAGAGAAATATCTTCAAGACTTCAAAATAAATAGCTGTAAAACCAGAGATATATCTTCAAGACTTCAACATAAAAGCTGTAATACCTGATAAAGATCTTCAAGAACTCAGAACTATCTACAAGAATCTACAATTTTGACTAAGTCCAACGAAAATGCTAACACCAACATATGTTAGTATACAAATAGAATCTTCAATCAACATCCTAGGAAACCCAAGGACTGGCATTCAACTATTGCAAAACATATCCAGGAAGACCTACATTCTACAAGAAACTAGAACGAGACATCGCTAACAAAACATCAAGAGAGAGAGAGAGAGAGAGACGACTCGACTTCATATATAAGCTAAGTACAAAGATTTTGTATTCATTTCAGTTTGTGCAGTGAAGTGTAGTTATCACAAGTCGTTAGTCAATTATTACTGGGGTGAGTGAATTCCTAAACTTTGTTATAAGAAACTCCGAATTCTCATTTAGAATTTTTTCTTTCTTTGTGCTAATTCCTTTTTCTTTCATAAACTCTTGGGGGGAAATGTATTGGGATTAGTAACATTGTTGGGGGAATTTTATTATACATATGCGTTTACGCAGTGGGCGTCTGTACTCATATAGATATTTTGATAGGATTGAAAGGGGTCAAAGAGATAGAAAAAAAAAGAATACAGCAGTCATGGCTCCTCCTGTCAGCCCTACCCCTGGACCTAGTGGTGTAGGCCAGGCTAATCCTCCTCCAATTGTGACGCTTGTAAATGCCAGGTCAGCAATCCTTCCTTTTCAAGGCCGTGTCAACGGGTTCTTGCCACAAAATGTGGAGTCATGGATTTCATCCGTTGATGCCCATTTAAATGCCAAACAAATCGTAGATCCTTTTGTACAATTACAAGAAGCTAAAAGTTTTATAGATTTTTCTAAGGGGGATGCGAGTGCGTATTTAAGAGGTGTTTCATTTCAGGAAGCAGTTACTTGGGATGATTTCAAAGTTAGGTTACGCGCGATCTATGGGGGTGAAGAAGCTTTGGATGTAGTGTTAACGTTACGAAATACACTTAATCAAGCCACTATGAATCGGCTTAATGTTGTTGAGAGAGCAGCTCTCATAGCTGATAGGCTTAACGAATATCAGGACATTTTAGGTAATTCCACTTGGGTTACTAACGATAATATCTCCGTGAAAGATTTTTTACGATTAATGTATTTAACTTGCATGACACTTATGTTGCCTGAAGCTTTAGTGCGGTGCTTTGATAAGAAGTTAATGCCTGCAAGTACGGAATTGGATGTCTATAAACAGATAAAGAAGCACATGTCCAAGTGTCCAGATCTCGATCCCGTGTTAACTCAAGTTTTTGCTAAGAATGAAACAAAACCACAAACAGTGAACGTAATTAATAATCCAGTAGCGGGAGTGACGTGTTACAACTGCAAACGTCAAGGTCACATAAGCGCAGACTGTAGAACGAAATTTTGTTCAGTTCACAACACAGGATCACATTCTTATAGTCAATGTTACGCGCGTAAGACACAACAATATCCTAGAAATACACAGTCAATTCCACAGTCAGTTCCATATGGAAATAAAAAGAAAAATCCTCATTTTAACAATAAGAAGAAACAACAAAATGTCAATGCAGTTCAGAGTCCGAAACAAACAAACACTTCTTCAAATATCGCTGAGCCTGGGCCGTCAAACCAGACCTCGCAAAGTCAGCCTAATTTTCAGAATGTGCAGAGCAAAGCAAATACCACATAGTTAACTCTAGAGGGGAAGAGAGTGATGTTGGGTCAAGGTCATTTATGTCAACATCAATAGTATTGAATAATCAATTTAATGTTTTATCAGATAATTGTGAGACAATAGATTTTCCTATGAAACACACGGCCGAATTAAGTAAAACAGTGCATGCTCCCGTAGATTTGCAACGAATTCATACAATAATAAGCCAAAATGAGTTACGGCCAACCTTATATGCTGTAAATTTAGAACACAAATCCTTTACGTTATTTTTTGACTCTGGTAGTCCACGTAATATTATGGATTTGAAGACGCATCATTTGTTGTTTTCGAACTTTCCGATTGAAAAATCAGGAATCAGACTTTCAGGTATAGGAAATAATGAATTAAACGTCATAGGCATAACTCATATTCAGTTCAGAGTCGGTAATCGCACGTTTGCCGATACATTTGTTGTTGTGAAAAACATTAATATGTATCCAGCTGTAATTATAGGATACCCATCTATGGGAAATCAAAACATTATCTTAGCTCCTGCAAAGCACGGCGTGTATATCAAAGGGAAATTCTATAAGTCTTCTAATACTTTAAAGTCAGTTTTGGATAAAAAGGAGACGACAAATGTAACCGTAACGTACGTTGAAGAACCAATAACTTGTCTCACTAATAAAGAAATAATACACGCGACCCAGCAGAATTCTCGTTCACCCGTAATATCATCTTGCACGCAATATATCGAACCAAACATACCTTCGAATTTAATAGTGCAAATAAAGAAAACACTACCGGGATCTGAAATATTAATCCTTTCCGATACTTTGAAAACCAACGGATTGTCTGTCACACAAGCTATTTATACAGTAGGCTCACATCAGCAATGTAATATCGAAGTCTGTAATCATTTAAATAACACTTTAGTAATTCACAAAAATCAACATATCTTGGATGTAGAAGTTTATAAACATCGTATTCTTACCGTTGCTGAAATCAATCACTCTAAATCAGTTGCGGATGAATCCCTTTTACGATCTATCAAAAATAAAATCAGTAAGGACATTCAAGACGAAGAAATTCAGCAGAAAATTTTTGAACTTTTAAATAAATATACAGATGTCTTTTCCACTACGGATGGATCCTTAGGGAAAACAGATGTGATCGAGCATCAAATAAGGTTAAAAGACAAACAGAAAATTATATATGTACCCTCGTACAGACTCCCTATGAAATTCCAGAATGAAATAAATGATGAAGTAGGTAAAATGTTAGAGGAAGGAGTCATTAGAAAATCAAATAGCCCTTATAATTTTCCTTTAATAGTTGTACCGAAAAAAGATCGAACATGGCGTATCTGCGTCGACTTTCGTCGTCTAAACGAGGAAACGATCCCTGATCGATTCCCAGTGCCATGTACTGACGATATTTTGTCTTTGTTAGGTCAGAATAAATATTTTACCAGTTTGGACTTACTTAAAGGCTTTCACCAGATATCATTAGAAGAAGATAGTATCCCATACACAGCCTTCAGCACAGCCAGGGGACATTATGAATTTTTACGGATGCCTTTTGGTTTACGTTGTGCTCCTATAACATTTACAAGAATGATTAACATAGTGTTTGGAGACTTGTTAGGGGATATATTGCATGCCTATATGGATGATCTTGTAATCTTTTCCAACACCTTAGAGGAACATCTACGTAAGTTAGAACTAGTACTACAGAGATTAAGACAACATAACTTAAGGGTAAAGATTAGTAAGTGTGAATTTTTCAAAACAGAATTGATATATTTGGGTTTCATGGTGTCAAGCCAAGGTCTTAAAGTAGTCCATGATAAGGTGTCGGCTATACGTAATTTTCCCATACCTACTAATGTCAAGGGAATACAGCAATTTCTGGGTTGTAGTGGATATTACAGGCGTTTTATACGCAACTATTCAATAATAGCCGCTCCTTTAACTGATCTTACGAAGAAGGGCGTAGATTTCATATGGTCTGAGCAACATCAACAGGCGTTTAATACTTTGAAAGATGAACTGTGTAGTTCTCCTATCTTAAAATTTCCTGACTTCGGTAAGGAATTCTTCATTGCAACAGACGCCTCAGACTTAGGAGTGGGAGGGGTATTGCTTCAGCAATATGATAAACAGTTTTTCCCGATAGCTTTCTATTCTCGAAAATTGAGAACTTCCGAAAGTAAATATGCAGTAATAGACAAGGAAGGACTAGCTATTGTTAATTCGCTAGTGCATTTTAAGTTCATAATTTACGGTTATCCCGTTAAGGTTCTTACTGACCATAAACCACTAACAGAGTTCTTTAAAGGCTTCAATCACAGCCCTAAACGAACTCGGTGGCATTTAATCATTCAAGATTTTGGCGCAAGAATCGGGTATTTACCTGGGAAAGCAAATATCATTGCGGATGCATTATCACGCAACCCCGTGTCATCTTGTACGGAGTCTTTAGCTGAATTAATAGATATATCAACATCCATGCCTATTGTAAAAACAATATCTGAACAAGAAGATTTAGGCTGGAGTGCTGAATTGTTACAGACTGAGCAAAGAAAAGATCAGAAAATAGAAACAATTATAAATGCTTTGAAAGGCAATCATAAAGAAAAAGAATATATAAAGTATAAGCAGCAGAATTATGTAATCAAAGATAATATTCTGTGTAGAACTGTGACAAGGAAAACCCGCAATACACCACATGTAACTAACGACCAGGTAGTAGTACCAAACTCACTTGTTTCCACTGTCCTGAATTGGTTGCATTCAAATCCATTACATGGACACCCTGGGTTCTCATTAATGTCACAGAAAGCCAAATCATTGTTTTATTGGCATACAATGCTTACAGATATAAAAAGACACATAGCTAATTGTCGCACATGTCAGGAAAACAAAGGGCATACGAAAACACCTGTTAGCTTAGGAGCTTATCCTGTTCCCAATCAACCCTTTGAAAGAATACATTTAGATTTGTTAACAGGATTTTACGAGTCAGACAGAGGGAATAAGCACCTCTTAGTAATTATAGATGCTTTAACTCGATATACAGAACTAATAGCGCTTAAAACTAAAACTGCGATTGAATGCGCTAGGAAGTTTTACGAGTGTTACATTTGTAAACATGGAATTCCACACATGATAATCTCAGACTCGGGTGGTGAATTTAATAATCACTTTCTTATCTCATTGTGTGAATTCCTCAACATAAAGAAGGTTAATACCATGATATATCACCCAGAGTCTAATGGGCTAGTGGAAAGAGCAAATAGGAAGATATTAAATATATTAAGGGTAACACTAGGGGGATCAGACCCCAACTGGGATATTGCAATACCGGCGGCACTGAGTACTCTGAATCATTCATATCATATATCAATTAAAATGTCACCGCATGAAGCATTGTATGGTACCCCAGTTAGAACACCTTTCCATGTATTAACGCCTACAACTAATCTATCAAATCCTTTAAAAGAATGTATAAATGCAAGTATAAGTCGATATGATATCCTTCGAAAGAATTTAGAAGAATCACAAATCATAATGAAAAGGAATCATGATAAAATAGCGAAACCAACTAAAACATATACCGTGGGTGATAACATCTATATTCAAATCAATGTCAGAAAAGGGCTCAACTATAAACTAACACCTAAGTTTGAAGGCCCATTTAACATTTTGGAAATATTAACGGCCAATAGGTTTAGAATTCAAAACGTAGCCCAACCCACGGATGAGAGAATAGTACCATTGTCTCACATAAGAAATTAAAAAGAAGTGAGGAAAAATTTTTAATTTTTGTAACTAAAAAGTTTTCTTTTTAATACAGGAGTAATTACATATATTTTTTCTCGTTACAGGTTTCCAAGATGAATTTTTTGTTGTTGGGAGTGATATTGTTCGCTCAGACATTTTTTTCGTATGGGATGAGTTCTAAGACTAAGAATATATATTTTAAATATGGAAATATAGTTGAGAGACAAGAAGACATTTTTATTACGTCAACCAACGTAATTGTCGAAGTGCATATGCAAGCAATTTTTCTTCAAGAGAATGATGTCACTAGCTTAAGAACCGCCATTTCAAGGTTTTCTGCATCATTGGATGAGTTGCATAGGAGACATTTTCATTTGACTACTAAGAGTTTGCTTGGATCAACATTTAAAGTTGCAGAGATGCTATCTGATGACTTAAAAAATAAGACTGGAGAGACAGGATCTTTGGCTTATGACCTTTTGATGTGGACTGTAGGACACGAACAAAAAGAAAGACGGAATCCGTTCATTTATGCTGCATTAAGCATCTTTGGGTCTGTTGCAAGTTTAGGTTTAGGACTTTCCAATCGTCTTAAAATTAGTAATCAAAATAAGAAAATTGAGTTCTTGACTCATAAAGATGAATTGATTATGTCAGAACTAAGGGATCAGTTAGCTTCAATCAATAAAATTATGGATTTGTTAAATGAACATTCAGATAATATCGTTCAAATTATGGAAGTACAGGATTTGTTAGCAACATTAACGTATTATGATTCAAAGATAGATCACATACATAACAGAATTGCACATTTCATTGAGAAATCCAAGGATTATGTAGAAGCTATCACGTTAGCAACTAAAGGTGTATTGTCGCCCCATTTGTTGCCTATACGTTACTTAAAATTAGTTCTGGAGAACACTAGGGATAAACTAGGCTATGTTCCTTTGTTAGACGAACATAGGTTAGAATTTTATTACAGCCTAATTACAGTAAACGTAGATAATAACAAGATTAGGATTACAATTCCCTTTGATTCTTCTGATGCCTGGCAATCTTACAGGATATCACCATTTCCGACTTTCATGACGAATCACTCAAATCCAGTAATATCCAGTTTGACAGGACACGTATTGATTTCCCCAGACAAGGAAACATATACGGTCATTAAAGACTTAAATCAATTAACTCACTGTTCAGACGCAATGGATAGAAAAATATGTACAGCTGACTCATTTGAATTCCGTAAAAACTTGATGGATTCATGCGAGTTAGGTGTAGTGCTAGACGGTGCTCTCTCCCATACAAGTGAAAATTGTCTGGATAAGCTTTATCCCTTTGACAATAAAGAATTCAATTGCAGACTAAATAATGGCTCGTGGATACGATACGACAAGGACGGCTTCAATAAATCATGCCCTGACGGATCCACATCCTACAACCACATCTTCGTCGCAGCAGATGGCTGTATCGGGACTTCCCCGAATTCCATGGTGACTGGCCTACGGACAATCATCAGAGAACGTGCTTACTTCGCGAACTTCACGTGGACCTCTATAACGCCCGCACTTCCTCTCCCCTATAAAGGAAGTGTGGCGAAACACTTAATGAAACTTACCGAAAAGGACCACCTGTCGCCGACTTACACAGAGATTCTTCAACCTATATTACTAGCAGGTTTATTTGGAACGGCGTTAATTTTTATCGCCGTGAACATCCTTGTTTGGCGTAGGTTACGGCACAGCAAGCAGCTACAAAGGAACGAGTTGAATAGCCCTGACAATACCCTTACCCTGATACAATTCAAAGCTGTATGAGTGGCCACCTCATTCGCTAAGGGAGTAATTTGTCAGGATGATGTTTGTATGAAAAGCTGACTAGTACGCTAGTAATATGTAATTAAAGAAATTCTCTACATTTGCATTGTTAAAAAATACATTTAAAATAACATTTAAAAAAAATAAATTAAAATAAAAAAGGATATAAATCATTTTTTCTCTCGGCATCTAATAAAAATTATCAGCCGGAATGTTAAAAAAGAAAAGAGAAAAAAAAAAAAAAGAAAAAAATATAAGATATATAACAGAATCTATGGGCATCTAATAAAATGTATCAGCCTATATATAAATATATATATATATATATATGTACGAAACCGTGGTACGTGTACGTACCAGGAATTCGTATTTGTGCACTGAATATTGAGTATCTTGTTTCTGACAAAGGTAACAATTATTCTTTATCAAGTTACCGAATCATTTGTAAGTCAGAATTTGTTTTGTTTTTTGGTACCATGTAATCATTTGCTAGCAATGTACCATATATGTGATCTTGGTTTTATCATGCATTTTTCTTTTTGCTTTGGTAATATCTTTTTTGTATGCATTATTGTTGTTAGTTTTGATGTGCCTATTTGGACATTCGTCCTCAGTTGGATATAGCTAGTTTTGGACAATGAATGATACGTATGTCCAGTCACACCTAATAACCATGTTCGGCTTGTTGTTAAATTTTTGTAAAAAAAAAAATTGAGATAGCTGGCCGAGCATATGTAATGATTAGAATAGTAATATTACATGTTTAAAACAAATGACGTAATATGTCATGTTGGTTGGAAGAGCTGGCCGTGAGATTTGCTATGGTCAACTCAAATTGTGTACAGGATGTAAGATGCTAAGTTGTCATTCTTTCTTAGTGTCAACACATTAACTCTTCGTGTGAAAGTTTGTGACGTCACCGGATGCAGGTGTCTTCCGATTCCGTCACTTATCCAAATTAAAGCAAGTGTACGATTTTTGGGATATCAGTAATTTGTTCAGTTCTTATCTAAACTTCACCAGAATTGGTCATGTGGACCAACACAGCTTCCTCCAGTGATGGAGATGTTTAACTCAGTTGTTTATATACAATAAAACTTAAAAACCACCAAGATGTGTTCAATAAACCATCTAAATACATCTGAAAACAACTCATACTCAAATGTGTGCTTAAGACAGTAGCACACCAATATATATACACAGGACTTCTGTATCAAAAACACAAACTACACACTTCTTCATCCCCGCCACTATCCATAAACTAAGGGGTCAGTTGCCTTGATGTGTGTTCTCCAGATATCTATATCAAAAGCATCTTTCTCCTTCACTTTATTATACCGTCTAATCCTTTGTCTCCTCTTAACTTCCTACCCTAAACAGGTTCCTACTAAGGTGTCTTTACCACCACCCTCACCCATCCTTACTACATGGCCACACCATCTCAACCTTGGCACTTTTATCATATCAGTAATCTTTACTACCTTTGAACATGTAAGTTATTCAACCGTCAATCTCTTACAGAGTAAGATTTTCAAAACACAACACCACTTTCTCATATTTGTTCGCTCCTGCTTTTATTCTTCCTCCCTTCTTAATTCATATGTTTATGAGTCATACAACAATACTGCTTTGATTAGAGTACACTCATCATCATCATCATCTCCTCCCACGCCTATTGACGCAAAGAGCCTCGGCTAGATTTCGCCAGTCGTCTCTATCTTGAACTTTTATATCAATGCTTCTCCAGTCATCATCTCTTACTTCACGTTTCATAGTCCTCATCCATGTAGGCCTGGGTCTTCTAACTATTCTAGTGCCTTGTGGAGCCCAGTTGAAAGTTTGGTAACTAACCTCTTTTGGGGAGTACACTAGATCTACATTTTTAGTTTGTTTTCCACACTTTTGTC
>NC_090744.1:43306031-43311031 GCF_036898095.1 Palaemon carinicauda
ATCAGGAAACCTTTCCGAGCTAAATTGGCACCCCCAGCGTGTCGGTGCAAATCTGCCTCACTAAAAAGAGTCGACTATAGATTTAACACATTTTAAGAATATCAATTCAAAGGTTATGAAATCGTTGGTTACATGACTTCTGTGGGTACTGTAGCATTATTTAAAAGATTGGAATACTGTTAACAAATAGGAATTAGGGATATAAATAAGTGTCATAAATACAATCATATTTATGGCTTTTGTTATCTCAAAAAATTATAGATATTATAGGCCTACTAGAACCATTGTTTGCTGCATTCCCCGTGTGTGAGTGCTGTGGTCATTTATTCATTGAGTTTCTATTTATTTATTATTGTTAGCATTATTAGTTTGTTTACGTACGTTTTGGTTTGGTTTTCCTTATAGATCCACACATTATTTATTCTTGATTATTGGATTTTGTCTTCTAACGAATGCCTCATCGATTATATATTTACATCCAGATAGTACAACCCTAGATCCCTCTCTGGTTACGGCTCATTTAACACTTACGCTGAATAGTCTGGCCTATTCTTTACGCATTCTTCTTTTCCTTATACGTCTGACCGAGATAACCGACAAATTCTTCTTCACTCAAGGGGTTAATTACTTTTCTGTAATTGTTCAGTGGCCACTTTCCTCATGACAATTTTACGGGTAGAATAGACTCTTTAGCTATGGTAAGTAGCTCTTCTAGGAGAAGGACACTCTCAAATCAAACCATTGTTCTCTAGTCTTGGGTAGTGCCATAGCCTCTGTACCAGGGTCTCCCACTGTCTGGGGTTAAGAGTTCTTTTGCTTGAGGGTATATTCTTCCACGCAGTTCTATCTGTTTCCTTGTTTCTTTTATTTTCACTGGTCTATTTTCCCTGTTGAAGCCGTCATATGACTTATAGACCCCTGCTTTTCCAACTAGGGTTGTAGCTTAGTTAATAATAATAATAATAATAATAATAATAATAATAATAATAATAATAATACTATGAGGAATGGATAAATGTTGGCATATATAACTAAAAAATATAGTGTAACACAATATATACTTTGAACATGATAATCACATACAAAAGCATCCATAAACCAAACACCACAACAAAGAACACTTGTATATTTAAAACTATAAAAATACTTACCTCACACGCACAAGGTTCTCCACACACGAAACAGATTATAGGAAAACATGAATCATATTGCACAGATGTATACCAGGTGTGATGGAAAAAAAAAAAAAAGAGATCAATGTATTACTACGATACATACACGCGAACTAACCCACATTCATACTATCAATAATTAAGTAACCGATATCCCATCAACTTTCATTTTCACTGACCCCAGGAATAACTTACACCGCTGGCGGTGGGGCGGTGGGGGTGGGGGTGGCTGTTATCACCAGGGTTAGACCAATGACTATACACTGAATGAAGAAAGGAAGGCTCAAAATATGAATATTAATACACTAGTTGGCAGCTCCAAAGTTAATACAATAGTTTGAACGCTCAGTATTCAGATGGCGTTGTAGGTCTATCGTTTGTCGTCTGTTTGTTTATATTCAGAATTTGACAGTTGACACAAACGAAATCATGGCGCCACCAGTGAATTAATCACACAGTGTGTTTTTTGCAATAAACGAAAAGAAACCGATCCTTATTAGGTGTTTCACAGGTTCCCTAAGGACAAAGAACGGTGAGTACTAACAGTATAAATTGAAATATGTGCTCCTAATGAGTAGGCCCCACCGATATTGGATATAAGATTAAGGCTAGGCATCCGCAATACACTTTTCTCAAACTTTTTTGTTTGGTCATAAAGCTATTGAAATAATGTATTTCCCAGAAGCTGACATATTTGGCGTTAGGAAAATGTTTAGTGGTATGTATTATATTTAACTTTGATTTAACTTATAAGTGTATGAATATTTCAGCATGTTTGCAAACCTGAGTCGCATTACAGGAGTAAACTTCTTCAACATATTATTTTGTTAGTGTTCCTTGTCTTCTTATTTTTCTATTTCCTAAATAAAGACTAACATTTTAAAGTATTTGTAAACTGTATTTATTTGTATTTGTATTTTCATGAACATTGAATGTTTGTTTACTGTCTGTATTTTCTATGTTTGCATAATTGCTCTGTCTTATGTTTGCACTATGTATTTAATTTTTGAAGAAAACCTTTATTTTTTAGTGTTATGTTCTCTCACATTTATAATTATATTAGAGTTTATTTGCATGTGATTCATAATGCAATTTTGGTTTGTATGTTTTTTTTTTTTTTACAATTTTTATATGTGCAATATTATTTACTGAGTTATTCTTTCTTATTTGTGTATAATCTATTAAAGTTCATTTGCATGTGATCTGTCTTGCATTTTTGGTTTTCTTGTATGCTACCTTATTTCTATTTCCAACCCCCTTTTGATTAGTTTTGTGGGTGATACAATTTAGAGAGTTATTTTGTTCCTTTTGTTTGTATATTTATACATTCATTAGTTTATATTTCTAAAGAGTATACAAGAGTGCATTATGCCTTTCCGTTTCAATAAAAAGAAAATTACAATTGTGTTTTGTATACACCTAATATCTCCATGCTACAGTGGCCTACAAACTGTGATTAAATGTATGCCTACACAAACGAACTTGCGGCTAAGTTAAACCTATCAGATATACAGTATGTTTTACTTTATTCGAGCGTGATAATGTATAGAACATTTAAAAATTATTGTTATATACAATACTTAAATTTTTACGAAAATTAACTGAATTATAAGAGATATAGCTATTAAGTTTCTGAAAAAAAATAGACGGAGAAACTTATGGATATGTATTCTTAATCTATATATGTACCTATTTGTAAACTTTCAATTTAGTTATCTAAAGTCTAAGAATGTCATAAATATAAGAATACAATATACTAACGTAGTAATGCAAATTATGAACAAATATGTCGCAAAATTTACAATCTAATGCCATCTTATATTCCCGTAAGCATTACCGCTCTAAATGTTTGACCGCTCGTTCAATAGATGGAGCCATTCGTTTTGCATGGGAGTATCTGGCATCTTTTATTGGCACACTCATTTGAGTAGTATTAGGCTTAGCCTTCCTAGTTCCTAACTTCCTATCTTCCTTCAGTACATAGTGTTTGGGTTAAGCAGCCCACACACGCTCAAATTTTTGGTCCAATTTTTTTATGTCAAATTATTTGACATGAATTTGATCGTGTGTGGCGTAATTTGATGGCCTAAAAGGTTTGATGTCAAATTTTTTACTGATCTGATTTCAGTAGATATTTTTGAGCCAACGTCAAATAATTTGTGCGTGTGTGGTACCTAGCAATAATTTGCGCAAATTAGTTAGTGATTAAACATAATCTGAGGAGGACGTGCGCGGCTCATCGTCATCATGGCTCCAACAAAACATGAAAAGAAATTTCTTCTTGAGTTTATTGATGTTTATAGAAGTTTACCATAACTTTGGAACATTAAAAAATTTGACCAAAAATTTGAGCGCTTTACTTGGCTATTTTCCCTGTTGGAGCCCCTTGGCTTATAGCATCCTGCTTTTCCAACTATGATTGTAGCTTAGCAAGTAATAATAATAGTGATAATGTATATATATATATATATATATATATATATATATATATATATATATATATATATATATATATATATATATATATATATGTGTGTGTGTGTGTGTGTGTGTGTGTGTGTGTATGTGTATGCGTAATTATAGATTATATAATCATATGTATTTATAAAAGTAAATATTTCTTTTTGTAAATATTTATACATACATAAATATTTACTTATATATATATATATATATATATATATATATATATATATATATATATATATATATATATATATATATATATATATATATATACATGGTATGTGTGTATCCTCATGAATGTACTTTTTAATCGAAAATAATAACAAAATGCATATCCCATTCAGTTATAGATTCCAACTTTACAAACTTCTGGAGTGAATTTATCCGTGTATTCCTGTACAACGAAGTGCAGAATTCAATGCAAAAATATTTGTACAATTAGTGTTATTGAGAGTCTTTCAAATGGTGATATCGCACAACGCATAACTGTGTTTTCTTTGGTTATATATGGTCTCACAAGATCTAATAGTTTGTCAAATGATTCTTCGTCCATGCGAAGAAAGTTCTTGAAAACATCAGGTTCAATAATTCTCAGTTCATTTAATAAAGGAGCATGACCAAATCGATCACAACACAAATACCATTGCTGGGCCCACTTTCGTCTCTTTCGTTTCTGCGTGCTCTTCATCGCTAAGCCAGGAGCCAACGCTGTATATGTATCCATGATGACACTCGGGAGCAAAATGAAAATTTGATGAGAAGTTTGAGCGTGTAGGGCGAACGTCAAATCGTCAAATAATTTGACATAAAAAAATTTGACCAAAAATTTGAGCGTGTGTGGGGCGCTTTAGACCTTTTTGGACCAAAATAAGACAATTTCGCGCATGGCGTCACGTGGCTGCACTGACTGGTCCGTCCAGGTAAAAAGAATTCATCAGTCTGTATTTGACTGCACTAGAGTGAAGAACCAGGAAACGGTCTTACACGGATTAAGACGCTCTTCGTCTGGTCAGGCGTTTCAATCCAACCACCGACTTAGACAATGGCCACAATTAAAGCTATCAAAACTTCAATTTCTTTCATACATCACTATCCGAATTTACCAAATTAAGTTATTGCCCTATTTTTTTCGGTGCCTCTTTCTTTAGGACAAGAATCTTAAACAAATTCATCGCTTTTGAAATAAATCAAAAGCGAAAATATGAAAAAAAGAAAATAATAAAAGCCATATTTCATACGGGGACTTCTCTCACACAAGGTCGTGAAAGAGAATTAAATACTTTGTTTTGGTTTTCTCTCTTAATCCTTCCACCAATTACGTCACAAATATGCGCAGTACCGACGGGACAGTCTAACCCGTAC
>NC_090744.1:43316031-43321031 GCF_036898095.1 Palaemon carinicauda
AGAGAAACATATGCAATTCAATGTAGGAATCTATTTACAGTTTAGAGACTCTAAGAGACGAAGAGCAAACAATTAATGAAGAATGGTGTGATATTAAGAACATATATCAGTCTTATGTTTAGTGAAGTCTTGCGACACACAATTACAAGGAGAAAGCCATGGATATCAAATGATACTTGGGATACTATAAAAAGGAGACAAAGACAGAAATTGATTGTTGAATGTTTTCGATGAAGTAAGGAAAATTACAAGGTAAAGCATGCTAAGTATTCCAGTATTGATAGTGAGGTCAAAAGAAAACCCAGGAATGACTGGAGAAAATATTTATACAGTAAAGCAGATGAGGCTGACGAAGCTATGAATTCAGAAAGTGGCTATGGTGTAGGAATTTCTCATAGAATTATTCATGAAATCATGACTGGGGCAAAGAAGAAGAAACATATACCCATCAAAAGAGAGAGATGGTCTATTATAACAATAGAAGATGAAGAAAGACAACATTGGATGGAACACTTTAATGATGTCATGAATAGAAGATATGAAGGGAATAATTTGATTGATATACCTGAAGCTAATGAAGACCTTGATGTGCCCATGAATGAATTCAGTGTGTTGAAGTTGAAGCTATCTTCAAAACATTAAAGAGATGGAAAGCCCCTGGATACGATGGAATAACTGCCGAGATGAGACTGACCGAAAATGAAGCGACTCCCAGACTTCTTACAAGATTATTTTGTAGAATGTGGCATGAAGAGGCAAAACCTGATGAATGGGAGTTAGGTGTGTTGGTGAAAATGGCAAAAAAAGGAGACCTGACTGATTGCAATAATTACTGAGGCATCACATTTACGTCAGTTGTTATGAAAATATATAGGATGCTCATTCTAAAGAGACTGCAGAGAAAGATTGATGAAAAGCTGAGAGATGAACAAGTAGGATTTACAAAATGTAGAAGTTGCATTTTGAGACATGTACAGCAATGCGTAGAATATAGAAAATTAACTTTTGATGGCTTTTGTAGACTATGAAAAAGCCTTTGATAGTGTGCACCGACCAATTTTGTGGAGAGTTCTGTGTTATTATGGAATTTCTCTTAAATGTGTAAATTTCATTAAGCCTGTTCATGAGCATAGCAAGTATTGCTAATATTAATGGAGTATTACCAAATGAATTTCCAGTGAACAGCGGAGTACTCCAAGGGAATGTATTGTCACCTATGTTGTTTATCCTCCTCATGGATTTTGTAAAGAGGAGAATAGTTGGAGATGGTGGAGAAGGATTGGACTGGATTGGTGATTTTAGCAGACCTAGAGTATGCTGATGATGCTGTCCTTGTTAGCAGAACACCACAGGATTTGAAATGGTTGCTTACCAGGATGCCTGAAATATCACACGAGGTTGGGCTCAAGATAAATAGAAGAAAGGCAGAGATAATGAGAATGTATTATGTAATGGATGATGAAATGTCATTGGAAGGAGAAAGGATTAATGAGGTAGAATCATTTAAGTATTTAGGAACTTCTTCTTCTTTATCTACATCTTTTCCCACTTCTATGTTGGGTCGATGTTTCTAGTCAGCTTTCTCCATCTACCTCTTTCCCACACCTCATCACCGGTTAATCCCTTTAATCGAAGGTCATCCTTGATACAGTCCACCCAGCTCCACTTTGGTCTCCCTCTCCTCCTTGTTCCCTGTATCTCCATTTCCATTACTCTCCTCCCAATATACTCATCATCTCTTCTCATGACATGACCATACCACCTCAGTCTACTTTCTTGGATCTTATCTGATAGTTTTCTAACTCCTGTGGTACCCCTAATTACCTCATTCCGTATCTTATCTCATCTTGTCACCCCACGCATCCATCTCAACATTCTCATCTCTGCCACATCCATCTTCTTCTCTTCTGTCTTCTTTATTGCCCACGTCTCCGCTCCATACATCATTGCCGGTCTCACAAGTGTCCTGTTTACTTTACCTTTCAACTTCACCCCTATTTTCCTGGGACAGAGGTAGATGGAGAAAGCTGACCAGAAATATCGACCCCACATAAAGTGGGAAAAGATGTAGACAAAGAAGAAGAGGAGGGGCTTTTTAACCTCGATTTTGAGGTGCATTACTTCTAGCATTAGAGGCTCTTTGACCTCTCTTTTTAGGTGCCTTATTTATAGCATTAGGGGGTTTTTGATCTCTTATTTTAGGAGCCTTATATATAGCATTAGTGGCTCTTTGACCTCTATTTTTAGGTGCCTTATTTATAGCATTAGGGGCTTTTTGACCTCGATATTGAGGTGCATAATATCTAGCATTAGAGGCTCTTTGACCTCTTTTTAGGTGCCTTATTTATAGCATTGAGGGCTTTTTGACCTCTTATTTTAGGAGCCTTATATATAGCATTAGGGGCTTTTTGACCTCGATATTAAGCTGCATAGCATCTAGCATTAGAGGCTCTTTGACCTCTTTTTTTAGGTGCCTTATTTATAGCATGAGGGGCTTTTTGCCCTCGATATTGAGGTGCATAACTTCTAGCATTGGAGGCTCTTTGACCTCTCTTTTTAGGTGCCTTATTTATAACATTAGGAGCTTTTTGATCTCTTATTTTAGGGGCCTTACATATAGTATTAGTGGCTCTTTGACCTCTATTTTTAGGTGCCTTATTTATAGCATTGGGGGCTTTTTGACCTCTTATTCTATGAGCCTTATATATAGCACTAGGGGCTTTTTGACCTCGATATTGAGGTGCATAACATCTAGCATTAGAGGCTCTTTGACCTCTCTTTTTAGGTGCCTTATTTAT
Source organism: Palaemon carinicauda (assembly GCF_036898095.1). Taxonomy (NCBI): domain Eukaryota; kingdom Metazoa; phylum Arthropoda; class Malacostraca; order Decapoda; family Palaemonidae; genus Palaemon; species Palaemon carinicauda. The sequence goes on from NC_090744.1 coordinate 43,318,830, forward strand.
AGCATTGGGGGCTTTTTGACCTCTTATTTTAGGAGCCGTATATATAGCATTAGGGACTTTTTGACCTCGATTTTGAAGTGCATTACTTCTGGCATTAGAGGCTCTTTGATCTCTCTTTTTTTGGTGCCTTACTTATAGCACGGTGCTTTTTTTTACCTTGATTTTGGGGTGCATTACTTGTAGCATTAGTGGCTCTTTGACCTTTATTTTTAGGTGCCTTATTTATAGCATTAGGGGCTTTTTGACCTCGATATTAAGGTGCACAACATCTAGCATTAGAGGATCTCTGACCTCTTTTTAGGTGCCTTATTTATAGCATTGGGGGCTTTTTGGACCTCGACATTAAGGTGCACAACATCTAGCATTAGAGGATCTCTGACCTCTTTTTAGGTGCCTTATTTATAGCATTGGGGGCTTTTTGACCTCGACATTAAGGTGCACAACATCTAGCATTAGAGGATCTCTGACCTCTTTTTAGGTGCCTTATTTATAGCATTGGGGGCTTTTTGACCTCGACATTAAGGTGCACAACATCTAGCATTAGAGGATCTCTGACCTCTTTTTAGGTGCCTTATTTATAGCATTGGGGGCTTTTTGACCTCGACATTAAGGTGCACAACATCTAGCATTAGAGGATCTCTGACCTCTTTTTAGGTGCCTTATTTATAGCATTGGGGGCTTTTTGGCCTCGACATTAAGGTGCACAACATCTAGCATTAGAGGATCTCTGACCTCTTTTTAGGTGCCTTATTTATAGCATTGGGGGCTTTTTGGACCTCGACATTAAGGTGCACAACATCTAGCATTAGAGGATCTCTGACCTCTTTTTAGGTGCCTTATTTATAGCATTGGGGGCTTTTTGACCTCGACATTAAGGTGCATAACATCTAGCATTAGAGGATCTCTGACCTCTTTTTAGGTGCCTTATTTATAGCATTGGGGGCTTTTTGACCTCGACATTAAGGTGCATAACATCTAGCATTAGAGGATCTCTGACCTCTTTTTAGGTGCCTTATTTATAGCATTGGGGGCTTTTTGACCTCGACATTAAGGTGCACAACATCTAGCATTAGAGGATCTCTGACCTCTTTTTAGGTGCCTTATTTATAGCATTGGGGGCTTTTTGACCTCGACATTAAGGTGCACAACATCTAGCATTAGAGGATCTTTGACCTCTTTTTAGGTGCCTTATTTATAGCATTGGGGGCTTTTTGACCTCTTATTCTAGGAGCCTTATATATAACAGTAGGAGCTTTTTGACCTCGATTTTGAGGTGCATTACTTCTAGCATTAGAGGCTCTTTGATATCTCTTTTTTGGTGCCTTACTTATAGCATTAGGGGCTTTTTTACCTTGATTTTGAGGTTCATTACTTGTAACATTAGAGGCTCTTTTACTTCTATTTGTAGGCGCCTTATAGCATTAGGGCCTTTTATACCTCTATTTTTATGTGCCTTATTTCTAGCATTAAGGTGTTTTAACCTCTATTTTGAGGTGCCTTATTTCTCGTATTAGGGGCTTTTTTATCTTTATTTAAAGGTGACTTACCTCTAGCATTAAAGGCTATTATACGTCTTCGTTTAAAGGCTCTTCGTTGCTGTTCTCTTTTGTCTGTTCTAGTTTTTCAAGATCTTTAGTTTTTCGGTTTCCTTTGATATTTCATCTTCCAGTTTCCTTAGTTCGTCAATTTCCTTCGAGATTTCATCGTATTCTTTCCTAGTTCGTCAGTTTCCTTCTAGATTTCCAGAGAGATTTCAGTACCGTGTGTCCTTAGTTCGTCAGATTCCTCAGAGAAATCGATGGCATCCATGTCTTTGTCCATCAGGGCGATGGGCAAAGACAGGAATGCTATAATTTTTCTCCGCATACGTCATCACGCTAAAGTAAACGACGAGCAACACAATATATTTACCAATACGATCTGGATATGTCCTTTCTTCAAAGTCGAATTTTGGGACTATCCTATTGAAGAACCACACGTCGCTCACCGTTCATTTGAACCATTCTGTCTCTGTCCTTATTTCCGTAGTTCCAATATTCTCCAATTATATAGGACATCGTTGCAAAAGCCCAAGCAAAGGATCATTAAGGCGCGTATATTATGTTCTTCAAAGCTCGACAACTTCTGCAGCAACCACCAAAACCAGCTGCAGATGGTGTTCCGAAGAGCCTCCTGTTGATCCTGTAGTTGTAATACACAATT
>NC_090744.1:43336031-43421031 GCF_036898095.1 Palaemon carinicauda
TCTAGATTTGATATAAAAGAAAAAAAAAAGTACAGAACTAACCTAACCTTTGACACGCAACGGGGTCGTGAAATTTAGGCCAAAGGTCATTCACCACAGAGCTAATCTTAGATAGGCTACAAATTTAGATTAACCTTAGCCAACCCATTATTTCACATCAACAGACTTGACATTAAACAACATATGAATAAATAAAGAACTGACTCAACTTGAACACCAAACTAAATCAACTTTAAACAACAGACTAACTAATTTAGTGTAAAATCTACTATCCAGAGAAGTTGAGAAGCATTAGAATACAGTTTATACATTCAAACACGCGCGTGCGAGCCGGCACGCACACACTCACACACACACACACATATATATATATATATATATATATATGTGTGTGTGTATATATATATATATATATATATATATATATATATATATATATATATATATTCTATTCCTACACCTATTGACACAAAGGGCCTTGATTAGATACACACACACACACACACACACACACACACATATATATATATATATATATATATATATATATATATATATATATATATATATATATATATATATATATATATATATCTTCTATTCCTACGCCTATTGAACAAAGGGCCTTGGTTAGATTTCGCCAGTCGTCTCTATCTTGAGCTTTTAAATTAATACTTCTCCATTAATCATTTCCTACTTCACGCTTCATAATCCTCAGCCATGTAGGCCTGGGACTTTCAACTCTTAATTATATTATATTAAGTAACTATATATATATATATATATATATATATATATATATATATATATATATATATATATATATATATATATATATATATATATTCCTTGAATTGGAAAAAAAAGTGTCTTATGTGAGTCAAAGACAATGTCAACGCTAAAACAACACTAAAAATAATAATGATAACCATAATGTTAATGAAATTTAAGGACGTAACATTAGTGACAATAACATCCGCTGAGATATGCTCTAATCTAAATTAACCTTCTGACACTAAACTATCCCTACACTATACACACACACACACACACACACACACACACACACACACACACATATATATATATATATATATATATATATATATATATATATATATATATATATATATATATATATATATATATATATATATATCTTACTTCAAACTGTAATCGATCAGTTTAACATGTTTCTTTAAAAACGTCCATAAAAGAAACAAAGGAAATATAAATAAACCACTATATTTCGACCAATTCACATTGGCCCTCTTCAAGGTGTACAGTAAGAATGAGAAAGGAGTTGCTTGCTTGCTATAGATTGCCCGGAAGTTTCTTCGGACGGGGTCTCTATTGACGTGTCATAACCCCAACGAGAAAGGAGTGAAGAGTGACAGTTTATATATGAAAGCAAAATGGTGTCTCCAATTGTTTCAACAAGGTTGTATTAAGTGTTGGAATGCTTAGTCCAATTTAATTCCATCCAGGTGCGTCTTCATATTCTTCAGCTAATCGAAGGATGGCTTGACCTTGAAATTGATCCTCCAATCTGCTCAAGACGCACCTGGATGGAATTAAATTGGGCTAATCCTTTTTAGCACTTAATACGACTTTCTTAGAACAATTGGAAACACTCTTTTGTTTTCATATATAAACTGTCACTCTCCACTCATTTCTTATTTTTACTGTACACCTTGAAGAGGGCCAATGTGTATTGGTCGAAATATAGTGAATTATTTATATTTCCTTTGTTTCTTTTATGGGCCTCCTTGAAGAAACACACACACACACACACACACACACACATATATATATATATATATATATATATATATATATATATATATATATATATATATATATATATATGTGTGTGTGTGTGTGTGTGTGTGTGTGTGTGTGTGTGTGTGTGTGTGTGTGTGTGTGTGTGTGTGTCGCTAGAAGGATTAATACAATTTTTTTCCCCAGGATGTGTTGTGATACTTGTGAAATACATCCGCTGCCCATTTCTTTCGCAAACATCTTCCCATTAAAATTTACAAATATATAACTATTCGTGCAAAAGAATAATAAAAAATCGTTATATACTCTTAACCACAGTTACATTAAGTAGATAAATTCAAAACAAGTAATATAACGCAGGAATACGTAATTGTATGTCTACAATTGTAATAACAATAATAATAGCCGCAGGGCTATAAACAAAAAATCCCTTAGAATTCAGACTAAAGCTGACAGTGTCAAAGGCCAAAATAGATAGGAGGAAGATATATTATGTGACTGAAGTCTTCTTTTCCACTTATAATGCGATATTATCAATCTATTATCAGCGCTTATAACAAAAAAGTACGCTTACAAGATAGTGCACACGCATGGTAACATATGAAGCATAATGAAAAATGGGAGGTTTCTATGCATATTAAAATGAACAAAGGACTTGGGTTTCATTGAAATGCAGAGGTTACTGTGACTACTGATAATAGTCAGTGACCAGCCTGCCGTGTTTCTTTTTCCGTGTGAACCCGCCCCATGGCCAGACATATGACTATGGGGTCAGCGTATGGATTTACCTATATGATAAAAAAATAAGCCCCCTTCTTTCGTTAGTTCGCCTTCAGTTATGCGTTCTTGTTCAATTTTAAACTAACGCTGTTCCTAGCCCAACCATTTAAATAGGTTTACACACGTTTAGCCAATGCAATCATAAGTAAAAAGAAAAAAAATCTCCCCTTTAGATGACTAGGCGTAACAGATAAGACTCGTCGGCTGTACTTTTCCGAGTAAGATAGAAATATTGGGATCAGAGTTCAAAGTAAGCGCCGACCTAGGCACCCATCGTACGACATGCGCGGCGCAGATAAAAGAACCCACGTGTAGAAACACCTTATGACTTACATGGTCCTTTTTACCTCTGCTGTAACCTTTCGTGGCGATGCTTTAATCTTTTCCGAACGCATTAAATACTCCTGCGAAAGTCGGTGAAATAATTTACGGCTCTTTAAAGCACCTAGATGGCTGAGATATGAGTAGATAGTAGGCGGGGCTTCGACGGGTGTGTATGCGCCTGTGAATACGTGCGTAAGTGCGTGCCGAGTGCCTGAGCTTAAGCCTGGCGCCCAGCGGTGCCACCTCAGTATCCCAGCAGCTGTGGTACTCTAAAGGGTGACACCTTCTCTCGGACCTAAGGAACCGGTATCGAACCTGACGCAATGAGTGGTGAAAGTGAAAAGGACGAGAAGAAAGAAGTGCGGGTGTGGTGTGATGGATGGTAAGTTGCAAACACTCCTAAATATGTACAAGTTAAAAGATGCTCCTCCCTTGTTAAGCCCTAATAGACAGGGTCCGGGTTATTTCACAGTTTTCGCGGTGTCATTGAATAAAGTGTGATTTGATGGTGTATTCGTCGCTGTAGAAAATAATGTAATAATTTACATTCGAGAATACTAAGGTAAAAGACATGAAAGTCATTGCAATAGAAAGAAGGCCTTCAGTGTTTGTCATTCGGGGATTACTGCAGACGATGTCGAAAGTCAATCGTTCGGTTGCTTTCATACCGACTTCGATTTGGGTTTTTTATTTTTTTTTCTCATTAGTTTTATTGGGGATTGCCTCGAAAATTAGGGTAATATATAAAATTTGAGTCTATTTTTATATTATTAATCTACGCAAATTCATGAGGATTCATATTGACTTAAGGAAACCAAAGTCTTGCGTGAGACTTGCGAATTTCACAGCCAGTGCATGAGATCAATGGGCGGGCCTCTTGCAATTGGATGGTATTGTGTTTTACTCTGCCTTAAATTATTATTGTCACGTATAGGAAAGATTTGCCCTCTTATTGATTTTGGACCTCCTTCTCCACACAACCCAACCGCGGGTCACGAATAACAATATAGATCGAGGTGGGACGACCATCCAGACACCTGTCCGCAACTCTTTCAACATCTTGGCAAGGGATCATTTAAGCCCTGCCATTTGGGCACCATTTAGAAGTTAACGCTTTTACTTCATGTTGTTTGTTGAGTAGGCAAATTCAGGTAATTTTGTCATCTGCCTGCCTCGTGACATGTTTTCACACGGTAGCCCAGTTTATTTGATGGCCACACAAAGTTCATATTGAAGAATATCGGTTGTTTCAATTGCATAATTTGATCTACATAAGAATTATTAAAAACATTCCTTCTATAATATATAGCACAATAGAATAAGGATGCGCATTTTATTCCATTTAAGGAATTATGAGAAACCCTTAAAATACCGAGCAACCTAACCTAACTCTTGCGTTATTATGTCTAGGTATTCCCCTAGTTGCTTTCTTTAGCAATAGTGTTGTGTTGGAAGAAAGCTTTTTTTCAATAATATTCTAAAGGCTTAACAAGTTATCATCCTTAGAAATAGTATTCAGTTTGCATCACAAATTATTGTTTTCCATTTTTACAGTATTTTTCTTATACCATAAGTTTACAGTAGGTTACCCATGTGGTACAGGTAACTTATTATTATTATTAGCTAAGCTACAACAGTACACTATTACATGATAGCCGAGATAGTCAGATTTAGTCAATAGTTTTCTAGGTATATATACTTGCAGTAATCTCTAATTGAGATAAGTTAATGTAGTTATTTCCAATTATTTTGTTCTATAACATGGTCAATGTGAACCCAGCCCAGTTAAAAACTGACTTTTATAGCTCTGGTGTTATTAAGTTTTGCATTGCTCCTATTTTTATTACCATATATATATATATATATATATATATATATATATATATATATATATATATATATATATATATATATAATGTATTTTAAAAGCTTTCAAAACATATGAAAATTTATTTTACTTTACATACAAGCCCTGTAATCTCATTGTTCCAATCTCAGATCTCTTAGTATAATTTCATAATTAAGAATACCCACTAAACACTATATTTGGTTTCTAGTACTGTTAAGAAGTTTGAAGAACAGATTTTGTTTACTTTAGTCTAGAAAAGTGCAGCACTGCATATTGAAATGCCAATAACTGTGAATTGCATTAGTTTTCTTTGAAAATAACAGTGTTCTCATGTGTTTAGAAGGAATTTGTGTGAATGTTATATTTTATGAAAGAAAATTTATTAAAGTTCATTTTTGGGAAATCTCCCATTCTCTTATCAGATTATTCTCAACAATTTTAGCTAAAGGAGGTTGACTGACAGTAAATTCATCAACTTATACGAAAGTTTAAAGGTGTCAGGTTTTAGTTCCAATTTCTTATGAAGAGGTGCTCATCAGAAAGTCAGCTGGCAAGCCCAACTTGGTGCCCAACCATAGTGGTAACCTCCCCAGTAAATAGCTTAACATCATTTGCTGAGGCGGGACTCAATCTGCCGTCCATGCGAATGCATTTTGTCAAGATAGGATTTGAATTGTTTAGTTCCCAAGTGATTTTGATTTTGACAGATTACAAGGTGAATCAGTATTGTATAAATGAGTGAATGACTACACTCTCTCTCTCTCTCTCTCTCTCTCTCTCTCTCTCTCTCTCTCTCTCTCTCTCTCTCTCTCTCTCTCTCTCTCTCTCTCTCTCTCCCTTGGCACCTAGTTTCACTGTTGTTGGGTGTTATTTGTTTGCAAATCATTATCAGGTAGATGTTCCCTGTCAGAAATCCATTAAAACTACTACAGTATTTACAACTTCCTGAATACAATATGGTACTGTAGTTTTAGTACATGTATTTGAATTATTTTTATGCAATTTTGTTACTTCATAGGTGTTATTTCATGAGAAAAAAAAATAAAGCTGACACATGTTAGTAGCACTTAAAAGGTTTCTTTGCATTTAGGGCAGGAAAGAGTAAAACTTGACAAGGAAAACCTTTTTCATATATATATATATATATATATATATATATATATATATATATATATATATATATATATATATATATATATATATATATATATATATATATATATATATATATATATATATATATATATATATATATATATATATATATATATATATATATATATATATATATATATATACATACAACTGTGTTCATGTATATGTTGCATAGAGTACGTTCATGTGCAACTGGTATTGTATGAATTATTTAATTATTAACATGTTATGCATTAGAATTTGGAGAGTTTAGTTTAGGCTGTATATAATAGAGACGGCCTTACCAAGTTAACATTAGTAATTAAAGAACTTCATAGTGTACAGCTCTCTATCTTTAGTACAGATGGTCCTCAACTTACAAACTTAATAGGTTCAAAGAATTTATTTGTAAGTCAAATTTTGTTAGGTTTTGTCCTAGGGCAGACCTAACCCCCTCCTATGTCTAAGATTTATAGCTACAAAAGTCAACAAATTGTCCTGTTTTATATGAAATAAATATCAGGTTATTGCAAATGTCATTCTGCTTACTGCATTAAGTGATGTAATATTGTTTTATTACAGTATTTCTTTATCTTGTTACAGTATACAAACTTTTGCTACAATATCTGAGAATTTATTTTTGTGTCTCTTGAATGTTTTTAAGTGGAGGACATTCTGTACTGTACAATGTGTAAGCAAGAGCTGTGCTGTATCTTTGTATTTAGAAACTATTCTGCAGTACAGTAATGTTTGAACTATTGCTACTGTACAAAGAATGCCTCACAGTATAATAGTTACCATGCATATTTTATCCTTTCATTAAGTACAGACCATTAAGGATTAGTTTTCCTGCTGTGAAAAATTGTCCTAATAACAATAGTTTTTGCTTTTGCTTTATTCTTTGCAGACATTTCCTTCTCTAGAACTTTACTGATCTTCTGCAAAATCAAACTAACTTGATATTTTGCCTATGGGTGTGTACTCTTTACAGTCCCATAGTCAATAACTTGATACAAAAAATTTCCTTGAAAGGAGGTTGGATTTTCACTGTTGTTTCCTGTAACCAAATCATTTTAGATGCACATATCCAATGTGCAGAAAAAGAATCAATCACAACTATCAATCATAATATACAATATTTGTTATCTTTGAATATAACAACTATTTTCCATAAGTAAGTGAGACTGCCCTTCCAGATGTCTTTATTGTATTTCTTCCCATCATAATCCAAATTGATTAATGCTCTAGTCATATCTAGAAAATTTTTGTGATATGACGTGATTGGCTCTCCTTATCAGATGGTGTGTGTTGGGTCTTGACATGGTGAGAAGATTATTGCCTTCATAAGATGAACTTTTGTAGTGAGTCGTAGTTTGTATTATATGAATGATATATTCGTTTTTATTGAAATAAATTGAAAATATTCTGGATGCATTAACAAAGTTAAAACTATTTTTGTGGAGGTGCTGTATGGTTCTCACGGACTTTCCTGTAAAAACCAAAACAGAATCTATTACAATATACCAGAGGAATATTGATTTGCCTACACTAGGGCCAGAGTATCTACTGTATATGCAAGGCATAGACGTGGAGTGTATAAGGGAAGCCCACGAGTTAAGACTCTGTTGAATCTGTCACAGTATCTCCATGATAAATTTTTCTGCTAACTGATGCCACGTCACCCACCAAGAACTATTACAAACACTGAAGACAATGCTTACCCATTGATTATCTTTTTGGTGAGTGAGGACACAAAACATGAATAGCCCCTTTAGGAAGGGACTTGTTTGTGTGGGGTATGTTTGGGTATTTTGAAACTGACTACCTACTGATGAATTTGATCTCTGAAAATATGCTTACAGTGTAAAAGGAATCAGTATCAGGGACGGCCAAGCGTGAGGAATTCCCGTTCTCAACAGAATGCTACAAGTTCACTTACTTGCTTCCCAGGATGTGGCTTAAAGTTACAGTCTGCTGAAATAGCTCTTTTAGATTAATAAGGAAATCATCTGATTTGGGCAAAAATCAAGCATTCAATCGAGTGACCAGAACACTGAAGGAGTTCTACAGCAGTTGTTGCAAAGCAAAAGACTGGGCAATTGTATATCTAAATACAATCCATGTTAAAAGCATGCTTGAGGATTTGTGTCAAGGCAGATTAGCATGTCAAAGTTGTTAATGACTTAAGGTTCCTATCTTTAGAGCAATGAACCAGAAAGGATTAAAGAAGTCCAGGTTACTCAGAATGTGGTCCTATCCCTATGGAAGGTCATCCATGCCTTCCACACTGACTGGTATTGTCTGTTGGAAGAAGACCTCTTACTGCCCATCAAATAAATAGTGCTTAGCTCTGAAGTTTCATCTGTATATTTGGGAGAGAAAATTAAAGTGTGATGGTTCCGAGTCAAAAAAAGGAAGGGAGGATAATCCAATAACCTACTCAATGATACAGCTGTGCTGACCAAAGAAGAAGGTGTGACTTCGGTCTCAGACGCTGAATGAGGGGAAACCGTGGACAACTTTCCTTGTGAAGTCCGGTAGGATCTTCCAAACCTTCAAAATCAAACTCAGCGGAAACAGATACTGTAGATCGAAGACCATCTTTTCCAATATAGGTTTAGGGCATTTCTTGCAAATGCGTGAGAATCCTCATTTGGAGCTATGTATAAATTGGAAGTTTGTGGTTCTTTGACTTTGCAATCAGGTGCACTTGGAGATCTGGGTCAATTTTGAGGAACTCTGGTCTAAGATCCACTGTGTATCCAGGGCTATCTGCCTGGACAAAATGTCAGTCACCACTTTGAGAGAGCCTGACAGATGGACTGGGATGAGGAATAGATCCCTCTCCCAAAGAAACTTCATAATTGAGATGATTACTGCATTCTCAGTTCTTGAGGAAGATCTCCCTTTCCTTAGACAACTGACTGCTGAATGGTTGTCAGTTAAGAATTGTAATGTGAGAGTTCCGTCTTAGACTGAGTTTCATCAATATCAGGAATACCACCCTCATCTTAGAGACATTTATGAGAAAAGATGCAAACTGAAGTGACTATCCTGAATGCATAAGTCTGAATATCATCTCCAACCTGACTTTGATATTGGATACTGTACATTTGTGTGAAGAATCTTAGATATCAAGGGAGGAACCAATGAAATTGCCATGATCTAAGAATCCTTTAGAGGTCTTCCCTCCTCCAGGCTCAATTGAGGTCTTTCAACCTGCACTTCAGAACTGGGTCGATGATTGAAGCTAACTGGATAAGGGCTAAAACCCTATCCAGCAGCCATCTGTAGGAAACAAGTTCCTGAAGGAAATTCTTAACCATGCATAACATACTTTATTTAGAGGACTTTGGATTCCTGGAATGGATTTTGGCTTGTTCCATTAAAGACCTAACCACTTGAATACCTTTTCTGGAACTAGTCTTGATTTCGTGAAGTTGTTCATAAATCCTAGTTCATAAAAAACTTGAACATGATTTGTATAAGGGGGGCATAAGTTTTTTGTCTTTGCTCTAACAAGCCAGTCATCAAAGTAGGCAATGGGCTGAAGTCCCTGCAGCTGCATTAGTGTGGTTACCAACTTTCTTAGTTTTATGAACACCTTTGGCGTCATATTGTGAGCCAGTGTGAACTCTCCCTAAACGTAAACTTAAGGTAGGCCCAACACAAAAAGCAATAGGGATCTGCGAGTAAATGTCTTCAGGCCCCTTAGTATAATTAATGGCAGACTTTGGCTATAGTCAACATTTTGAATATATCACCTCTTATGTGTTTCTTGAAACAAGAGGGGTCAATCATCACCCCTCTCTTGGTTGAGTCCTTTGGAATACTAGAGAGATTGAAATTAAAAAGTTGGCCTGGAATTTAAGAAATCTCTATTTCTTTATGGCTCTCTTCTCCAACATTTTGCTGACAAAGGAGTCAAGATCTAGGGTGTTGGCTTCAAAAGAATTGGAGTTATAGATATCTATGACCAGCTCAGACTATTTGAGACTATGCTATATCACCACTGAGAGAAGTTCCATCATTTGATCTTCTACCTAAAAATCATTGATTATTGAAGTCCTTTTTGAAAAGAGCGAGAACCCTGACTTTCCTTAGTCTGCTTCCAATCTTTCTCTCTCCTCAGAATTACTCAGGGCTTCTCCTTGGATGTTGCTTGCCTTCTGCCACTTTGAGGGAAATTGACAGCAGACTTACATGCTTGGGTTGTGTCTTTTGTGATGCTGGTCTCTTTGCAGGCTGCCTTGGGTGCTGATGACTATATTTATAGTCTTATAAAACCTCTTCCTTTTCCTCCACTTTTCAGTGAGAGAAGTATTAACCACCATAGCATTTGCCGAGGGTGTATCGACCAATGATTAAGGAAAAAGGTGCTTACCCAAAGAGTTACTGTAGAGAAACTCTGCTACTTCCAGCTTTTCTAGATTGCAAGATACCAATATCTGATGTCTTCTCTCAAACTTCCTCTTGGCAGGCAAATTTCTAGACTGCCTCACATGTAGGCTAACTCAGTGAGGTCATAATATACACTTAGAGAAAAGTTATCTGCTGAGCATGGAATCCGCTATTCGGGTTGTCTCTTGAATCGTGCTAAACAGCGTAAAGCATCACCCTACTGGTTTGAACTTACATATGCATCTATTTTCTCTGGGGAGACAGATCTCATGAATCCCTTGCAGTTCTTTGTAACCTTCAAAATCTTTAGGTGAACCTCTAGGAAACGGATTACTTCACAAGCTTAAGGGAGGGTGGAATCCCCTTTCAGCAGCAGATCCCTTAGCAATTCCACCCACACCTGTCTTGATCATTTTGACAAGAAGGGTGTCTTTTGGCTTGTCACTGTCATCCCAAATTTCCTCAAAAGGGCTCTGGTGAGCAGGAATCCCCAAGCATTGGAGACTGCTTCTGCCAGTGCCAAAGACAGTCTTAAATGTCATCAGTAACACTGTGTATGAGCTGAGGAGACAGCTTAGGAGATGGTCCCTTAATACAAGAGAGGGAAGGTACTTAAATCCTTGAATTCTGTTTCAATGAAGAGAATTTCATCAACAAAACACACATGTGAGGCCAATAGGCACACTTCATGCTATGTTGCTAGAGATCAACCCCAAGGTTCCAATCCTCTACATCCAAAGTAGATCCCATGCCTATACAGACTCCTCCTCGTCACAGAACCCAGAAGCTTGAAAAGCAACTCCCACAGGGATTTCCTGTTTCCCTTAATGCTTGAGGGACCAGGCACTGCAAGATCCTCTGGCTGGAACTTGGAGGGAACAGGATAAACTTGAGCCATTGGAAATGACAGGTCCTTTTAAACAGCTGTCACAGAGGGAGTGGACTTAGGTCTCAAGTTCTCAGCTATTTTGATAATTTCACCATTCATGGGGACGCTAGCTGGCGAAACCAAGAATGGGAGGTAGTCTGCCCAGAGGTATAAACTGTACAAACAGTTTACCCAGGGATAATCAGTGTCAGAGCATTACTTGCAATGAAGTCAAACTATGGGATAGCACCCAAAGGGTGCCTCCTAGTGAAGATTGAAGTCCCCTCTAAGGGCCTCTGGAGCAAAGCTACCACCTCCTCTATGGTCTAATCCCCTGACCAAAAAATCTTTAAAGATTGGGTCTAAGCTGTTTGTATCCATAGCAAGCAGATTGGGCAATTCTCATGGTACCATCCTCTCTTCCCAGAGGCATATCATCTATATAATGGCATCAAGGATTATGAGCCAGATTATTATACCCTGCAAGTTACATCTAACTTTCAGGTTACTCATCTGTAATAAAAAAAAAGATTTGATGAGTAAGCTGCAGAGGAAATAGATTATCTGCCTTTTCCTGTCCCCTGAGGGAAATAGGGACCAACACAACTGCTCAACTCCTCCTGAATAAAAGAGTTAAGAGACCAAGGGTAGGCCAACTGGACCCAACTACTCAGGGGGTAATCGAGAATCCCTCCATGAAATCAAGATGTATGGAAAAGTTTCCCTCAGCAAGGCCTCGAGGGACTAACCCATCCCTTTAACTACCCAAGAGTAGTTTACACCACTGACAAGTTGGTGAGTAGAAGGTAACCCTGCATGGCCTGTGCATAGCGGGTGGATCAAGTAGTCATCCCTTCCTCCCATGAACCCATCCCCCCATGAACCCATCCCTAAGGACTGGATAAAACATAAAGGAACCCTAGCAAGAAAAACCTCTTTTCTGGGGAGAGAGAAGGGTATTTCACATTACGATTTTCTTAAGTAGTAGGTTGGCCAAAGCACCAGTCACCTGTAGAGATACTACCACTAGAGAGTTATGGCATCTTTCAACTGGCCAGACAGTACTACATTAGATCTTTCTCTCTGGTTACGGTTCATTTTCCCTTTGCTTACACATACACCGAATATTATGGCCTATTCTTTACATATTCTCATCGACCCCACATAGAAGTGGGAAAAGATGTAGACAAAGAAGAAGAAGATTCTTTACATATTCTCCTCTGTCCTCATGCACCTGACAACACTGAGATTACCAAACAATTCTTTACCCAAGGGGTTACTGTACAGTAATTGTTCATTGGTCACTTTAATCTTGGTAAGGGTAGAAGAGACTCTCAAGCTATGGTAAGCAGCTCTTCTAAGAGGACACTCCAAAATCAAACCATTGTTCTCTAGTCTTGGGTAGTGCCATAGCCTCTGTACCATGGTCTTCCACTGTCTTGGGTTAGAGTTCTCTTGCTTGAGGGTACACTCGGGCATACTATTTTATCTAATTTCTCTTCCTCTTGTTTTGTTAAAGTTTATATAGGAGATATTTATTTTAATGATATTACTCTTTTTAAAATATTTTATTTTTCACTTTTTCCTTTCCTCACTGGGTTATTTTCCCTATTGGAGCCCCTGGGCTTATAGCATCCTGTTTTTCCAACTAGGGTTGTAGCTTAGCAAGTAATAATGATAATAATATATTCCCCATTGGCATAAAGTAACCTAGTGAAATGTATTTGTAGCTTTGTACCTCAAGTTATTAAATGTATGTATCTGTATTATATCACATTTTCAAAGAAAGTAGTTTATGATAAGATTGAATATGAGTTCATGAGTATATATAGATTATTCACTGTACTGTTACTCCACAAAGCATTCAGTACAAGTTTCCCTAAAATGTAACTTAATATTACATAATACTGTATTCCTTTTGCTCATTACCTTATCAGTCAATACGAATTATATTGATATCTTTCTTCTAGATTTGAGTGTATAGTATTATGAATAAAGATAGATTCAGCATTGGTGCGGTGGCAGGTTCAGTAGAGCCTGAGTCAGTGGGTTTCCCGTATACACACTTGAGTTTTTTCCCTGCAGGTTGATGCATTTGGTCCGGGGCAAGGCTTTGGTATATCAGGTTGTAAAAGATTGCCTGCTCTAGACATTACATGAAAGTCCTTGGGAACCACACAGCAACCCAACCGCCAGAAAAGGGTTTACTGTATTTAATCGATTTTCTTCTTAAATTTATCTTAAATATTTTCTTCCATGTAATTTTGGCACTCTATTCTTTAAGACTAAGCTTGCTTTGTGAGTTGAAATGTATGTTAATAACACAGTACAGTAATACAGTATTTGTACAGCTCTGCATGTGGAGCATATAGTTTCAGAAGGTTGCATACTTCAGTATGCGAGTCCTTAAAAATACAATAGCAGTATTGTGAAGAACATTAATGGGACTACCATTATTAAAGATGTTTACAAAGACTATTAATTTTCTCTTTGCCTATAGTCTACACACACACACACACTGAATAGTCTGGCTTATTCTTTACATATTCTCCTCTACCCTCATACACCTGACAACACTGAGATTACCAAACAATTCTCCTTCACCCAAGGGGTTACTGCATTGTAATTGTTCAGTGGCCACTTTCCTCTTGGTAAGGGTAGAAGAGACTCTTTAGCTATAGTAAGCAGCTCTTCTAGGAGAAGGACACTCCAAAATCAAATCATTGTTCTGTAGTCTTGGATAGTGCCACAGCCTCTGTACTATGGTCTTCCACTGTCTTGGGTTAGAGTTCTCTTGCTTGAGGGTACACTCGGGCACACTATTTTATTTTATTTCTCTTCTTGTTTTGCTAAATTTTTTATTGTTTATATAGGAGATATTTATTTTAATGTTACTGTTCTTAAAATAATATAATTCATCCTTGTTTCCTTGTTCAACAAGAATACAATTAAAAGAACAAATATAGTACATTAGAGGAAGATCACCTAGTGACATTGGTAGACTCTCAAAGGGCTGTTTTGAAAGAGAGGTGGGGTTGGTGTGGAAACTGGAACAAGATAAAAGTTGAGAAGTGGGACAGCTATTTGAATGTCTTGAAGGAAACTATAAATAGTGCAGCTTGGAACCAAATTGATGCTGTGTAAAGTATTCAGTACAGCTTATGGTCCTCAACTCCTGTACATAATGTTAAAAAGGGAATGAAATGCAGTATTTTTGGTCTGGATTTATTGCATTTCATGAACTTGGCAATTTCCATGAGGCTTTCCAATCTTTGATAAATAAAATTTTGATTGTTGATACAGTATAGTATTAGCTCCGTTGTGTACCTTTTGAAATTCTTTCTTCCACATTGAAAATCATGTCATTTATTTGATACTATATGGTTTAATAGTGTATTTTTTATAAGTTTGATTTTTTTGGTATTATTTTTATATGAAAAGCTGTAAATATAGAAGAAGCAGAACAAAGTCCAGGGATTTTGTAATACTGAGCTTAATTGAATACATAGATCAAATGAAATATCAGGCAGAAATATACATGCCATACATACAGTTTTTATGTATTTGGTGATGAATTTACTCAAAAGAAACTCAATTTACTTTCATTCAGGATAAGGGTAGTACACTTTGGCTCTACCATATTTTATACTCATGTTAAATCAAACTCCTTTTCAGCTATGATATGGTTCACTTTGGCCATGCCAATTCCTTACGTCAGGCTAAAGCCATGGGAGATTACCTGATCGTTGGCGTACACACAGATGAAGAAATATCTAAGCACAAAGGTCCACCTGTATTCACACAGGAAGAAAGGTAAGTGCAGTACATTAAAAATGAAGTGTGATTATGTAATTGTCAAGGGACTTGGATTTATCTAAGTTTGTCTGAATTAGGCTGATAACAAAATGAAAGTTTTCAGTGGAATGGATGAAGACTGTTATTTGTGTAGTCATAAAACTTAAGGAATGCTCCACATTTTTATACTGTACTGTCGAGTGATGTGAATTTTTGGAAGTTTATTTTAGAAGAAAAAGTAAGTATTTCCAATTCAAAATAGTCTTTGCTACAATACAGTAAACTGTGGTATTCTTCCATAAGCCTTGTTTAATGAGTTACATTATTTAAAGGGTAGGAAGTTTTGAAATTGTTATCCAACCCATTATGAATGCAGTTGAATATTATCATCATAAAACACTAATTGATATAAGTAAAGTACTATTTGTGATTTGTCAGTTGAGGTCTTGATGAAAAATGTACCTTTGTAGAACAGTTTGGTATCAAAGTTTGCTTTTAGCCATTTGGTTGGTAATATCAATTGTTATTATCCATTGTTGTTCTAATGAATTTAATTTAATATTTGTTAAATGCTATACAGTACAATATACTACTTTACTTTTGACATTATCAGCATGACCACATTCATGGGTTTGAGCTTATATTTTGTGTTATAGTGTGTACTTTATTTTTCCTCCCTTTGGTCATCTTACATTAGTTCAATGACAGTTTTATATGATGATAAGTTAGTATCTGGTAATTTTATAGCATCAGATATATTGTGCTGTAAAGTTTATGTTCATAAAATTAAAAAGAGCACTGTGCCAGTGAGTAGGAAAGGTGATATCCCTGCCTGGGGTATAGATATAATTTTCTCAAAGTATGCTTCCATTGAAAACTTATATTAATATTGTACCTGTTTGCAGATACAAGATGGTCCGAGCAATAAAATGGGTTGATGAAGTCATCGAAGGTGCTCCTTATGTTACAACAATAGAAACCTTAGATAAATACAACTGTGACTTCTGTGTACATGGAGGTAAGTTGAAGCTCTCTCTCTCTCTCTCTCTCTCTCTCTCTCTCTCTCTCTCTCTCTCTCTCTCTCTTTGATAATATAACACTGTGTAGAAGCAAAAGAATATCTGCTTGGTCCATTCATGTGAAAACTTTAGAATATTTATTCCTAAACATATACAACCTATCGTCTTTTTATAGGCGTACTAGCCTATATGTCTCCAGAGCAAGCTGGAATGGCCATTGTATCACGTCACTTTTTTTTCTTCGTCTGCAAAGAGTTTGGACATGCTTACTGTTGCCTTTCTGACTATTTGGTCTTTTAATACTTTGCTTGTGATAAGTTTCTCCCTACACATATACAAACCAACCGTCTTTTAAAATGGGGAATATCTTCAGTGGAGGTGGGATGGCTGTTCAAATTGTTAATGAAGTAGTTAAAAATAACTGGTGAGTGCGGACGAGCAGCACCAGCCAATTTCCTATCAAAGACTTCTCTTTTTTGATTGGCTGCCATGAGTACTGTACAGTCATAATGTTTTGTCATATTCTTCTCCTAAATGTAGCATTAATGGTTGAGATTTGCTTTTTGTTAGTAATAAAATGAGACAGAAAGGATATGAGTGTAGGTTATACACTGCATCAATTCATGGCTAAATTGGCAATAGATCCACTCGCTCTAGATTTTCTGAATTATCTCCATTTACCAAATCCAGATTGTGGTCTCCAGTTAAGGTGGGTATATTTATTGATGAGTGTGAAGGCTGTCTCTGTTGTTATTCTTGGCAACTCTTATGACAATACTGGAAAGACTGTAGAGCACTTTGCACTCCTCATCAAATTTGCCATTTGCTGAAACTTCTAAGTAGGCTAAATGATTGGTCTTGATTTTAGTGCTGCTTTTGACCATGTTAATCTTGAGGTCCTTATTTTCAAACTCAAACGGTTGGTAGGAGGTGAGTCTTTTCTTTGCAGTCTTATTTAATTTAGAAGTAATAGATTGCAAAGAATAGTTATTAATGGGCACCTTAACGGTGTCCACCTGAGTGTTAACCTTGGTCATCCTGGAATGCCTCTTCAAAGTCTGTCTTTGACAAAACAAGACTTCCCCTCGATTTTTCATGATTGTAGAAGTCTGATCATTCTCCCAAGCAGAGGAAGAATACATGGGTATGCAGTTTGACTGGGAATTTCTTTGCAATCTTATAAACAAATTCTTGAGATGGTGTATTGATTCCTGATCAATTTGAACATCTGAACTACTCATGGTAGCAAGAAAGAGATGTAGGAAAAAAGTAAGTTTGCTCTCTCTTTTTCCTTCTTTTCTAGTTTGTCCTTCCCCTAGTTTCTCTTCCTCAGAAACTTCTTTTCAGAAGTAAGAAGAAATAGTATTAGTATCGAACAAAGCTTCTCGCAAAGCTCTATGGAACTTTAAGTGTGCACTTTTGTCCTTCGGGAGAGACATCTTACTCTCTGACTGTTATTTTAGGATTCTGTCATGTGAATCCATAGGCCCTGTGATGATGAGTACTGCTCCTATATTCATCATTCCTATCATGATATAGGAGTTGACCTAGCTGTTAGGGAGCTGTCCTACCTCTTCTAGAGTGTTATCAGTTTTCATCTTTTGACTGGTACCTCTGGAGTTGGTCAAAAGAATGCAAGCCTGATATGGTGGGTCTCTCCTTGGATGCAGGTGAAAGGTCTCTTAGCCAGGATCCAATAGTGGCGCCATAGGTCAGGTGAAGGTAAGCCTTTGCACACCTTCCCCATTCCTTCTGGGAATAGGATCTTCCTTCCCCGTAGAGATCTGCTCTCATCTGTCATGAGTAAGTAATAGAGGTCATCCATGGAGTGATTTCCCCGTGTTCTGTGACGTGAGGAGTAAGCCTGGTGAGACAGGTACCACTATGGCACAGAAGCATTGATCACTAGCAATCTAGGTCAGGAAAAGGTAGGATATACTGTATGGTGCTCTTGAAGCCACCCTCCTCTTCCTCCGAGATGGAACAACAGAGCTCAGCCAGTAACTGTTTCCCAGTATTCGATATCCTGGTCCATGAGCAAAGTATGGCATATCTTACAACTTACCGTTAACTGTCCCTCCTGGGATTGAGTATCCATATTGTCCAAGGAGGTAGGAATATTTTGTCCATGGATTACTCTGTTATGGCCCCAAATCAAATAGTTTACAATTTTGTTATCTCTCGGGTAAATCACGTGAGAAACTCTACGTTGGGGTTTGTAGAAAACCTATTTCCCCGGACATAGTTATTTTTCAGCAGATCAGGGACTTCCTCTCTTGCTTCTGCTGAAGAAGTTCCTCGGGTAACAGTCCATGCTTGAAGGTCATCGTATGGTTTGTCCCTCAAGACTGTCTCTCTTCTATGCTGCAGTAAGAGGTAGGAGTTGTGCAGGTTTCACATTATGTCAGTTACGAAGGGATGTAGTTTCTTCTCATTACTAGTAAGATGTTATGAAGACCCACATTCTGCTTGAGTCTATCCCTCCTGCAGACATTTGATTCTATGAGAAACTAGGTGTCTTAGAGGGCCTGACTGTGGTACATTGCAGGATTCGACATCCTTCATACGAGTGTTGCAACCATATTGAGCACCAGCAGGACAGGAAGGAAGCTTCTAGTCAGTGTTCCTTTAAACTCTGCGAGTTTTCTGATGACGCAGTTATCTCAGTCCTCTGCCCAGATTACCTATCAGTGCACAATGAAGCAAAGATGGTTTCTGAGCGTTATAGACTATCTTCACCTTGGTAACTACATTATATGATATTGACCATAAACTCTAGGATCTCCCTCCTTGGCTCCTGAGGTTGCTTCTCAGTAGTTCTGTAACTTCCAGCTCCACCATTGGACAAATATCCTTCTAGTGTAAGGTAAAACTTTTGGCGTAAGTTTCAAGGAAAGGTAGTTTAAGTGGCCCTTCTAGTTTTATACTTTTTCTTGTTCTCATCTTGAGGGAATAAAGCAGCCCTACCTATTATAAGCTACTTGAGGGTATAAAGCAGCCCTACCTATTACAAGCTACTTGAGGGGATAAAGCAGCCCTACCTATTACAAGCTACTTGAGGGGATAAAGCAGCCCTACCTATTATAAGCTACTTGAGGGGATAAAGCAGCCCTACCTATTATAAGCTACTTGAGGGGATAAAGCAGCCCTACCTATTATAAGCTACTTGAGGGGATAAAGCAGCCCTACCTATTATAAGCTACTTGAGGGGATAAAGCAGCCCTACCTATTATAAGCTACTTGAGGGGATAAAGCAGCCCTACCTATTATAAGCTACTTGAGGGGATAAAGCAGCCCTACCTATTACAAGCTACTTGAGGGGATAAAGCAGCCCTACCTATTACAAGCTACTTGAGGGGATAAAGCAGCCCTACCTATTACAAGCTACTTGAGGGGATACAGTAGCCCTACCTATTACAAGCTACTTGAGGGGATAAAGCAGCCCTACCTATTACAAGCTACTTGGACAACTGATGCTGGCAAGTTATGCATGAGTGAGGTTTTCTTGTAATCTACACCCTGCTTAGAAGTAATTCTTCCATTTTCCTTACAAAGGAGAGAATGGGTTGGTGTCCATTCACATTAGTCTCGATGTCCGAACTAACACTTCCGACGCTATTTCCCTTATAGAGAGGTAGGTGTTTCGTGATCTGTTACTAGCTTCCCTCTTAGCCAGAACTAGCTAATGACATAAAAAAAAAATTTCATCCCTATGATTAGCTGCTAGGAGGCTTTAGGAGTCATCCCCTTCGTTTCCATATTGGACCAGATAGGATGGCATTTCCAAGTGAGAAAAGAACCTTTCAGTCTGATTCTAAGGGACTGCCTTCCACCAAAGGATGAGTCTCCTCTTTAAAGGATGATGCTTTGTATATCTATAGGAAAATTTCTGTAATTTTTTAAGTGATTTGTGTTTTTCATATCTATATAAACCTGAGTCCTTCTTTCCTCCACCACCTTCCTCAGGTCTCGAGACAAAGGCCAAAAGTGATGTGATACAGTCAGGCCGGCCAGTGGCTTTTCCCACCCACCTCCCACTAACTACCGCACCTACTTTGTCAAAGATTCAATAGTTGATCCAGCTCAGGCTGAAGACATACTCCCATTTAAATGACCCAGGTCTGTATAGTTAGAAAACCCAAATTACTCGCAAAATTATGGAAATGGGAAAGAAACAACTCTACTTGAACATTTATAAATTATTGCAACCAAACCCTAATTATATTGGGCTTAAAGAATTCAGTCTTAAAGAGAAGGTTGAAATTGGGTTGGAAATATTTGAAAATACTGTACCCAGAAAGAGGGAAGAAAAGATGGTAAGGGAACAGATGAAAAGTTAAACATTCAATGTATTGCAATTTTAGGTAGTGAGGCCATGAAATAAGATGTACCCATGATTATTGTACTTTGAAACAAATTGCTTATTTCTCTCATTTTCTAAGTTATTATTTATTTTCAGATGATATCACAATGACAGCCGATGGAGTTGATACCTACCATATAGTTAAAAAAGCCCAAAGATACAAGTGAGTATTTTGTAGACCTTTTAATAATTTTATCCAGTCTATGCAATGTACATGTAAAGTACAATACAGTACACTATAGTGTCCATAATTCCTATTGCAGGGAAATGTCGAGGTTTGGGAATATTATCATAAACATAATTTTAATAAGATTTGTTAATATTATACTTGCCTGATGTTCATATTGCTGCTTCTCTAAGATTTGTCTATGAGTACCCCAAAATGAAATAATATTACAAGGCTTTTGAGAGAGAGAGAGAGAGAGAGAGAGAGAGAGAGAGAGAGAGAGAGAGAGAGAGAGAGAGAGAGAGAGAGAGCGCAATTGTGGATGCAGTTCTGGTAGGTCCTGCTGCTTCCTCCGGATGTGGTGACAGCTGAGGTAGCAACAGTATGGGATTCAGCATATGAAACTTCATTTGTGGGGATAATGGGGGAGAGTGGACTGTGGCAACCTAGCAGTACCAACTAAACTTGGCTGAATCCCTCATCAGGCTAGGTTGAGCAAAAAGAAGAAAAGTCTACTTTTGTTCTTTTTTTTTATGTCTGGTGAAGTGCCTTGGTAGATAGATAGATAACACATCGAGTGAATTTTTTTTTGTTTTGGTTTACAAGCAATTGTGAAATGCGAGCTTGCTCCTAGAACATTAAACTCAAACCGAAGTACCACTTTATCTACATCTATCTACCTATTTACCAAGACACTTTTGAGGGGTAACCGACATCAAACAAAGGAACAAAAGGCGATCTTTCCTCTCTCTGCTCTTCCCAACCTGATGAGGGATTCAGCCGAGTTTGGCTGGTACTGCTAGGGTGCCACAGCCCACTCTCCTCCATTATCCACCACAAATGAAGTTTCATACGATGAATCCCCTACTTGTGCTACCTCCACTGTCACCAAGGCGACGGGAGGAAGCAGTAGGGCCTACCGGAACTGTGTCACAATCGCTCACCATTCATTCCTATTTCTAGCACGCTCTCTTGCTTCTCTCACATCTATCCTCCTGTCACCCAGACCTTGGCCTTCTTCTTGTACTTTTCCCATCAACTCTTGCATTCATCACCTTTAGCAGACAGCCGCTTTCCATCCTCTCAACATCACCAAACCACTTCAACACTTTCATATCCACTCTAGTTGCTAAATGATTTCTTACACCCATTCTCACCCTCACTACTTCATTCCTAACCCTATCTAATTGAGATACACCAGCCATACTCCTTAGGCACTTCATCTCAAACACATTCAATTTCTGTCTCTCCGTCACTTTCATTCCCCACAACTCCAATCCATACATCACAGTTGGTACAATCACTTTCTCATACAGAACTCTCTTTACATTCGTGTCTAACCCTCTATTCTTTACCACTCCCTTCACTTCCTCCAACACTTCGCATCCTTCATTCACTCTCTGATGTACATCTGCTTCCACTCCACCATTTTCTGCAACAACAGACCCCAAGTACTTAAACTGATCTACTTCTCAAGTAACTCTCCATTCAACATGACATTTAACCTTGCACCACCCTCTTTTTTCGTGCATCTCATAACCTTACTCTTAGCCCCATTAACTCTCAACTTCCTTATGTCACATACCCTTCCAAACTCTGTCACTAATCGTCCAAGCTTCTCTTCCGAGTCTGCAACCAGTACAGTATCGTCCGCAAACAACAACATATTTACCTCCCATTCTACTTCTAAGATTGCATTCTCGGTTTTGTCCTTAATCCTATTAATTAGTACTCTACCATACACTTTTTCAACAAACTATAGTCCATTTCTTTTATCGAGGCAGATTTGCACCGACTCACAGCGGTGCCCTTTTAGCTCAGAAAAGTTTCCTGATCGCTGATTGGTTGGACAAGATAATTCTAACCAATCAGCGATCAGGAAACTTTTCCGAGCTAAAAGGGCACCGCTGCGATTCGGTGCAAATCTGCATCGTTAAAAGAAATTGACTATAATACCCCTTGAATTACAACACTCATGCACATCTCCCTTACCTTTATATAGTGGTACAATACACGCACACACCCAGTCTACTGGTACCATTGACAATATAAAACACACATTAAACAATCTCACCAACCATTCAAGTACAGTCACACCCTCTTTCTTTAACATCTCAGTCCTCACACCATCCATACCAGGTGCTTTTCCTACTCTCATTTCATCTAGAGCTCTTCTCACTTCCTCTCTTGTAATCTCTCTCTCATTCTCATCTCCCATCACTGGCACCTCAACACCTGCAACAGCAATTATATCTGCCTCCCTATTATCATCAACATTCAGTTAACTTTCAAAATATTCCGCCCACCTTTTCCTTGCCTCCTCTCCTTTTAACAACCTTCCATTTCAATCTTTCACTGTCTCTTCAATTCTCAAACCACCCTTCCTTACTCTCTTTACTTTTTTCCAAAACTTATTCTCTTCATATGAATGACCCAAACCCTGACCCCACCTCTTGTCAGCCGCCCTCTTTGCCTCATCTACCTTACATTTTACTTCCACATTTTTCTCTCTATATCTTTCATACTTCTCTACACTATTACTTTGCAGCCATTCTTCAGATGCCCTCTTTTTCTCTTCCACTTTTATCTTCACTCCCTCATTCCACCATTCACTACCCTTCCTCATGCTGCCTCCAACAATCCTCGTACCCCACACATCACTTGCAATCCCAACAAAATTTTCTTTTACTAACTTCCACTCCTCTAAATTACCAGTTTTTCACTTTCACTCTGTCATATGCCATTTCCAACCTTTCTTGATATTCACTTTTTACCTCTGGTTTAATTAACTCTTCAACCTTCACTACCTCCCATTTACATCCCCCCACTCTATTCCCCCACTGTTTTGCTACAACATAGCCAACATTAATCAAAATTCTTGTCTAGAGTAAGCGTAATAAGTATATTAGACTGATGAAAATTTGACCAATTCTTAATAGGCAAGAAAGCACAGTAGGACAATTAGATAGCCTAAATTGTAAATTACTAACTGTGACTGATAATTTATGATTGATATATTTAGAACATGGGACCTGGTACTAGGACCAGTAAACCTATATTGCAAAAGTATTTTTTGAATGTACATAATGCCATCAATCTAATTATTAGATAACTGGATATTCTATAAAAAGGAAATTCTATCTTTCATACATTCTGAGTTACTTTTGTTTAAAAAATACAATAATTAAATGAACTAACCAAACAGAATTCATCTGGGTAAGTAGATCAGTATCTAGGTTAGGTAATGCAAGTTTAATAATTTCTCAGAATATTTCTTAATCACCTTATTGAATTATTCATACCCAAACAAATAGAAATTGAGATAAATGCTGTATATTTATACTTCTAAAAACTCTGCAAAGGATATAATTTCACATAAATTCCCTTTGATTCTCCAGTGTTTTAGGATTTTCTTTTGTTTACTCACTAATGCTAAAGAAATTTAGCTACTGTATGCATGAACAGTGTTAGACCATTGAATGTTCTATAGATTTTTTAAAAGGGAAAAAGTGTCCACACTACATGGTAACTGAATGAAAAACTTTTCTTGCTCTCGGAAAAAAATCTGCCTTTTTCTATAAAATCACTTCAATTTAAAAAAAAAAAAAGTCTTCTTGGTGAACATCTAGAGGCAGCTTTGAATAAAATCAAGTATCAAAGCTTACCTCAAGCAAATTATTTGGATATCCTACCAATATTAGTTTCCATATACTTTTCTGCCTCTCAGAGGAAAATGCACTACTCTTCCATAACAAATCTAGTGGCCAAGAAAAATACACTAAGTAAAATTCTAAATTAGACCTGCCTCACTGTCAATCTAAACATGAACTGTTGGCTTCCTGAAGTTTAATTGAAAATAATTTTTATTGAATATTCATATGAAAAGGGTTAAGCACAATCACCTCAGTACGTTGGAACTCAGTGGTCTGAAAAGGTTATAGAATTAGTAAAGATAACGATTTACGGAAGAAGAAAACTGAACTGCTGGGTAAAATTTTAGAAGTTAGCCTATATTGATCTCAGTCTTCTCTAGATGTACCTTAACCCACGAAGGACGACGGGCGGCACCGCCAAAGGACGACAACGGTTTATTGATATTGATAGAAAAAAATAAAAAAAAATGTAAATATACTAGTTTTCACTCTAATGTATAAGTATTTGGTATCATTGAAACTGCAAGAAGATGAGCTTTTTGAATAGGGCCTTTATTGTTTAATACATTGTCAATTACTTTGGAAATAGAAAAAAATGTCTTTAGAAATCACAGTTGCAAAATAATCAAGGTCACTCTGAAGCTGGGTTATTACAAAACTTATTATTCCTATTTGTTATAACAGTGCCAATTTTGTAAAGAATGTAATTCTGAAAAAGTCCTAAAAAACAGAATATTCTATCCAGTAATAGCGTGGTAAAAAGAATTATATAACATATCGAGTGACACTTTTTCACCATTTGGTAATGCGGATTTACAAGAATATTACAGCATTCAAGAATCTTTTACATCCTGCACTTTTATCAATCCCATGAGCAAACTAAGAGCTAAAAACTTTTTCATTTCTTTCACGAGTTACTAGTTTCCAGCTTCTGTATTTCCTTACTAGCTAAAAATCTGTTGGCATATATGTTAGTCTCACGAACAAGAATATCTATATCATCAGTTATAAATAAAGAAAAGTATTCAATAGGCTTTGAATTACAGTTAGG
This sequence comes from Palaemon carinicauda, assembly GCF_036898095.1. Taxonomy (NCBI): domain Eukaryota; kingdom Metazoa; phylum Arthropoda; class Malacostraca; order Decapoda; family Palaemonidae; genus Palaemon; species Palaemon carinicauda. Next base: position 43,361,217 of record NC_090744.1, read on the forward strand.
AATCCCAAAAGGACCTACATTTCTTTGGGTAAAAACAAAATCACTCCCACAGTCAATACCCTCAGGTGGATAAACACGTGTCCAGGATGAAGCAACAGGTTCAATGTCAAGATCGTCGTCATAAACATCGCTATCAGTAATATAATCATTACTATCATGCTCACTATGGCTGTCCAAATCATCAGCACTTGTTTCTGAATCATAAAGATAATCAATATTAGCCATTATAAAACAAATTGACTCTTAATTTTGCGTAAAAAAAAGTTATCGTTTATCGCTCCAACAGATAGAATCTCAATCGATAAGTCAAACGGCGCATGCTTAGCACACTCCTATAACCTCAAAGTATAAGATTTCTGGCAACTTTGCTTTGTAAACAATCACTGATTGGTTAAAGTAGACTGTGACGTCAATAGAAAGCGGGGCTAAAGTCATACATATGAGGGAGAAGAATGAAAAAAATGCATACACAATATAGATGCTCTTAAGTTGATTGCAATTAATGCATCCATTATATGGACGGGGCGTTCTTCGTGGGTTAAATTAAACAAACCACAAAAAGTGCAGGTATTACTAAAGGTTAAATTGCAGTACTAGACTTTACATTTATAATTAAAGCAGTCAACTAACAGTTGTGAGTGAGTGAACAGTATTCCTCCATACACATAAACTCAACATTGCAGCTGCCGGCCAGATACGTTTATGTTATGCAAAGCCAGGAAAAATTAGACTCGCATTGGGATTTATTAGTTCAAAATAAACCGCTGTAACTCAATCTGTGTCTTATTTAAACACTAGTCAATGAAAAAACTGAAAAGTAGGAGGTGATATGCCGCACCATAGACTGACTAATTGCCAGAGAGAGGCATTTTGCAAGGAGAGAAAACGTGAGATGTTTATTTTGTGATATACGTCAATAGAGCTTCAAGTAGAATCAATATGATCAAAGAAGTTACATAAAAATAGATATATTTTATTTACTAATTATGTTTTTCCTCCTAATCATTCTTTACTTGCAACACAACTGTCTTATCAAATCATTTAGTTTTTTTAAATAATTTTGCAATACAGTATAGCAGTCATTTACTTATTCAAGATGAATCATATTTCTTATATAATGCTATAATACTACTGTTCTTTGTAATATAGAAGCCAAATTCATATCCAAGATATTAATTGAGCTTTTTCTGGGCTCGAACCTGTGCCGCCCAGTGAATAAGCTCCATTTAGCACTTATTCTTAGGTAATTTACTGCTAAATATACCAGAGAAAAAATGTAAAGGAGTGCTAGGTTAACTAGCTCGCTCACCTATTGGTGTCGGTATAAAATTGGGCGTATATTCCAGAGGTCCCGCACTATTTAGATTAATCCACGACAGAGAACCCCAATAGAGGAGAGCCGTTCAACCTCACTCGGTACTACTACAATGCATCCGCTCAGAACCCAACTCCTTTTAGCACAACGTTCAAAGTAACCCGCTTTTTTTCTGGTGCTCTCGCTTTTGGATATTTTCTAGTGAATTATGGCTTCTTCGTCGGTTTCCCAGGAGACACCGTCTAAGTTAAGTACCAAGCTGGATTTTACTGTGTTTTGAGCAACCTAGATCGTTTAATATTTATATTATAGGAGTTTATTCTCTTCGTTCATACCGATCTTGCTTGATTTCACTACAGTTGGTACTCCTGTTTTTGAGAGCTTTTAATTTTCACTTGCGGTGTTACTATGTGTATTATTTTTTTTATCAAATATTATTTGTTATTGTGAATATTCATTATTTAGCGTTTAGAATCCTCGTGGTTCAAATTTTGGGCCGATATCATTTACGTATCGCTATGGCTGCCGACCGTGCTAAGGCGGCAATGTTATTTTAGCCATCAGGTGTGTCTTTTGTGATTTAATTATTTATGTTGCATGCCTTGCCCAAAAATTTTCAATGTGTTTATTCATATATTTAACGCTATTATTATTATTATAATGAATATTTGTGCCATTACTCCGTTTGATCTGTCTGATTGGGGATCGTCAGTTGGTAGCCCTGCTGCCTCGTATCACGTGATCCTCCCCCACGCTCCCCCTCTAGCTAGGTGGGAGGCTAGGCTTCCCCCCCCCTCCACTAAGGGACCGTTGCCTTCCCTCCTTTTAGAGGGGGTAGTTAAGTGTTTATGGACTTTGTCCTCCGGGTGGCCCGGCGGTTTAGTCTCTGTCTAGTCTGGTTGGCCACCGGTCTACAGAGTTGGATCCCGGTGTACCCTATTTTATATTCACTTTTCATTCTGGCTTATGTTATACGAAACCCTCCGGGTTCGATTGGCAGTTCTTAGTTACAGTTCCGCCCCCCTATTATTTTATAACATTTCCTATGATGATTATATATGACAGATCACTACCCCGGAGTCCCTAAAGGAATTGGTATTGAATATACCTTTATTTCCCGGCCCGGGGTCTACCCCACCCCGGGAAATCAGACACTATGTGTCTTAATTCCTTGTTTTTGCATCCTTTTTTATGCTCCCGGCTTGACCGGAATGGATGGCTATACTTTAGTTTCAAGTTAGACTTATGTTTAGGCCCGGGACCCCCGGTCCCGCCCCTATGTAAGAATATTATAGTTAAGCTCTAACCTTGCGTTAGACCTTTGTTAGGCCCGGGTCCTCCGGACCCGCCCCTAAAAAAAAAAAAAAAAAAAAAAAAAAAAAAAAAAAAAAAAAAAAATTTTATTTTATTTTTTACAGTCTAATCTTGTGTTAGACCTATTTTAGGCCCTACTTAAAAGAATAGTATAGTTAAACTCTATTCTTGTGTTAGACCTATGTTAGGCCACTTATAGAATAGTAGTTAGGCTCTAATCTTGTGTTAGACCTATGTTAGGCCCGGGTCCTCCAGACCCGCCCCTAATTAAGAGAATTACAGTTTCTCATATACTATTCTTTTTACAGATGGTGCATTGTCTGACGCCGGCCTGTGCAGCTGTTCTGCACCAGCCTTGTGGCCACTCCGTCTGCCGATCTCACGCCCCTTGTGGGGTTCAACTGGAAGACGTTGTGGTATGGCACCCGGATAACTGTGTGATTTGCTTCGACCTCATCACTACCCTTGGTTCTGACTCGGTGAGTCCCGTTGGCTATATTGCCTTCTTATTTTATTTACTATTAGTAAGATATCTATGGTCTTGAAGGATCATTGGGAGTTTCCCTTTTATAATTCCCACTATTATTTCAGGCATCCCCGGAGCAAAAGTCTGCGGCTCGGGCCACACTGAAGGTGTGGGTTGGTGGTTTTGCCCGGAATGTAAAGTCTAAGCGGCCGTACGTCCTATCTGAGGACTACTGCACCATGGTTTACCCCAACGCCAAGTCTTCAGCTGCTGTGGCTAGGCATGTGGCAGCTCCCATCATTGCCCACATTGATGCCACTATAACGGGTCTCATCGACCCAGAGCAAGATCCATCGGACGCCCCCGGAGGTCTGGAGGACAATGTTGCCTCCATGAACCTGGACGTCGAACCAATGTTGCTAGACGAGCCGGATACAGGTAGGGTGGTAAGTGAGGCAGGTGTGTCCGGCGCTGAGATTCCTATCCTCAGCCCCGCTCTTTCTTCTTCTTCTGATCGCTCTTCCTTTCTTGGATTTTCTGGGGACCGTGATTCGTCTCAACGTTCATACCCGGTTCCCCCTAAGGATAAGTCTACTTCAAGGACCTTACCCAAAGCTCGCAAGCCTCACAAGACTTCTCATGGCTCTAAACCTGGTACAAACCCGTCTTCAAAGACCTCTGGTTCCTCCTCTAAGTCTCACGACCCGGGAGTTCCTTCCGCCCCTCCTGCTGCTAGCCCGGGCCTTTCCGAATCAGCTATGCTTCGCATCGTGTCGGAGATGCAGGAAAAGTTGGTTTCGGAGATGCAGTCGAGGATGGACACGATGTTCTCTAACTTCGGTCAGAGAATTGGGGCTTTAGAGCAAGGAGCTCCGGAGAGAGTCCAAAGCTCTCTCATACCGGATGCCTCTAAGCTCCCGCCGTTTGCCAAGAACAACCCCTGGCGGATGGCTCTTCATTCCCCGTTCTCAGACGGAATGTTGACTCTGGAGGGCCTTGGCACTCGCCCTCTAGAGGACTTTGAATTCTTTCCTCCGGGTCTGGCATTTCCATTTCATGGTTATGCCAGACTTACCGAGGAAGCTTTAGTCCGATTAGACAAGGTCCCCAAAGAGACGGTCATCTTCCCGAAGGAGCAAGCCCAATCTGTTTGGGCCAGATTTTTGAATGACATCGGCTGCACTAACACCATGCTGACGCCTCATAAAAGCTCCTTTACGATGTTCTTAATGGACAAGAACACCTTGACTCCATGCGTCAATAAGGTGGCAGAGCTTGCCTTTCAATATGCTCTGGAGGAGAAGCCCTTGCCTCCCATCCGAGAGGTGGATCCAATCTCCCTCCTTCTTCCCTCAGGTATTGAGTGTTGGGACAACGTCCATACCACCTTTACCTCCGGCAAGCTTGCAGCAGACTGTGCCTCAGTCTTGTTTAGTGAGAAGCTTCCCCGTCTCCCGGAATCTCTCATTAAACAGGAATATGATTCCCGCCTACGTGTTGGCCGTACTCTAAACCTGGCCACATCCACGGAGTCGATAGCCTTGACTTACGATACGGAGAGTATTTTTAAGTCTCTCAACAAGGCTACGCTACAGTCGTTATATTATGACTTATATGACTTTGCTACTGCTAAACGCAGATGTCGCAAGCATGTTCTAGCTGAGGCGACGATTAGGCATGAACCTAATAAACTCATCCGGTCCTCCTGTTGGGGTTCAAATCTCTTCCCCGAGGATCTCGTAGAGGAAGTCTTGGCGGAGGCCACTAGGGTTAATCAGAGCCTTAAAGCCCGTTGGGGTTTGACCCCTAAACGCAAGTATGACCCCGCAAATTATCAAGCCCGGGGTAGGAAGAAGCTTAGACCATATACCTCCACCCAGTTCAGGCAACAACAGAGTGCTTCATCCAACTTCCGGCTGCCTCTTCCTCCATCTTCTGTTGCCCCTGCACAGCCTTCCACCTCTCGGGCTCCTTCGGATGACTATGTCACCGTTCTGCTACCTAAGAGCCAGCTTTCTGGTGCCTCCGCCACTTCCCCTGCCTTTAACCAGTCCTACGAGGCTCATAGCTCTTCCCAGAGTTATGGTAGAGGTAGAGGCTACCACCGTGGCTCTAACCAGAACAAAGGCAGGGGAAGAGCCTTTCGCAGAGGAAAGAACTTCCGAGGCGGACGTGGAGGCAACTCCTCAAACCAATACTGAGGTGCAGCAGGTAGGGGGGAGGCTCTATGCCTTCCGCAACAAATGGAGGTTCAGTCCCTGGGCGTTCAGTATCATCTCCAAGGGACTAGGGTGGAGTTGGATTCAAGGACCTCCTCCTCCGAACAAATTTCGTCAACATTCCACTCCGGACCTGGTCGAATTTGTCCAGGAACTTTTACAAAAGAATGCCATACAAGAAACGAAACATCTGAAGTTTCAAGGTCGGCTGTTCAGTGTTCCGAAGAAGGATTCAGACAAGAGAAGAGTGATTCTAGATCTATCCCTTCTCAACTTGTCCATTCAATGCGACAAGTTTCGAATGCTTACCGTCTCGCAGGTGCGGACCTTACTTCCCCGTGGGGCCGTCACCACCTCTATCGATCTTACAGACGCCTACTATCACGTCCCGATAGCGAGACACTTCCGTCCGTACCTAGGCTTTCGCTTAGGGGACAAAAGTTACTCCTTCAAGGTGATGCCTTTCGGGCTCAACATTGCCCCAAGGATCTTCACAAAGCTAGCAGAAGTCGCTGTTCAGGAACTCAGGAATCAAGGGATTCAAGTAGTAGCCTATCTGGACGACTGGCTCATTTGGTCAGACACCTCCCAAAATTGCCTAAAAGCCACTCACAAAGTCATCCATTATCTTCAATCTCTAGGCTTCCAGATCAACTTCAAGAAGTCCCGTCTTCTTCCAAAATCGAAGTTCCAATGGCTCGGCCTGCAATGGGATCTTATATCTCATACTCTGTGTCTTCCCAGACCCAAGAGGTTAGAGATTGCAAGAAACACCAAACGCTTTCTCAAAGACAAAGTAAGTTCCAGACGGCTTCAAGAGAAGATTCTGGGTTCCCTTCAGTTTGCCTCAGTGACGGATCTTCTTCTGAAGGCAAAATTGAAAGATATCAATCGTGTCTGGCGTTCGAGGGCGAACTGGAAGCTCCGGGACAGGAAAGTCCGCCTTCCTCCCATTCTACGGGAAAGACTTCTTCCTTGGACAAGAGCAAACAGTCTGTCAAAGTCAGTTCCCCTTCGATTTCCGCCCCCGGAATTAATCATTCACACAGACGCATCCCTATCAGGTTGGGGCGGCTATTCTCAGCTCAAGAAAGTTCAAGGTCTTTGGACTCCCTTGTTCCGCCATTTTCACATCAATGTGCTAGAGGCCATGGCAGTTCTTCTAACCCTGAAACGTCTCGCTCTTCCCAAGAAACAACACCTTCGTCTGGTCCTCGACAGCGAAGTGGTGGTCCGCTGCCTCAACAGAGGCGGGTCAAAGTCAGGGCCTCTGAACCATGTTCTAATAGCCATATTCTCCCTAGCAGCCTCGAACCGTTGGCATCTTTCAGCTGTCCACCTGGCGGGAGTCCGGAATGTAGTGGCAGACGCCCTGTCCCGGACCTCCCCTCTAGAATCGGAATGGTCACTCGATCTAAAGTCATTTCGGTGGATTCTCTCTCAGGTTCCCGGTCTCCAAGTGGACCTCTTCGCCACGGAATCCAACCACAAATTGAGAGTATATGTGGCTCCCAATCTAGACCCTCAGGCTTACGCCACAGACGCCATGTCACAGAATTGGGACAACTGGGAAAAGATTTATCTCTTTCCCCCGGTGAATCTTTTGCTGAAAGTTCTAGACAAACTGAGATCCTTCAAGGGATAAGTAGCCTTGGTCGCACCCAACTGGCCCAAGAGCAACTGGTATCCTCTCCTGCGGGAGTTGAGACTATACCCTCACCCGATACCCAATCCGGTTCTGTCTCAGATAGTACAAACACGCGTTGTGTACGCTTTCTCAAACATTCAGAGCGCCCTAACTTTATGGACTTTATGAAGTTTGCGGCTATGCATGGTGCCAATATTGATCCTCAAAACACCTTGTTCCTAGAATCAGATAAACGGGATTCCACCATCCGTCAGTATGACTCTGCAGTTAAAAAGTTGGCAAAATTTTTAATAGACTCAGACGTGAACTGTATGAACTTGAACCTTACAGTCACTTTCTTTAGATCTTTATTAGAATCAGGTCTGGCAGCCAATACTATCACCACTATTAAATCGGCTCTGAAAAAGATCTTCCTAGTGGGTTTTAACATAGACTTAACCGACTCTTTGTTAGCTTCAATTCCGAAAGCTTGTGCCAGACTGAAACCGGTTACTCGTCCTACCCCGGTGACCTGGTTCCTTAATGACGTACTCAAATTGGCTTCTGATACCATTAACAGTTCTTGTGATTACATGCCCCTTCTCAGGAAAACACTTTTCCTAGTGAGCTTGGCTTCCGGGGCAAGAATTTCTGAATTGGCAGCCTTGTCGAGAGACCCGGGTCATATTGACTTTCTGCCTTCAGGAGAGGTCCTTCTTTCTCCTAACAAATTCTTTTTGGCTAAGAATGAAGACCCTCAAAACAGATGGACCTCCTGGAAAATTGTTCCCCTCACGCAAGATCCGTCGCTGTGCCCTGTCACTACTCTTAGGTCTTATCTATCCCGGACCTCCTCTAACTCCTCGGGGCCTCTATTCGTTAGAGAACAAGGCGGTACCATTACTATTAAAGGGATCAGGCAACAAATTTTGTATTTTATTAAACAAGCTAACCCTGACTCTTTTCCTCTTGCACATGATATCAGGGCGGTTGCCACCTCGGTGAACTTCTTTCACCACATGAATTTTACAGACCTTTCCAGGTATACAGGGTGGAAATCACCGTCAGTGTTCAAGAAACACTACCTTAAACATTTGGAAGCCCTAAAATTTTCTACAGTAGCCGCAGGGAGCGTAGTTACTCCCGAGTAACTCACAGGTTAATGCCTTGACTCTTTATCTCTCCCTCTTACCTGCCTCATTTATACCCTATTGTATTCGTTGGTCTCGCACCTGAATACTGTTATTATATTTGTAAATTTTTATGCTCCTGAGTATCTGTATATATTATCACTCACGGCATTATTATACCTACCTTATTGGATTTATGTTCATATTTAAGATACCCTTATAATTGTTTTTTGGTACTCATCTCTGATTAAAGCATCCTGTATTTCTCTTACGCTTATGTTTTTTCCTTTATTTTGCAAGTTTGGTGACATTTTTCTCTTGTATAGATTCACTGGGCGGCACAGGTTCGAGCCCAGAAAAGGGATTTTGACGTAGGAAAAATCTATTTCTGGGCGAGGGACCTGTGCCGCCCAGTGAACCCTCCCAGCTCCTCTCCCTTGGAGTCCCCAAACTTTGGGTGCTAAGGAGTTGGGTTCTGAGCGGATGCATTGTAGTAGTACCGAGTGAGGTTGAACGGCTCTCCTCTATTGGGGTTCTCTGTCGTGGATTAATCTAAATAGTGCGGGACCTCTGGAATATACGCCCAATTTTATACCGACACCAATAGGTGAGCGAGCTAGTTAACCTAGCACTCCTTTACATTTTTTCTCTGGTATATTTAGCAGTAAATTACCTAAGAATAAGTGCTAAATGGAGCTTATTCACTGGGCGGCACAGGTCCCTCGCCCAGAAATAGATTTTTCCTACGTCAAAATCCCTTTTTTATTGTTTACTCACATGATTGATCAGGTTTTTCTTTTTTTTTCTTTTTTTTTTTTTTGCAACTAAAAGCAGTTGGGTAGTTTTTAATCAGAGTAATCATGAATCGTGATATCTTCCATATTTGAAAATTGTATGGGTTTTTTAGTACAGTGATACCTCTGGATACGAAAGTTTCTGCTTACGAAAAATTCAGGATACGAAAAGCGATACAAAGATTTTTATGCCCCAGCATACGAAAAGATTTTCAGTATACGAAAAGCTTACGAGATCCCAACTCGTCGCCGAGAGTACAGTACCTTTTTTTTCAGGGTATCAACCCTTAATTTAGGTGTACAGGTAACAATACACCTTCACTGATCCAAATGCTTTACATACAGTACCGTATCTTTTATACAGTAGTAAAGAAAACGGACCGTTTTCTTAGGGCTTGGAGGGGATAACTAGGCTATAACTACATTATTGAATAATCTCATGGTGGTTTCTGGAATGGATTAGGCTGTTTTTAACGGTTGGGTTAATTATTGAATGATAGAAATGGCTGCATTGTATGGTTATTACTACAGTTTAGCGTGTTTATGAAAGAAAAGGTGTCTTTTTGTAAGGCTTGGAATGGATTAGGCTACTTACATGTAAAACGCGACTCAGGATACGAAAAAATCAGCATACAAAACCGTATCCTGAACGGATTACTTTCGTATGCTGAGGCATCACTGTATTGTAAAAGAATTCTTTGGTTTTGTGTAAACTTTGATAATCCTTTTTACATTATTTGTAATGTATATGGGATCTCTTGATATTTCTGGCTTAATGATAACAGCAGAAAAAAATTTCATTGATGTTTACTGTATTGTATATACATGTACAGTACTGTAGCATTTAACCATCTATCATAGAGGATTGATACTTCATTTGATTTTCCAAGCAAACGTTTATTGTTTTTTTTGTTGTTTATTGAAAATATGTCTTCTATTTCTCTTGTATTTCATTCTCAGAGAATGTAAGAGAACGGAAGGCGTCAGCACAACTGACTTAGTTGGTAGGATGCTTTTAATGACTCGGCAACACCAGCAGGTTAGTTCTGTAGTTTCTATCTATTTTATATCCTTGTTGGGTATTCTTTTAGTAATTTTGTTATATTTATTTTGTATTACAAGAAAGATTTCAATTTTCATAAAGAAATGCTAACAGAATTTGAAATTGTATTCCTGTATGAATACAAACCTAAGTCCTTTAATATAAGTGTGATTTCAGTGAAGCTGCTAGTCTGCTCTTGAAATTATAATGAGGTGTTAGTAGTTACCAGTAGGTAATGGGGGAAGGCCCACCCTACTGCTGGCTCACCCAGTAGCCACTTTGATTTCAACCCGCAATGTGTACTAACGTACTCTCAGCATCTTAACCCAAACTTGGCTGAATTAATTTTCTGCGAAGGGTACGATTGGTGGAGAAACCGAAAGTAGACATGTAGACTGGCCTTGGAGATACTGATAGTAGCTGTAGGACCTTCATGAGCCAGTTGATGGTTGATCCTCATTCCTTGTATCCATCTTGCAGGGAACATAATTACTCACAAGCTTCTCTGTGTGAGGAATGTAGGGAGTGGCTGTTTCCTCAGTGGCAGGTGTACAGCAGGAGAAGGATGAAGTCTAAGGGTGATTCCTCTCCTTCAGGATCTCCCTCAAAGTTTAGGAAGTCGGCCAGACCTCTTCCTCCTATACCTAGTACCATGCCCTCAGATCTTTCCCCGTCGGCCTCCTCTAGTGGCGTTACATTGAAGGGCAGTGGTCTTAATCTAACTTTAGGATAAGGTCATGATGATAAAACTCATCCTGTATCCCCAAGTGATACTGGTGGACTTCCTTCTCAGAGTGAGTCCTTCAATTTTTTTCCAAATGTTGACCCGGGTCATGATGCTCTGACGATATGGGTGTCTTTGGGTTTGGAAGGTACTCCTTTCAAGCAGAAACTGATGTCGGCTCACGTAAAGGGGTGGCCACTTCAGTTGCACTTCCAGATACTTACCCTGTATGTGAGGACCTTTTTGCCCCAACATGACCATTCTTGGAAGCTATCCATCCTTTGGGGACGTATGAATGATGTCCTTCCCTCTGCTCAAAGTTTCAAGGAACTTGAGAAAGAACCTTATACGCCTCTGGATAGTTCATCACATAAACATAAAATCATGATCACCATTCAGAAGAAAGCGAAAAGTTTCTGTTGAAAACATCACTGTGCTTGCTCACGCTTCTTTTAGGGACATCTCACTTTTAGCATGCACCTTAGCTTGAATAGGATTACAAGAATTCTGTATCTTGCCAGCACATCTTGAAGACGAGATCTGATATATGGGTTACATGAAAATTCCACCCACGAAAATTTCACCCAAAGAAAATTCCACCCAAGGAAAATTCCACCCAGAGAAAATTCCACCCAGAGAAAATTCCACCCAGAGAAAATTCCACCCTGAGAAAATTCCACCCAAGGAAAGTTCCACCCAAGGAAAATTTCACCCAAGTTTATTTAAAGTATCAGGAGATTGCAAAAAGAATGGTTAAAAAGCAAAAATACAATAAAAAAAAAGTTCATGAAGCAAAATTTATGAGTTATATACTTACATTTCACACAGGATATATATTTAAGAAATTGCATCTCCAATAAGAAAGAATAAATGAAAAACAATAAGAGGAAAATATCAGGCATCGGAACTTTCAACAAGGGGTTTAATTCTGTCATTGATATAAGAATTTTAAAATTTGCTTCAAAAAGATTATGTTTAAGAAATTGGATATCCAATAAAAATAGCTAAAATTATTAAAAATAAGAGAAAAATTTAATTTAATGAAGGTTATATGCAACACCTCTTAGAAACTTCAAAATATCATTGACATCGAAACATTCGACAAGGTGCCTAAGTCTGGCATCAATACTTTTGTATGTATTTCTTTGATTGTGGTGATCCCCTCGAGTAATGTGAATAATTTTTGTTTGATTCTGGCTTTCTTCCTTTTGCAATGCGGCACAAAGTATCCAGAGATTTGGGTGTATGCTTGCTAACGACGATCGTAGAGCATTATGGAAACCTTCAGCTTCATTATTGGACCGTTGTATATTTTTCAATATTAAACTTAGCCGGTGATCATATAAGCTGTCAGCTCTGCTGCCCGACAGAAAAACCTAAGGACAAAATACGCCAGCGATCGCTATACAGGTGGGGGTGTACATCAACTGCGCCATCTGTCGAGCAGGTACTCAAGTACTCCATGTCAATACAGAACCAATTTTCTCTCTGTCGTGCCACTGGCAAGACCTACTAAATATGCTGTTACTAACTGGATTTGTTTTCACAACTATTTGGTGAAGTACACTATTCTAGTTTTGAGCTTTCGCTATGCAGGGGTTTTATCTTCATCTCAAAACTTGAACTCGTTTTGGATAGATTTAATTATGGTGACAAAGAGAGTATGGACTCTCTTTCACTTTTAAATGGCCGACCCTTCCCTTAGACGGAAGTGTGTTTAGGTTTTTAGTAATTTTGCTTAACACGTTATAGATCTATATATTTTATATCTCTCCGCCTTTATTAGGCCTCTTCGATTAACTTTCCATTTATTATAAACATATAAGAATTTTTATGTTTTGTTTATATGCGACCTTTCTTGATAGTAGGCGGTCCTAACTTGGAACCGAAGTTAATCAACGTTGAGCCCGTTATATCGTATTTAGCCTTTAAAGAATTTAAAACTTTTTAAATTTAATGTTTTATGAAAGAATTTCTTTGATAGTCTCGTACTGTTTTCAAAGATGAACTAACATTTAGTTTTTTAGACTACGCAGTTGTTGACGTTCAGGACGTTCAACTTGCGCTCTATCGTTACGATAGAGAGAGAGTGTATCACGGTTTCACTTTGCAGTAAGAGTAAATCGATTCTGACGTTTCGTTCATTCTTTCTTAGCTTAAATGGTTTAAATTCTAAATTAAAGGAACTTTTTATTTGGAAAACCTTTCAGTTTTTTCCTTCAGCCAAATAACATGTTTTGACGATATATAATTGGGCTCTTCTCTCAGGTGCGAAATCAAGAGAGAAAGAGAGAGAGAGATAGAGACGGAGGGAGAGAGAGGAAAAAAACGTTCCGTTCAAGCGGGTAACGTTGTTCTCTTGTTACTCTCCTCCCTAGTCGCTGTACGGGGAAGAAGGTAAAACGTTTCTAGGGTTTTATTCTTGTCCCCAGGCTATGTGCGGTGAGAGATTGTAAACGTAGTTTATTTGAACTAGTGTTTAGTCTCTTTCCCAGCCACTGAATTCTTTATCTTTATATATGTTTTCTGTTTTTGCTAGTATTAATGAGCTGCATTATACGACTGTTTTCGCAATTACTACCTTTTAATGAAGGGTAGAATTGCGTGTTTCAGGTAGAAATCAGTAAAAGTTTCGATTTCAGTGAAATAAGTGCAAAACAGAAAATCGAAGTGATAAAGTGATATGCGCAAAGTGTTACAGTGTTGCGTCCGAGGGTTCGTCTGTTCGTGCCTGTCGTTCACCTAGTCCGGGACCTCTTGCAAGCTCCCAAGCCCAGGGGAGAAGTAATGTCGAATGACTTATGGGTTCGTCAGGCCTTGATCAACGAACAGACGTTTTCCCTCCGTGGTTTCGGGCGTATCTACCCAAGATCGCCCTACCCACACAAAGACGAGAGAGCCCATTTACTTCTCGTCTGCGGAAGAGGTTTCTCGTAAGAAACCTTGGACCAAGGTCTCGCAGCTTATTAAGCGCAAGTCGGTCCCTTCCGCGCAAGTCCAACGGCCCAGGTGTAGCCACTGGGTCAGTTCGGACTCGCTGCAGTCTTCCGATGACTGCACACCTCCTAAGAGAGGCAAAGTGGTACCGCAACAGGCAGTAACACCGTCTGTTGCCGCACCTGCTGCTGTAGACCCTAAGTGGTCTTTGCTACAGTCTATGCAGACACAGTTAGCATCTTTTATGCAGGAGTATCGTGCGGAGAAGGTTGACGCTGCACCCGTTAGCCTACAACCAACCACGGTTGTGCGTACAGTAGACGCTGACGCTACCTGCTCCCGCACTCCGCCTGTGAGAGTTCCACCACCCATGCGCAGTGTACCCTGCCAGCCGCACGTTACGTTCACAGACGCACGCTACCCTCCGTTGACGTTCGCGAGTTACCACAACAACAGGAGGGTGGAGTTAAGTTGCTTTGTTTTGACGCTGTGCGTCAACCTCCGCAACCCACTGTGGTTACCGCTACTCGCCCGCAGCAGACTAGTCAGTCAGGAGTAGAGGCTTTGCTTCCCCACACAGCTATGGTTGTTGCCAGCTCACAGACTGTCAAGCAGTTACATGACGTTGCCTTCTGGTCTGCTACTAATGCACCAGTGCTGTATGTCCTCACGCACCTGTTGTGGTTGACAGTTCAGTTTTTGACAGTTCACAGACTGTCAAGCAGTTACATAACGTTGCCTTCTGGTCTGCTGCTAATGCACCAGTGAGACCCTCACTGAGATAACCTAGCTTTTATCGGACAAGGTTCCTGTAGATTAGAAAGTGCTGTTCTCCCTCCTACTGATATTCCTTTGAGGACAATGTCATTTGGAGAGGAGCCTTAAGCTGCTTTGCCTCCTATGGACTTTAATTAAATCATGATGATTTTTTAAGGATCTTCGTCCGGATCTTGTAACTGCTGCTCCTCGTTCGCCTAACGTCAGAACTTACTCTAGGCCTAGCTACTTCGAAGCCGTTGTTGTTAAGCTAGTGCTCTCTCGCTCTCCTAGAGAGCGTTACGTTGGCTAGGCGACTGGTTTTTGCACCAGGAGGAGTTTTAGGGATACAGCCTTTGATTTCCCTTCTTTTAAACTGGCTTATAGAGCGAGAGTCTGATAGGACACGAGAGAAGTTCTCGGCTTGGGAGTTCATGCCTCTGCCCAGATAGACTTCTCAATTCTGGTAGACTCGCCCTGGCGCCTAGCCAGGAGACGCTCCAAGTTGTTTACAGGTCAACTTCTCAACTTTTGTCGAGCCTTTGAAGTTTTGCTGTACTATTATGTCACACATAACAAGGCTTCCAGGGATGGTAAATGGTTCCGCCTCAGTCGCTAACCCCGTCTGTTGCCACACCTGCTCCCGTAGACCCTAAATGGGCTTTGCTGCAAGACATGCAGTCCAAGCTTGTGTCCTTGATAGAGGACTTAAATACGGAGAAGAACCTTCTGGCCAACAACCTTCCAACCGGTTGGTTGTGCGCCCTGTTGACGCTGAGGTATCCTACTCGCGTCTGCCAGTTGAGGTGGTTCCTCCACCGATGCGACCCAGTGTGGGTTGCCAGTCGCACGTTGACGTTAAGCGACGCTCGGAGGTGGTTGTTGACGTTCAGTGTGTCACTAGGAAGACGTTCAACAACCAGCAGAGGTGACTTGTTGTGACGCAGTGCGTCAACCTCAGCAACCCGGTAGGGTGTTGACTGTACAACCCAGACAGTCTAGACAGTTTCGGGTTGACGCTGTACTTCCTCGCGCACCCATGGTTGTTGACAGTTCACAGACTGTGCAGCAGTGCCATGATATTGCGTCCGGCTCCGTCACGCATCCTCCAGTGCGACCGGATTCAGCGAGTCAGACGTTGCCCACTCCGTTGCCGTTTCCTCATCAGTTTCGGATGAGGAACCCTCTGATGAGGACGTTGCTGAACTAGACGATCAACCCCCAGCCCTGCTATCCATCCAGAAGATGCTGAAGAAGGAACGCTGCCCAGTCAGGCTGTAGATGAGTCTGATAGGGACACTGTCATCCGTGGATCAATTTGTGTCACTAGGAAGACTACACCTCCGTCCTCTTCTTTACCATCTAGCTTTTCACTGGAAAAAGGACAAGACGCTAGAAGCGGTCTCGATCCCGGTTTCCGGAAAGATAAAGTCTGGTCTGACTTGGTGAAAGGACTATATCAACCTTAGAGAGGGTCTTCCCCTGACTGTTCAGACTCCCAACCACGTTCTCTTCTCGGACGCATCGGGCGTAGGCTGGGGTGCGACATTAGACGGTAGGGAATGCTCGGGATTATGGAACTCGAGTCAAAGGACAATGCATTTCAACTGCAAGAAGCTACTGGCAGTACGTCTGACCTGGAAAAGCTTCAGGTCTCTCCTTCAAGGCAAAGTGGTGGAGGTGAACTCGGACAACACCACGGCTTTGGCGTACATCTCCAAGCAAGGAGGGACCTACTCTCTGACATGGTACGAGATCGCAAGGGACCTCCTCACCTGGTCAAAAGGTCTAGACATTTCACTAGTAACGAGGTTCATCCAAGGCAACTTGAATGTCATGGCAGATTGTCTCAGTCGGAAGGGACAAATAATTCCAACAGAATGGACCCTCCACAAGGATGTATGCAAGAGACTTTGGGCCACCTGGGGCCAGCCAACCATAGATCTCTTCGCAACCTCGATGACCAAGAGGCTCCCAATATTTTGCTCACCAATCCCGGACCCAGCAGCAGTTCATATAGATGCCTTTCTACTAGATTGGTCACATCTAGATCTATATGCATTCCCTCCATTCAAGATTGTCAACAAGGTACTGCAGAAGTTCGCCTCTCACGAAGGGACAAGGTTGACGCTAGTTGCTTCCCTCTGGCCCGCGAGAGAATGGCTCACCGAGGTACTTCGATGGCTAGTAGACGTTCCCAGAACACTTCCCCTAAGGGTGGACCTTCTACGTCAGCCACGCGTAAAGAAGGTACACCAAGGCCTCCACGCTCTTCGTCTGACTGCCTTCAGACTATCGAAAGACTCTCGAGAGCTAGAGGCTTTTCGAAGGAGGCAACCAGAGCGATTGCTAGAGCAAGGAGAACATCCACCCTTAGAGTCTACCAATCGAAGTGGGAAATCTTCCGAAACTGGTGCAAGTCAGTATCCGTATCCTCGACCAGTACCTCTGTAACTCAAATAGCTGACTTTCTCTTATATCTGAGGAAAGAACGATCTCTTTCAGCTCCCACTATCAAGGGTTACAGAAGCATGTTGGCATTAGTCTTCCGTCACAGAGGCTTAGATCTTTCCAACAATAAAGATCTACAGGACCTTAAGTCTTTTGAGACCACGAAGGAGCGTCGTTTGGTTACACCTGGTTGGAATTTAGACGTGGTACTAAGATTCCTTATGTCAGACAGGTTCGAACCGCTACAATCAGCCTCCCTGAAAGATCTCACCTTTAAGACTCTTTTCCTGATATGCTTAGCCACAGCTAAAAGAGTCAGTGAGATTCATGCCTTCAGCAAGAACATCGGATTCTCATCCGAAACGGCTACATGTTCTACAACTTGGTTTTCTAGCCAAACACGAGCTGCCTTCTCGGCCTTGACCAATATCGTTCGATATTCCAAACTTATCGTATGGTTGGAAATGAACTAGAAAGAGTCTTATGTCCTGTAAGAGCTCTTAAGTTCTATTTAAAAACCTTTACGAGGCCCGTCTGAAGCTTTATGGTGTTCAGTTAAGAATCCATCTTTGCCTATGTCAAAGAATGCTTTATCCTATTTTATCAGACTGTTAATACGAGAAGCTCATTCCCATCTGAATGAGGAAGACCAAGCTTTGCTGAAAGTAAGGACACACGAAGTTAGAGCTGTCGCAACTTCCGTGGCCTTTAAACAAAATAGATCTCTGCAAAGTATAATCGACGCAACCTATTGGAAAAGCAAATCAGTGTTCGCGTCTTTTTATCTTAAGAATGTCCAGTCTCTTTACGAGAACTGCTACACTCTGGGACCATTCGTAGCAACGAGTGCAGTAGTGGGTGAGGGCTCAACCACTACAATTCCCTAATTCCATAACCTTTTTTAATCTTTCTCTTGAAATGTTTTATTATTGTTTTTGGGTTGTCCGGAAGGCTAAGAAGCCTTTCGCATCCTACTTGATTTGGCGGGTGGTCAAAGTCATTTCTTGAGAAGCGCCTAGATTAGAGGTTTTGATGAGGTCCTTTAGTATGGGTTGCAACCCTTCATACTTCAGCTCCTAGGAGTCGCTCAGCATCCTATGAGGATCGCGAGGCTCAGTAAGGAAGACGTACTGTACTTAAAAAGGCAGAGTAATTGTTCAAGTCGACTTCCTTACCAGGTACTTATTTATTTTATGTTTGTTATTTTGAATAACTGCTAAAATGAAATACAAAATACTTAGCTCATAATAATGTCAACATGTAATGCTGGTCTCTACCCACCCCCCTGGGTGTGAATCAGCTTATATGATCACCGGCTAAGTTTAATATTGAAAAATGTTATTTTTATTAATAAAATAAATTTTTGAATATACTTACCCAGTGATCATATATTAAAGGACCCTCCCTTCCTCCCCAATAGAGACCCAGTGGGCCGAGGAGAAAATTGGTTCTGTATTGACATGGAGTACTTGAGTACCTGATCGACAGATGGCGCAGTTGATGTACACCCCCACCTGTATAGCGATCGCTGGCGTATTTTGTCCTTAGGTTTTTCTGTCGGGCAGCAGAGCTGACAGCTTATATGATCACCGGGTAAGTATATTCAAAAATTTATTTTATTAATAAAAATAACATTTTGCAAGACCTGTTCATGTACATTCCAGAGACCTATTAAGAAAAGTGGCTCTCCTCTGTGGTTGGTTCCTCGTCCTCGGTACATGCCAATATAGGTGCTTTTAAAGAAACCAATAAACTCATCTGGTATATCATTATCGTCAGAAAGCAATTCAAATGCAGCGATAACTTCGGATGGTGGAAGAAATGCCAGAGCAATAAAGCATTTGATTTTAAGAGCAAACTGTGGGTCATTATTATACTGAGTTTTTCTGCCAATCTCACATTTGTTATTACACTGTGGACTTCCACAATGGAGCTTGATCCAGGATGATTATGGCTTCCAGATGTAAAAAATGATCTCAAGCACATGGGTTACTCTGATATTGTTTACTTGGTAACAAATGTTTTTTTTTTTATTTTGGTTATTTAGAATAATTGTTTGTTTGTTAAGAACTGTTATTTTGGTAATTTATTATTTTTTAGGTACTTCGTTTTAAATTGTTGTTTACTTTTTGGTAATTTCAAATTTTTTTTACTTGTTAAGAACTCTTATTTTGGTAATGCATTTCGTCCTTAGATACTTTGTTTTAAATTGTCGTTTACTAGGGTGGAAATTTCTTTGGGTGGAATTTTCCTTGGGTGGAATTATCTTTGGGTGGAATTTTCTCAGGGTGGAATTTTCCCTGGGTGGAATTTTCCCTGGGTGGAATTTTCTTTGGGTGGAATTTTCTGGGTGGAATTTTCTTGGGTGGAATTTTCCTGTCACGGATAAATGGGATCCTGTCTATGTTTGCATGCCAGTGGAAAACCCACCTGTTCATAAACTCCCACGTGTTCTCGCTGTAAGCGAACAAGTGCAAGACTTCAGTGTTTCTCCCATCTCTACTTGCTCCTTAACACATCAGTGCACACAAGACTTGAGCATGCTGTGGCTCACAAGCACAGGCCATCTTACCCAGCTACTAAGCACGCAATTAGTTTGTTATTGACAGATGATTCTTTCATTAAAACACACTCATGCTGAGCTTTTTTTTTTATTCCCAAGGGAAACAGAAATTTTGGAAATTACTCCAGTGCACTCGTGGGCCACTGAGGAAGCACGATCTCCATTACAGTTGGAAACAAGGCAATTTTGTGTATCACAGACAGCTTTATTAGGATCATTCTCCCTTGGACCATCACCAGTTTCAAGACAAATGCCATACTAATGAGAAGTGTTTTGAAATAGATATATTCACTCTTTCCTATAGAGCTCAAATTCCCAGAGAGTCCTCCAACCCGAGCTCCATATAAAAGATTCCAGAGTCTTCTTGGGCTTAACTAAGAACTTTCTCTATATCACGGACCAATGAAAGCTCACACAAAGAGGTGCAGGCAATCAATAACACCAGAACAACGACAAAGCATGAATCCTTGACAATACTTTCTCAAAGGGAGCACTGAAGAGAGAAAGGAAGGATAGGAGACACAAAAAAAAAAGAAAAAAAAAAGGTGTGATCCTTGCACTAAGGAGACTCCCTACCCCCAGGACCCTAAAGTTTAACCTTCTTATGATAAAGCATGGCTCTGTGAGACTTTTGAAGGACATCCATGCCATCTTTTCAGTGGCACAGGATTTGCTCTTGTCATCCAAGAATAGCATGGCAGCCAGGAGGAAGGATAACTTGAGGAAAGGAGAACCCTCTGAATATAACCCAGGTTTGTTTTTGCGTCAGGAAAGAAGTTTTGCCTGACAACAGCACTATTCAGAACCTAGTGATGATGTGTCTCCTACCAGACAAGAAGGTACCATTGACACACTGGCCTCCTCAACACTGGATTGAGGTCCCACATCAATCGAAGCCAAAGATCCAGAGTCTGAATCCAGTTTCCTGAAAGTCATAGCCCTGATAAGACAAGCCGTTGGACTGGGAGAACTAATCAAGGCCCCAATGAAAGGAAGGAATTCGTCGATGGATACCTCTAACATAGGAACTGTAGTAGCTGGTCAACAGGTAGAGTAGCAAACCTAGCTCTTTCAAAGGACAATAAGCAAAGCATTTAAGATAATGGTTGCACCTTCAGTATAGGATAAGAGTGAGAATTTATTCTCTTCCCCCTTTCTTGGGGTGCAGCAGTCGCACTGTTATAGTATATCGTGGAAACGGATGTTATTACAGATAAGCTTCACTAATGACTTCCTTTTCTATTATGATTAGAACAGAAGTGTTCATTCCCCTTTCTTCTAACACGGAGGAGGATGGATAAGAACGTAAACCCAACAATTTACTACAGGTATACCTCACCTTTCATCGGTAATTCGTTCAGGAGAGGCGACTTGAGTTAAAAAACGATGTGAGTCAAATTTACTTGTATCTGAATTTACTTGTTACTAGGATAAACCTCAAAATAACCAATCCCAGTTCTGTACCTTATTTGTAAATGTAATTTGAAAAAAATATTTGGTTACTAAGAATCAATTTTACGAATAAATTTGCATACATACTTGTAAATGTAGATGTTTACAATTTAGCATGTTTACTGTACATTGCTGGCTGTTTATTTGTGAATTTGGTTTGCTCTATGATAATATAAAATAGAAAGATTTTTAGGGTAAAATAACAAATTAAGTTGTTATAACTATTTTATGATAGTATAAAATAAACTTATTTGTTACATTCATTAATATGTACATTCAATATCTTTGTTTACATCGCATAGCCTATGCAGAGGGCTGCGTATCGTTAGCGCTAACAGCTGATTCGTCTGTTGTTGTTGTTATTCTATGCGCACTTTAATAAACTGGTCGAAAGAGTGTTGAACTGTGCTCCTCTTTTTTTCAAGGATTATTTAATAGGGAGCTAAATCATATCAACAATACTTTGTTAAATATATGTGAGCATAATTCTGATACTGTCGTGACCTTGAAAACTGCTGACACAAAACCCCCCCAAAAAATTGGTAATTGCTGTTGTTAAAGTACATCTTGAATTGATAATAGTAAAGTAAAATTATCAAACGAAGTTCAGATAACATCGAAAAACAGGATTATTCTAGACATCTTTGAGTTCATGTAAGTTATGCTGTCGACTAAAGCTACAGATTAGCTGATGAAATCGAATGACATCATAATCCCAGTCTACGATCTAACATAGATTTAAGCAAAGTAAAAATTTATTCGGTGAAGTATATACCTGACACTTTCTAAGGCAACAAAGATTTCTGTTGAATCTGTTCTTACCTCACACACACACACACACAGACACACACACACACACACAATTTATTTGTGTATAGTCTTTGAGATCAGCTGATCACAACCATAAAAAAGTAATTGTTGATTGTTAAGTTGCACTTGAAATTAAGAAAAAAAAGTATATAAAAATGTATTTTCAGATTTTATGTATTTTCATTCTTATTTATTGTACAATGATATGATTTTATGTGCTGTTAATGTTTCAAATGAAATATTATTGGAAGGAGAAAGGATTAATGAGGTAGAATCATTCAAGTATTTAGGAACTATGATATCCAATACAGGGTCTTTAGAATTAGAGTTCAGTGAAAGACTGAAAAAGCCAATCAGGCAATGGCTAGATTAAGTAAAATTTGGAAACCAAATCACTTGTAATTACATATAGAAATCAGACTATATATCAGTTTAGCGAGATCGGTGTTACCCTATAGACAAGAGTCATGGTATGACAATGAAACAATCTCCATTAGATTTTGTAGATTTGAGAACAAAGCCCTCAGAAGGATATTGGGAGTTAAATGGCAGGACAGGATTAGAAATTAAACTATAAAAGAGATTACTCGTGTGCCATATGTGGATGAGATAATGATGAGGGGTAGATGGGAGAGATGGTTTGGGCATGCTCTTTGCACTCCCCAAGAGAGATTAGTTCACCAAATGTTCAGTTGGGCTCCACAAGGCACTAGAAAAATTGGAAGACCCAGGCCTACATGGCTGAGGACTATGAAGCGAGAATTAGGAGATGATGAATGTTGAAGTATTCAATTAAAAGCTCAAGATAAAGACGACTGGTGAAATATAACCAAGGCCTTTTGTGTCAATAGGCGTAGGAGGAGGTGATGATGATGAATGCTTCAAATGGTAAATAGTTGAACTATCATAGAAAATGTCACTGTTAAGCTCTTAAAGACTGCTAATTGATATAAGAAGTCACAGCTGTTTTCATAGCACGTTCTCTAGGATTTATGCTAATTATGTGAACATTTACTTTGAATATAAGTATTTTAAAAAGGTTTTATATGCTCAAATTCTCATTTATAGTAAAGATATATGTTTTGTGTGCTTTTGATGCTATTCCAGGGATAGTATGACTTTGATACTTGTGGCAGACAGATGGAAAGTCAAAAAAAATGATTCAGAACTGGATTTTTAATTTTCCATGTTTAGTTTTTGACAACCCGATGCTAATTTGAAACCGATTTAACTCAAAACAACGAAAGTCGAGGTATACCTGTACTGTATTGCCTTACAATATGCAGTACAGTAGATACAGTATTCTACAAGTATGCAAGTTTTCCATGACTGCCTGTCATTAGACAACATGTAGCCTATACTGTAGACTAAAATGACTGCCATATAAAGAAAGTCAATTGTAGTCATCACTCTGCTTCCAAATGGTCCGAGTGCTTGGACATCCCAGGATTTCCTCCCACCTAAGGATAAGTCTCCTATTAAAGGTAAAGGTGTCTGGTTTCAGTTCCAGTTTCATCAGAATAGATACTCACCAGAACGTCAGCCGGACAAGCCCAACCCCCCTCTGTGGTGCCCAATCACAGCAGTATCATCCCAAGTAAACAGTTTAAACTCATGGTCCTGAACAGGGATGATTCTTCTACCATGTGAATGGAAGGTGAACGCGTTACCTCTGTACTAGGCAGGACAAAGATTTGTGTTCGGGTAGGAACAAATCACAAATTTCAAAATTAATTTGTATTTCTCCTAACTATACAAACTTGAGTCCTTTTTAGTTATACTTCCCGCCTTATTCACCTAGGTGAAGGGCAAATGGCTACTCGGCTTTCTGGCAGTGGGGCGGAGCTTCCTTGCTACCTGACAGTAACGACTTACACCTCTTTATGATTTGCACTAGAGTTTTCTAGCTTCACTGAAGTCATGCTCTAATTAATGAACTCAGGTTTATATAGTTAAGAAAAATAGAAATAAGATTTAGAATTTGTATTTGTGAATACAGTAATGGAAACTTGAAAGAACTGAAATAATACAGGTCTTTAGTATTTACTATGCTTTAATGAAATAGAAGTTTCTTAGCATCTACTGGAGAAATGAATAATAATAGAAACTGACTTAGATCTACTGAAGAGAAGGTTTTGCTTCAAATTTGTTATGCATTGTTGTGTTTGCATTGGATGCTATAGAGTATTGTGTTTATTACTTAGAAAATCTTCTAGATTAAACAACATAGCTTTATATTTTTATGCAATGAGT
Organism: Palaemon carinicauda; assembly: GCF_036898095.1. NCBI lineage: Eukaryota > Metazoa > Arthropoda > Malacostraca > Decapoda > Palaemonidae > Palaemon > Palaemon carinicauda. The sequence goes on from NC_090744.1 coordinate 43,385,070, forward strand.
ACATTCTGGTGATTGGCATGCTGTATTTTGTAGGTGGGAGACGCTGAATATCGAGTAGAGCGCAGTCATTCTGATAGTCTAGGTACAGATGCAAGTGCTCAATCTCCGTGGACTGGGGTCACGCAGTTCCTTCCAACGACGCAAAAAATTATGCAGTTTTCATCGGGCCTTACACCAAAAGTAAGTCAAATTTATTGCAACTAGTGTTTAGTAATTTTTAAAATTCAACTAATGCAGAAGTAATATAATTTAGCTGAATAATAAGATAATTAAAGTGATTAAAGAATTTATCTTTTTAGTTAAGGTAATTAGACTTTTTTATTACAGCATAATGTGTTTTTCTTGTTCCAGTCAGACGATAAGATTGTTTATGTAGCTGGTGCCTTTGACTTATTTCACGTTGGCCACCTTGACTTCCTAGAAAAAGCTCGACAGGAGGGTGATTTCTTGATAGTAGGGCTACACACAGACCCTGTTGTCAACCGTTATAAAGGTGCAAACTATCCTATAATGAACTTACATGAACGTGTCCTGTCAGTATTAGCTTGCAAGGTATGCATTTCCTTAATATGTTTTTTGTCATCATTAGATTTTAAGATTTTAGAAATATATTTATCATGTCAATATAGTAATGTATTGGGCCTACTGCTTTTATGCATTATTATTTTTTAGGCTTACTGTATAGCTAATTACCTTCTTGGATCTTCAGCTAGATTCCAACAATGTGAAAAGAATATATTTTCCAAGCTTTTGCCCTCCATATTATCCATATCAATGTTAGGCAGACTTCTCAGTTTCAGTAATGCATGATATTGTACAAGGCAACATTGTTAACCTTTCCTGATGCCCTCCCTTTTTTATATTTAAGATCAGTATAAGTGTTCAAACTTGCATTGTAGAACTACTGTAAATAAAGAAAAACAAATTTTCTGTTGGTTTTCCCTAAATGGGATTAGACTATAAAGGGGTTTTTTCCTCTATTGTATGTGTAATACACTTTACTAGAACCCCCACATCAATGCCTTCTCTGGACTTCCCATCAGATTTATGCCCTTTTTACTAAAGCAGATTCAAGAATGTAGATCACATATCAGAAAGTCCAATTCAATAACTACACACATTTATAAATATAGAATGTAGCTGACAATAGGGAAAAATTGCCATTTGAGTAATATTATTTACACTGATGCTCCTAGATACAGTATATATGTACTAATCAACTTCTTTCATTAGGGCAAAATCTTTTGGTAATAAGAGGAAAATGGTGTAGGAATTGGATCAAGACAAATGGAAGCCTCACGTCAAAATGTAGTTATTGTATTGTGTTTTGATGAGTTGAGAGTATTCTTCATACTCCTTAGCATGGTGAATTTGGAACAGAATGTTTTATTTTTGATGAACTGCTCAGAAATGCTTATGATAAACTAATGGAACATGTCAGCTCACTTTGCCACTAAAACCAAATCTGGAAAGGAGGGTCAAATAAGGATCTCCCTGTAGCATAAAAGGTTCTCGACACATATTGGCCCGTATTTCATCCATTTGGCAAATGTTGAGCAATTATCAGCATTAGATATATGGAATTCGGGCCATTTGGCTTAGCAATGGTAGCAGGGAAAGGAAAAACCCCAGAGGTGTACAGTACTGTAATATGAAGTTATAGGTAAGAGAGGTTTGACACCATGATGGAAGAAAGAAATTGGAACAGAGACAAAGTAAAAGGCTAGAAAGTGGGTCCAATTAGGGGCATTAGAATGGTACCAAGACCTTTTAGGTAATAATCATTGTGCACAGTGTTGGGTGTATAGCAGTCATTTAATTCCACTAATGAGGTCAAATGGTTCAAAACTTTTTTTCATCTACATACCCTCTAGTATGTACGCTATTGTCTGTTAAATGGTATTTCTGAAAAATAATTGAGTTTGACAGGAAAATTTTGAAAAAACACAGGAAACATTCTAGGCATTTTAATTGCACATTTTGTTATTGTATCATTAGTTTGCTGTACAAGGCACAAAAGTTGATGACAGTTGATTGTTGGTGAGAGAATGTACGTTTTTATTATTATTTTTCTAGTAAGCAGACTACTACAAAATACAAATACTTTTTTAATTCATTCAGTATTTATCTCAAAGCTTGAGATGGTTTGGATATGTGATGAGAAGGGATGAGGAACAGGTTGTGTGAAAAGCATGAGATTCAGAATTTTTTTTGACTAAAAACTGTAGGAAGACCCGGTAAATTATGTAAAATGGGATATATGAGCATCTCAACCTGTTGGAAGTTCAAGAAGAGAGGATACAGAATGAAAGAGAACTATAAGATTGATAACATTGCACTTAACCCCATAAAACTGATGATGATGATGTTTTAATTATTTTTTACAATTAGGATATTTCATTTAGTACTTAAACATAGGCACTTCACTTTTGACTTTAATTTTATTTTCAGTATGTTAGCGAGGTTGTGATTGGTGCTCCGTACTCTGTTACTTCGGACCTCATGGACCAGTTGAAAGTGGATTTGGTATGCCATGGAGTGACTGAAGTCATGCCAGATTCTGACGGAAGTGATCCCTATTCTGAACCAAAGACCAGAAATAAATTCAAGATACTTAATTCTGGAAATGAAATGACGACACAGAGGATTGTAGAACGAATTATTGAACACAGGTGAGTGCTTGACCAATTAACAAAATATGTACACATTTTAATACTTTACTTCATTCCTTTTCTTTTAAAATCTCCATAGTGGGGTAATACCATCAGTGTACCTCACTATAGCCATAACTTAAGGTTCTTTGCAGTGTTCCTTTGATTCTTACATTACTGTAGTAGCATTTTTATAATATCCTTCAACTCTACCATTATATCAACTTCCTTCCTTCTATCTTGCTGTCCAACCTCTTGAACTTTTACTTCATAGAGCATTTGCAGGGTTTTCCTCAGTTGCCTTGTGGTGCTGAATGGTTTCACAGCTCACATCGCTGGGATATATAGCCCAAATTCTTCCTTCATTCTAATCTTCTTTTGAATTGATTATTAATGTTATAATGTGATGTTAGATCACTTGGATGGTAAGATAGAATTTTGATAAAATCTTCATAGAATAGTATTCAGATTTAAGCTCACCAAATTAAGACTTGAGCGCACCAAGGAAATGTAGTATTGCTGTAAATTAAAGTGCCAGTGTCCTGTTATTACAGTATCTTTGTAGTAATTTCATAAGTGACAACTTTAAGAAATCTTACATTCTCTCTCATGCCTGAGAGTGTGGAGACAATTGGATGAAAACTCTTAGGTCATAGGGTATCGTTGGTTGTTCAATCATCTTTTCAGAAAGTTATCGGTTGGTCTTTCATCCTAGATTTGATGAGTCCTTATATACAACAACTAATTTTAATTGCTCGTCTGATAAATGACGTAAGTTTACACTCCCAAAATTACATAGTGCAAGTGTCTTCTCTTTATTGCCCTTTTCTATGTACAGTAATCCCTCGCCATATCGCGGTTCACCCGTGTACATCGTAGATTTATGAAAATATTACATTATATGTAAATCTATTTTTAAACATAAGACTTACCCGGTAGTTATATATATAGCTTACGTCCATGACGTCACGGCAGAAAATTCAAAACTCGCGCCAATCGCCGATTGGATTGCCAGGTGTACCACCCGCGCGCCCCTAGTGAGGTACCTGGAACCATTCCATGATACCACATATCTTCCCTGCTGACATCGTTGGATATTCTACTCGCTAATAACTTGATATTATTGCTGTTTACTTTGGTGATGTACAATAATTTGGTTTTGACTCTCGCTTGTTTGGATTTTCTATTGGATACTCTTGATTTATGTTTGGATTTTGATATTTTGACCCTTGCTTGTTGATCTCTCTTACAAATTTTTCAAAATGGCCATCCCCCCTTTTACTTTTAGAGTATGTGTGAGTGGGTGTAAGACCCGTTTGGCTAAGGCCTCAATTGATCCACATTCGCTCTGTGTTACATGCAGAGGTAAGGTATGTGAGTTGGATGATAGATGTGATGAATGCATTCTATTATCTGAGCATGAGTGGCTAAAGTTTGATCGCTATACGCGTAAACTAGAAAGAGATAAGTTGAGACGTAGTTCTTCTCGTTCTTCCAGAGACTTTTCCTCTTCCCATGTCACCGAACCTATTCCTTCCCCTGTAGTGGTAGTTTCTGATCCCATTACGGTTACTGCTAATGAGCCTATGCTTAAAGATATGATGTTGGCTATTTAAGCTTTGGGTACGAAGGTTGAATCTATCGCTGCGGACAGGACGCAATTAATGTCTGATGTGAAGTAGTTAAAAGGTGACAGTGCTAGAAGTGCAGTGAACTTATTTAGGCAGTGGAGGGTGCGCCTGCTTGGGCTTGTCGTTCTCCTTGTCTTAGACCTCTTCCAAGCTCCCCAACCCCAGGGAGAAGGAATGTCGAACGACGAAAGGAAACGAGAGGCTTTAGCTCCCGAGCAGACGTCCCCTCGAGCGTTCCTGTTGACGTTTCCTAGGACGTTCTCCCTCACCATACGAAAGGTGAGGTTAAGGTGTTTTCTTCATCCTCGGATGACGCAGTTCCTAAAAGAGGCTGGCGTCAAGCGTCCAGACCTCTTGGGAGGAAAATGGATAATGTCAACCAGCGTCCTACCAGGACACCGCAAGTTCCTGGTTGTAGCCATTGGAGCAGTCCAGAGCGTTTTCCTTCCACTAAAGAGAGCTCGCCTGCCAAACATCCTGCTAGGACGTTGGATTCTGTAAAGAATCGTCCAGTTGTTGGGCAGTTATCTGAACCGGGCATGACCTCAGTTCATGCTCCTCCACCATCAGATTGGTTATCGCCCTCTGGACACTCTGAGCGTTCTTTGAGCGGCGTGGAGAGCCAACCTGTGATTGACGTGGCATCACCTGTATCACAAGTTGACCCGAATCTTAATATGCTGTAAGAGATGCAGCAAAGACTCATCATTTATGCAAAGTTACCAAGCTACTGACAGTAAAAGGGTAGCGTGCCTAGATCCTGAGCGTCAGGATGCTTCCTTTCTGGACGCCAAGCGGCGCAAGGCGGTGAGTCGAACGTTTGGACGTCTCCCCCCGTTAAATGTCCTAAAACTGTTCCTAATAAGGAAAGTGGGCATAATCTTGACCCCCGAATGTCAGGCAACCAAACGTGACACCAGGCGTCAAGCAGCCTGTCGTAACAGTGAGTGTCAAGTGACCAGACGTAACGTCGAGCAATCAACAGCGCGAAGCGCCGAGCGTCCTTGTAAACGTGACGTTAAACGTCCTACAGAACGTGATCTTGAACGTCCAGCGAAACGTGAAGTTGAACGTCCTGCCATACGTGAAGTCGAGCGTCCTACAAAGCGAGGCGCCGAACATCCTAATAGAAGTGATGGTGAACGTCCTACAGGAAGTGATATCGAACGTCCAGTAAGACGTGATGTCGAGCGTCCTCCAGAGCGAGGCATCGAGCGTCCTACTTTACGTAGTGTTGAACGTACTACAGGACGTGTTCTAGATTGTCCAGCAAAGCGTGGCGTTGAGCATCCAGCTAGTCGTGACGTCGTGTGTCCTATGATTCAGGACGTCGAACGTCCAGCGAGACATGATGTCGAGCGTCCTCCATGACGCGACATCGAGCGGCCAGCAGCCAGGCAGGACGTCGAGCGCCAAGCAGGAGGCGATGTCGAGCGTGACACTGAGCGTCGAGCTTCCTTAATGAAAGTCAAGAAAGGACTCATGTCTTTGAGGATGCAAGCTTCGGACTTCATGATGATCTTAGTCAAATCAAGAGTCGAGATCAAGAACTCTTTAGTTCCGATCGCGTGGATTGCGAGCGTTTCAGAGTGTCAAGGGGCTTTGTCAGAGGAAGAATTTGACGATCACCTTTCCCCTGTCGAACTTTTTGAGGAGTTATCAGAAGGAGAAGACTCTAAGTCGTTTCGTCCTTCAGTGGATCTGAAGAAACTCATGAAAGTCTTCAACCATGAGTTTCCAGATTCTTTTGTTCCCGTTGCTCCACGTTCGCCTCAATCAGAATTCATGCTTGGGAAGACGTCAAAGAAGTCTCTTTTTACCAGAATGGTTCTGTCTTGATCATCAAAAAGAGCTCTTAGGATGATGGGAGACTGGATGGACTCCAAAAAGGACCAAGGGAAAGCAGCCTTCGCGTTCCCTCCGACTAGATTAGCATCTAGATCTAGAATCTGGTACGATACGGGAGAAGTTCTCGGCTTGGGAGTTCCTGCCTCTGCCCAGGGAGATTTCTCAAGTCTAGTAGACGCTCCCCGTCGATCAGCCATGAGGAAGACCAAGATTCTCTGGTCTACTTCAGAGTTAGACCATCTGCTCAAAGGTGTCTTTAGAGCCTTCGAGGTTTTCAATTTCCTCGATTGGACTCTGGGAGCCTTGGGCAAGAAGGTTTCTGCTCTTAAAGAAGGTGACTCTTCTAGTTTAATCCATATCATGTCCTGTATGGATAAGGCATTACGAGACAAATCGAATGAGTTGATAGTGATTTTCGCAGCAGGAATACTTAAGAAGAGAGCTCAGATGTGTTCTTTTTTGTCTCTTGGGGTTACTCCCTTTCAGAAATCAGAATTGCTATATGCTCCGTTGTCTTTCTCTCTTTTTCCGCAAGATCTGATTAGAGAGATTTCTTCCGCATTGACTCAGAAGGCCACCCAAGATCTGGTCTCAAAGACGGCAAGAAAGGTCCTTCCATCTTCCTTCTCTAGCCGCAAACCAAAGGATGAAACACCTTTCCCTAAGTTTTCTCAGCCCTTTCAAGGGAAGACTTCCAGCAGGGGTAGCTCTAGGCCCGATGGAAGGAGAGCAAAGAGGAGAGGATTCAGGACAGGGTGAAGCAGATTCTGTCAGCTTTTGCCTTCAGGCAGTAGGAGCCAGACTACACATCTTCTGGCAAGCGTGGGAGACGAGGGGGGAGACCTTTGGTCAGTTCAACTTCTCAAGGAGGGTTACAAAATCCCTTTTATAGGGAAACCTCCTTTGGTTTTAACCCCAGTAGATCTCTCTCCCAGATACAGAGAGGAGTCAAAGAGGCAAGCTTTACAACTCCAAGTGTCTCTCTTGTTGGAGAAGGGGGCCATAGAGAGGGTGCAAGACTTGCAGTCACCAGGTTTTTACAACCGCCTGTTCCTGATTCCCAAGAACTCAAGGGGATGGCATCCAGTTCTAGACGTAAGTTCACTCAACACATTTGTCCAAAAGACGAAGTTCTCTATGGAGACTTCAAAGTCGGTTCTTGCAGCAGTAAGAATGGGCGACTGGATGGTCTCATTAGACCTCCAGGACGCTTACTTTCACATCCCTATTCATCCGAGCTTCAAGCATTATCTGAGGTTCGTCTTCAAGGGGGAAGTGTTTCAGTTTCGAGCCCTGTGTTTCGGCCTCAGCACTGCCCCTCAAATATTTACGAAACTTATGCTCAATGTAGCAAGGATTCTCCACTCAAGAGGCATCAGAGCCTCCCTGTATCTAGACGATTGGCTTCTCAGAGCTCGCTCATACGATCACTGCCTGAAGGATCTTCAGATAACATTGAATTTAACCGAAGAATTGGGTCTTCTTGTCAACAAGGACAAATCTCTTCTGACACCATCACAAGAGATACTCTATTTGGGGATGGTGATTCAGAGTCGAGTTTTTCGGGCTTTTCCATTTCCCTTAAGGACGGAGCAAGCCATCTTGAAACTGCAATCTTTTCTAAAGGAGCAGAAGTGTTCTGCGAGGAAGTGGATGAGCCTGTTGGGAACCCTCTCCTCGTTGGAACAGTTTGTCTCTTTAGGAAGGCTGAATCTTCGACCTCTCCAATTCCACCTCAATCATCATTGGAACAGGAAGAAGGATTTAGAGACGATGTGCATTCCAGTCACGGAGTCCATAAGAAGTTGCCTTCAGTGGTGGAATGATCCAGACAATTTTCAAGAAGGTTACCCCTTAGAACAGAAGAACCCAGACCTTGTGTTGTGTTCCGACGCCTCGGACTCTTGGTGGGGAGCAACACTGGGCAAGTTGGAAGTTTTGGGGTTGTGGACAGAGGTTCAGAAGAACTTCCACATCAACCAAGAGGAATTGTTAGCAGTCCTGTTGGCCCTAAGAAGCTTCGAAGGGTCAGTTCTGAACAAAGTGGTGCAGGTCAATGCCGACAACACCACGGCATTGGCTTACATTGCCAAGCAAGGCGGAACCTACTCGATTTCTCTTTACGAGACGGCGAGGAATCTCCTCATCTGGGCAAAGGAAAGAAATGTAGTTCTGATTACAAGGTTCATCCAAGGGGAGAAGAACATGATGGCAGACAGCCTCAGCAGGAGAGGTCAAGTCCTACCCACAGAGTGGACACTCCATCAAAAAGTTTGCAAGAATCTGTGGTGACTTTGGGGTCGCCCTTGCATAGACCTTTTCGCGACCTTGAAGATAAAGAGGCTAGAAACTTATTGCTCCCCTGTGCCAGATCTCGAAGCAGTCCACACGGACGCGTTCCTGCTAGATTGGTCCAATCTGGACGTGTACGTTTTTCCACCGTTCAAGATCCTTTACAAGGTGTTACAAAAGTTTGTGTCAAGCGAAGGGACCAGAATGACTCTAGTAGGCCCCTTTTGGCCCTCAAGAGAATGGTTCATAGAGGTACTAGAATGGATGGTGGACACTCCAAGAAGCCTTCCATTAAGAGTAAATTTACTCAAACAGCCCCACTTGGAAAGACACCATCAAAGTCTCCAAAATCTTCAGCTAACTGCCTTCAGACTATCGAAAAACTCACAAGAGCTAGAGGCTTTTCAAAGGAGGCAGCTAGAGCTATTGCAAGAGCAAGAAGGCCTTCGACCATCAGGGTCTATCAATCCAAGTGGGAGGTTTTTAGAGAATGGTGCAGAGTCAACTCTGTTTCCTCATCCAGTACCTCTGTAACTCAGATTGCGGACTTCCTTTTATATACCTGCGAAGGAAGCGCAATTTTTCATCATCCACCATCAAGGGATACAGGAGTATGTTGGCAACTGTATTCAGGCACAGAGACTTGGACCTTTCGAATAATAAAGACCTACAGGAACTTCTTAAAAAATCTTTTGATACATCAAAGCATCGTCACCAGGATTCACCAGCTTGGAATCTGGATATAGTCCTGAAGTTCCTTATGAGTGACAGGTTTGAGCCCTTGCACTCAACTTCTCTTAAGGACCTCACGATGAAACCCCTTGGTTAGTCTGGCAACAGCCAAGAGAGTTAGTGAAATCCATGCGTTTAGTAAAAACGTGGGTTTTCGAGATGAAGCTATCTGCTTATTGCAGTTGGGCTTTCTCGCCATGAATGAACGCCCTTCTCAACCTTGGCCCAAGGCTTTTGAGATTCCGAATCTTTCTGATGTGGTTGGTGAAGAGTTGGAGAGAGTCCTATGCCCAGTAAGAGCCCTAAAGTTCTACCTGGACAGAACGAAAGAGTTGTGAGGCAAGTTGGAAGCCCTGTGGTGCTCGATCAAGAAGCCCTCCTTGCAGATGTCAAGAATGCCCTTTCATTCTTCATCAGACTTTTAATAAGAGAGGCTCATGCACATTGCAGTGAGACAGACTTTAGACTTTTAAAGGTCAAGAGTCACGAAGTTAGAGCTGTAGCAACCTCAGTGGCCTTCAAACAGAATAGATCATTGCTGAGCATTATGGACACATCCTTTTGGAGGAGCAGATCTGTGTTCACTTCACACTATTTGAAAAGTGTCCAGACTCTTTATGAGGACTGTTACACTCTGGGACCATTCGTAGCAGCGAGTGCAGTAGTGGGGGAAGGATCCACCACTACAGTCCCATGATCCTAATACCTTTTTCTTCTCTTGGAAATTTTAATTTGTTTTTTATGGTTGTCTTGTGGAGATTGCGACAGTTCTGCAATCATTGATTTGGTCAGGTGGTCAATTTTGTTCCTTGAGAATGCCTGGAACTGGGTATTAGAGGAGGCTCTGTCACATAGAGGTATGTACACCGGTTTGACAGCTCCTAGAGATCTTCAGCCCCCTGAGAGGATCGCTGGATCTCATAAGGAAAGCGGACATAATGGCAGAGAATCATTGAAGTCAGCTTCCTTATCAGGTACAGTACGAACCCTTAAGCTTGTTTTTATTAACTCTTAAGCAGAATTCCAACTATATTGGCTGTCTCTAACCCTCTACCAAAGGTGTTAATCAGCTATATATATAACTACCGGGTAAGTCTTATGTTTAAAAATTTTATTTTCCTTATAAAATAAATTTTTTAACATACTTACCCAGTAGTTATATATAATTAAATTCCCACCCTCCTCCCCTCTAGAGACTAGAGGCATGGAAGATATGAGGAATCATGGAATGGTTCCAGGTACCTCGTTAGGGGCGTGCAGGTGGTACACCTGGCTATCCAATCGGCGATTGGCGCGAGTTTTGAATTTTCTGCCGTGACGTCAGGGACGTAAGCTATATATATAACTACCGGGTAAGTATGTTCACAAATTTATTTTATAATGAAAATAACATATTATGGACTTTATATTGCGGGTTTCTGAGGATAGATAAGTTTTATATTTTTCATCTTCTAATTATTGTTTGTTATAAATAGTCATTTTGGGCCTGAGAATTAATAAAGGAAATTACAATAATACAGTACAACATATACTTGTGTAACACTTGCAATTTATTATAATTTGGTCTCAAAAAAGGAACTCGCTTGATACACGAGATATATGACAAAATAATTTCTTATGGGTGAAAATTTGGTGCTAGCTTGATATTCTCATATCAAGCTAACACCAAATTTTCACCAATAAGAAATTATTTTGTCAAATATCTCGTGTATCAAGCGAGTTCCTTTTTTGAGACCAAATTATAATAAATCGAACCATTTCTTATTAGCCTCTTTATCAAAACTTCTAGTTCAACAACTTGAAAAACCAAAAGAAAACTAAAGATAAAAGCATATTTAGTAACGATATAAACAGCCAAACGAAAAACAGCTATTTGCGCCTATGTAGCATACAAACCCTTTTCCTTTAATTAAGGAGATTGATTCAGTATGAGCCAAAGTCAGTCGTTAGAGTTGGATAACAAGTGGTTATCCAGCTGGTGCTGGTGCAGGGCAATTATCCTTGCTTCCCCCCTTCCAGCCGGAGAGCTTTCATTTTTTATTTGGCTGCTGACACATATACATGTACAGTCAGCTCCTGTCAAACATTTTCATTTTATTTATCTTTTCTAAAAGTGATAGGCTGTTATAGAATGGTAGCTAGAAGTTTGTGATTGCCAAGGGAAGGATGAATGCTACAACTGGTTTATGGCTAAACCAGCTGTGGATCCACACTCCTATGGGCATCTTGTAGCGGGCATGCATCCCCATGGACTGATGCATGCCTGTTCATAGGCATCCCCTTGTGCTGATCATAGGTCTTGGCTCCTGGTACAATGACAGGCATAATACCTTAAGGGGAGGAAGCCTGTAAAGCATTAGTATGAGTTGGACTGAGCAACGCTCAAGAAGACTCCAAGGAAGACTTTCACTGCTCCAGTCTCCTTGTGTGGTACAACTGTTGCCGGAAGCTCTTTGCCCATGACTGTACAGGTTCTTGATGATGAGTTTGACTTAAGGAAGTCTTGGGCTTTCTTAGGTCTTTAAGGTGGGCCTTCCATAACTTTGTTAAAGGAGTTAGTAGCCAATTAGATTTCTCCCCCTGTTGCCCCTGTACAAGTGTGTCTCAAGTGTCCCTGGCAGTGCTATGGCATGGGCCCCATAGATGGGTGCAAATGCAAAAAAGCTAAAATAAGTGTTACTCCTTGTGCCACGGGGTCTGGAGCCGTTTCTCCTACCTTAGTGTCTGTAGTTGCACTCTTTGCAGGATCTTTGTGGCTTGCGAGTGTGTCATCATTTTCCCTGTGACAGTGAGGCCCCTTGTTGTGGCTCCTGGTGAAGCAACTCGTAAGGTATCTCTTCCCTGGGGACTGTTGTTGTTGATGGTCGCTCAGACCTCAACCATCCTGCTTTTAGAGCCAGAGGGAGGAAGAAGTGTGTGCACTCTCTTTCCTCGTCCTTCTCCTTGCTGTCCCCTGTCTCAGATTCTGACTATTCTTCTTAGACAAAGAAGAGGAAGTTGTCAAAAAATGTCCATGGGTCGTGGCTGAGGTCCCAGCTCCCTCGGCAGTCGCAGCTCCCTCGGCAGTCCCAGCTATCCTGACCAGGACAGAAATGCTTGTCTGTATACTTTTTGTTCCAAGGTTGATGGATGAGCTTCAGTGACCTCCATCTCCCTTCCAGGACACTGGACGGCCACTCCTTCCTCTACCGAAGAGTTGTCACTCGGGTTGGTAGAGCATGGTAGCATTTGAGGCTGTACTCGAGCGCATGCAGGCTTGGTAGACCAAGAATGTGGGGCAGGCTAGGGTAACCCTTCCGTCCCAACCCACACTAGAAGTAGTACTTCTTCCGGTTCTGCTGGGTCCCATGCCAGGAGCTCTCCTGTTACTGTTAGCCTGCCAGGCCTTTGTCATATTCACAGGGGTTGGAAGGTTGGAACAGTCTCTGGAGCATGCTGCCTCAGCCTCGCCCGAGGCGAAGTGAGGGTGCTAGTTTACAGGATGTCTCAAGGACTTCAAACGTCAGTCCAGCACCCGATGAGGCAGACTACCCCAAGTCAGAGTTCCTTTGTGAAGGTCCTTGTCTTTATTTGTGAGTACATTGGTCTGGGGGAGGCAACCATGGCATCTCCAGCAAGGAGGACTTCAGTCATTGATTAACACTTAGCAGTGCTCCTCAAGGTTCAAAGCGTTTTTGGAATTGCCTTGGCCAGATCGGGTGGACTTAGCCCTGGATCAAGTGGATGATCGGATTTGTGGATCTGAGAACTCACTCCAGTCCATTTGGTCAAGCAAGAGCCTTACCTCAACCCCCCCCCCCCCCCCCCCCCCCCGGCAGCAGTGGTTCTGCATGCCAGAGAATGCTGCATCTTCACTCCTGCACATTTTGGCCTCTGAGTTGGCAGCCATAAAAGCCTTGGCCTCTCTCCATGCTGTTGTATTGCTCAACCAGTGGTTGGGAGCAGTGACATGCTTTGCAAAGTCAACAAGGAGAAGTGAAGTACAGTACAAGAGTCTTGTGCTGTCGGGTGAGGAGGTGGTCACCTTCTTTGCCTAACAGGCCGTAAATCTGTGGGCTAACTGGGTTTTGAAGAGGAGAGATGCTGCAGTTTCTCACTTCTCAAAACAAGTTACCCAGGAGGTGGCGTTGGCATTGCGGAACTCCTCAGTGCAGGGTGCCGCATCTCCTGCCTGAGAGTCGTGTCCAGGCAGCGATAGAATCATAGAGGAATGCTTTGCAGAACTCCCTGATCCTGTGTGCTGTCTCATTCAGAGGTCCTAGCCCTTTATAGGTTGGTGGCAGCCAACCTTTGGGAACAGCCAAGCTTTCGGGATCTGGATTGAGGAAGGGCCCTGGCCCTGCTCCGAGATCCCAGTCCGCAATGCCCGCAACTTCTAACCGAAAAGATCCTTTAACCGAAAAATTCCTATGCATTTTCGAGCACCCCAACCAGCTCCTTTTAGGGAAGGTGGAGGTGGGGTGAGGCTAGCATTCCCCCTCTCCTGCCGAGAGTAGAGGGATGCCTTTCTTGCCACTGAGTGGTTTGGCAGAGACACGGGACCAAGACTTGTGTATTGAGTGTCCTTCGGGATGGTTACTTGGTACCCTTTCAGGACCGTAGGCCCCCCATCTCAAGTCCTGGGCAAAGGTGGAAGGGATGTTGGAGAAGAAAGCACTTGAAGTCATTCAATACTAGTTTTCAGGCTTTTACAGTCTGCTCTTCCTGGTGGAGAAGGTGACTTGGGTTGCAGACTGGTCATTGATATATCTCCTGCTTCTGAGTATGGCTCCTCGGGTGTTCACTTGGGTTTTCACCTTGGTAGCCCCTTAGCCCATTCGCGAGAGGTACGTTTGTTGATGTATTCGACGATTGGTTGATTCTGGCCTCCTCAGGAAGGCAGTTGCTACAGGATGAAGATCAGATTTTTGTATTTTGCCACTATCTGGGATTTTGGTAAACTGGGAAAAAATTAATCTCATACCCAAGCAGAGGTTGAAGTACCTAGACATGCTGTTAGACATGGCAGCACCAAGAGTCGTCCCATTAGATGATCGCATCATCGGGCTCAGCGAGGTTGCTCTACTGTTCTTGTCCAAGATAGAAATACCAGCTTGCTGCTGGCAATGTCTTCTTGGTCATCTCATTGAAGAAGCTCACTCCACATGGTCACTTCCAATATAGATCCTCAAATGGTGTCTGAAGGATCACTGCCAATAGTGATCCCCCATTCTATCCTGTTCTGGTGGGGCAGAAGGTTTAGGACATTCTGTCCTGGTGGCTCAACGAGGAAAACCTCACCAGAGGAGTTCTACTTGACTCTGCCTCTAGACATGCAACTGTTCTTACCTGCGTTGAAGGAGCCGTGGGGAGCGCATCCAGACATCAACATCCTCAAGATGCAAGCAGCATGCCTAGGGTTGCAAGCAATTCAAAAAAATTTGAGGAGGCACTCTACTTGAAGAACTACAACACTACCATAGTAGCCTACATCAACAAGCAAGGAGTCTCAACCTCTTTGAGAGCTGATGAAGTAGATGCACATTTGGGGAGCATTTTACACTGTGGAGGATTAATTTTATTTTAATTTATTTTTTGTTTGCCAAATCAAGTGAGAGAGAGAGAGAGAGAGAGAGAGAGAGAGAGAGAGAGAGAGAGAGTGTGTGAGTGTGTTTATTTAAGTTTTGTCAGAGAGAGAGAGAGAGAGAGAGAGAAAGTGTTTACAGTATTGGCTTTAGTTTTGTCACAGAGAGAGAGAGAGAGAGAGAAAGTGTTTACAGTATTGGCTTTAGTTTTGTCACAGAGAGAGAGAGAGAGAGAGAGAGAGAGAGAGAGAGAGAGAGAGAGAGAGAGAGAGAGAGAGAGAGAGAGAGAGAGAGAGAGAGAGAGAGAGTTGTTTTAGTATTGTTAAATCAAGACATTTTATTTGCTTTAGCTTTGTCATTAGAGAGAGAGAGAGAGAGAGAGAGAGAGAGAGAGAGAGAGAGAGAGAGAGTGAGTGAGTGAGTGAGTGAGTGAGTGTGGGTGTTTATTTACTTAAGTTTTGTCAAACCGCAAGAGAAAGTGTTTATTTGCTTAGTTTTGTGTGTGAGAGAGAGAGAGAGAGAGAGAGAGAGAAAGAAAGAAAGTGTTTATTTGCTTTAGTTTTGTCAGAGAGAGAGAGAGAGAGAGAGAATTTCATTTGCTTTAGTTTTGTTAGATCGCGCGTGCGCGAGAGAGTATGTGTGTATGTGCGTTTGTGTGTGCGTGTTTTGTGTGTCCGCGGTGCGCGCCGAAGAACAAGGATAATTAGCGAATGATTGTTTGAAGTTGGAAAGATTGTTGGTATATTTGAGGTTGTTTGTTTACATTTTTTAGCTAGGATAGGCGGTGATGAATGTCTTGGGCGAAAGCATTAGATCTTGGACGATAGAAGGAATCGGTTCTGCATTTTTTTTGTTCTTCGGAAGCCGGCTGTTTAGTGTTTTTATGTTCTGAGCCGCGATTCCTCCTTTGGAGAGATTTTCTTGAATGTAAATTTGTTTGTTGACGACTTGGCCTATAACAGAACTTGATAGGACTGCTCAGATTGATTTATTGTTGACGACCCGGACCGAATTTACTTCTGATTGCTGTTGATGATGATGATACCGATGAGGATGATGATGATGATGATTACGCTCACGGACTAAATCAATTAAAACATTTTTGTATTGACTGAGTGTCAAGTGTTGCCATATTGTGGCGTTGCAACCGAGTTGTGGGGTTGGGCTATAAAAGGACTGTTGGCCCTTGTGTGGACAACGACGTCCACACATAAACAAATATTGGTTTTGGTGTGTCACGTGTGTGTGGATAAAGAGTTCCACTCATAAACAAATATTGGTTTTGGGTGTGGTAATTTTAAGTTGTTAGGGTTTTTTATTTGAATGGTGTTACGGTTTTATATTTAATATTGTTTATGATTCGTGATAAGTGTTTTTTTTGGTTTATGATTGCGTTTACTTTTAAGAATATAGTGTTAAGGTTATGTTTTGTTTTCATTTTCCTTCTGTCCAAGAGTCCAGTTTGAAGTAGAGTCAGGGGAAAGTTTGTATTGTGGGATATTGAGAAAGTAGGAGTGATCAAGGGTGTGGGGGGGTTGTGTTTTGTATACATCCCACCACATAAATTTGGCGCCCGAACAGGGACGACTGTTGAAGGTGGGATTGAAACTGGACTTTTGGACAAGGGTAAATAGGTTTTGGAATTACTTAAAATATTAATGGTATTGAAATGGAGTTAATGGAAGAACAGTTGCATATTTTAAAGGAGGAATTGCGGTTGTCTAATGAGCGAGAGGAGAGGTTGTTGTTGGAGAATGCGAGGTTAAGTAGTGAGAATGAGGAGATGCAAAGGAAACTTAGGGAACTTCAGGGAACTGTAGAGAGAGTGGAAGAGGGTGTTGAGATGAGGATGCGAGAAAATGAGAAACGAATGGAAGCTATGATAGGGCAAGTAATGGGGATGATGAAAACTGTCATAGGTGAAGGTGCAGTCGGAGGAGTGGCCTCTGCTTCTGGTAACGGGTTGATGGTGGAAGAGGATAGGGTAAGTGATAATGGGGAAGGTAGTGATAGTGATATTGAAAGTAAAGGGCCTAGACATAGTAAGATTGGAACGAAGGGTGATAGGAAGAAGGAGAAGAAAGGTAAAGATAATGTGAAGAAAGAAAAGAAGAAAGGTCAGGGTGTGAGTGAGGATGATCATGATTGGGTGAAGGTGGTAAGTAAGAAAAAGGGTAAGAAGGGGATAGTTAAAGATAGGACTTTGAGTGTAGAATTAGATTCATTGTATTCAAATGAAGAAGAAGGCAACAAGAAGGGAGTAGACTGTGAAGATAGTAGTGAGAATGAGGTAGAGGAAGTTTGTAAGACGGTGTTTATGAGAGAGGTACCTAGGTGTGAAAGGTTTAATGAACATAGCAGTAGGGATGTATATGACTTCTTTAGGGAATATGAAAAGTTTTGTCAGGCTAAGTATGGGGATAGTAAGAGAGTTTGGGCTAGGGAGTTGGGAGAATTTTTGTCTGGATATTTGTTGACGAGGTATGGGGTGATAATGAGTGTAGGAGAGGTTGAGTATGAAAGTGTAAAGAAGAGGATAATTGAACAGGTAAAACGTATGAAAGGTAGTGTTAGGTATAAGCGAAAAAATTATTTTGATGAAGCACGAATGAAGGTGGGTGAAGCAATCTCGATGTATGTATGTCGGTTAGAAACATTGGCTAGAAAGAAGTATGGGGACGAAGGAATAAATGAAAATAAGGAACTAATGAAGAAGTTTTTGGGTACAGTACCAGAGAGTGTGTGTGAGTTTATTAATTTGAAACGGAAGGAGAAAATGAGGTGGACTAGAGAGAGATTGACTTGGGATGATATTTTAGAGATAGTTGAGGATTACGAGTTGGATAGGTGTATGAAAGAAAGTAAATCTGTGAGTGTAAGAACTGGAATGGAGGAATGTGTGCCAGAATTTGGTAGTTTTAGAGATGCTGTTATGAGAGGGCCAATGAGGGTAGCTGATAGTGTAGTAGATAGAAGTGTTAGGGTGAGTAATGTAGGAATACCTATGCCGAGAAATGACGGGTTTAGACAGGGAAATCAAGTTTGGAGAGATAGAAGTGCTAGTACGCAGCAAGTTAGGTTAGGTAGTGGTATCCGTGAAGAGAGGTGTTATAGGTGTGGGAAGGTAGGACATAAAAAGAACGAGTGTAGATGGGCATTAGGAGCATGTTTCGGGTGTGGAGAGACAGGGCATCGTATTAGCGACTGTAAGAAAGAGAAAGTGGTTAAGTGTTATCGGTGTGGTATGACTGGACACATAGCGAGTGGATGCCGTAATAATCGTATGAATGTAATTTGTGGTAATTGTGGTAAGGATGGTCATTATGCTAGAATGTGCAAGTAAGTGTACTGAATGTGGTGCAGATGGGCATGTAGCTAGGGTTTGTAGAAAGAAGGGATCAAGTCAGCCAGGATGTTCGGGAAACTAATTCATTAGAGGGTTCAGCTGGGTGAGTCCTCGTGTGTGTGGGGAGTGAATGTGATGCATGTTCGTGAGGGTTTATTGCATGAAGATGTGATGGGAGAAAGAGCACATGATTGCATGAGTGTGAAAATGATTTTTAATGGTGTAGAGTTGGTTGGTTTGATTGATACTGGTTGTGGTGTCAATTTAATGTTTTGGAATGCATATGATAAGGTAAAAGAGGTTTGTGAATTTAAGGGATGTAAGGGTGAAGTAAAAGGTATTGGTAATTTGCGTATGCCTGTGCAAGGGAAGTTGCGGGAAAATGTTATGATTGGGGGGCTGATGATGGAGGATAATGATTTTTACGTGGTTGAGGGAGCGAATGAGAAATATGACGTACTGCTTGGGTATAAATTTCTGAAAAAATGTGGTATGATTGTACATCCAAGTGTGAATATGATTGAAATAAAGGTTAAAGGTAATATTTGTGGGGAATTTTATTTAAAGGAAGACGGCAGAGTGAGTACGAAGGTGTGGAAGGGAGTGCCGTTGGTAGCAAAGGAAAGTGTAAAGTTATCGGGTAAGAAAGGTGAAGTGATTAGTGTAAAAGTTGCATGGCCGAGCAGTCTGGGAATTTCAAATAGTGACAAGGATGAATATGTAGTGGAAGGTATGGAAGCAGGTAATTTGGTGAAAACGAGTGCGTATATATATGATGGTGTTATGAATATGCAGGAACCCCAGGTGTATGTAAGGTTGTTGCCGAGTGTTAGGAGGAAGAGAGTACGTGGAATACGTAAGGGCGATTGCATGGGATGTATGTATACACTGATCAATGTAGAGGATGGAAGATATGTTAAGGCGAGACAGGTAATGGCTGGTAAGGTAAAGAACGATGACGATTGGGATTACGATACGTTGAAAGGAAGAATTAAGTTAGATGAGAGTATAAGTGAGGTCGAAAGGGAACGATTGCTTAAGATGTTATGGGATAAGCGGAGAGTTATGAGTCTCGGTGACGTTGATTGTGGGGGGTCAGACCTGCCAGAATTTAAAATAGTTCTCAGTGATGATACCCCCATATATCAGCGTCCCAGGTATTTTTCTCCGCCTATTGCCAAGGAGATAGAGGAGCAGTGTCAGGAATTAGAGCGTATGGGTGTAATAGAAAGGAGTGAGAGTGCCTGGAATAGCCCTATTGTCCCTGTACGAAAGCCTGATGGAAGTTTACGCATGTGTATTGATTATAGGAAGGTGAATGAGGTGACTGTTAAAGAACGTTTTCCAATGAATGTGGTGTCTGATTGTGTTTATAAGATGCATGGAATGAAAGTTTTTACTAAATTAGATTTGGTGCGGGGCTATTATCAGATGCCTCTAGCAGAGGGGAGCAGGCCCATTACCGCATTTTCAAGTACGAATTGTCACTTTCAATTTAAAAGGTTGAGTTTTGGTCTTGCTAATGCGCCTGCTGCCTTCCAAAGAGCGATGAATGTTGTATTGGCTGGTTTCGATCGACAGAAGGTGACTGTTTTTATAGATGATATTCTGATTGCGAGCGAGACTGTTGAGGAACATATGCGGTTGCTTGAGGCAGTGTTGCGGTTAATTGAAGTTGGTGTGAAAATTAAGCTTGAGAAGTGTACATGGTTGTCCAGGGAGGTGGAATTTCTTTGGCATGTAGTGGGTGAATCTGGTATAAGGAAGAGTGACAAGTTTGTGAATAAGGTGCGAGAATTTCCACGTCCCCGGACTGTGCGTGAGTTGCGAGGTTTTCTTGGTTTGGTTGAGTTTGGGCGCAAGTTTGTTAGAGATTGTTCAGGTATAGGGAAGCCTTTGAATGAATGGACGGGTAAAAGGAATAGTACAAAATTAAAATGGGATGCTCGGATGATAGAAGCGTTTGAAAGGTTGAAGGAAGAGGCCGCGAAAGACGTCACTTTGGCATTTCCAGACTACAGTGAAAATGCGAATATGCTAGAGTTGTATACGGATGCGAGTGGGGTTAGTATGGGTGGTTGTTTGGTTCAAATGTAGAGAGTAAATGGAGAAGAGCAATTGAGAGTAATAGCGTATGTTAGTAAAGCGTTTAATAAAGCTGAGCGGAAGTATTCGACGATTGACAGGGAATTGGCTGCAATACGATTTTGTGTGAAAGCATTGAAAGTATTTTTGTATGGTGTAAAATTCATTGTGCGTACTGACCATCAGCCCCTAGTGTATATGATAAGGAAAGAGTGTGTGAATGCAAGGGTTGCTAGGACCATAGAGGATTTGAATGAATTTGATTTCAGGTTAGAATATGTACCGGGAAATAAGAATGTGATAGCAGATGCGATGTCGAGGATGCATGGGAGGATGGAAGATAAAGAGAGTAATCAGAATTCTGAAAGGTTGCCTGAAGGTTTAGTTGTGGAGCAGTGTTGTGAAGGGGAAGATATGGTATATAAGTGTATCCTAATGGGTTTAAGTAAGTTAATACAAGAGGGGTTAGATACGGAAATACCAGGTAGTGTAACTGAGCTTAAAAGAAGGGTGATGAATGAAGTGTCAAAAGAAATGGTGTATGAGGAGGAGAGTAGTGTACTAGAAGGGGAAGTATTATCAAAGATATTAATGGTGGTAAGTATGTTGTATGGTGTAACTGTGTATTTGTATTTTGGATGGAATCGACCGATGGAATATAGGGCATGTAAGGAGAATGATAGGGAATATATATTGAGGATGCAATGTAATGAGGAATGTTGCAAATTGTTGAGTGAGAAGGATAATGGTGCAAGTGACCTTAATCTAAGATATGACGGTATAGAGGACAGTGAATATGATGATGAACATATTGGTGAAGTGAGCGACAGAATTGAAAGGAGAGTAAATCTATGTATGCATGGTGTAAAAGGAAGGATGATGACATATGTGAATATAAATGAGAATGAATATTGTAGTTTAATTGATACGGGTGCTCAAGTGTCATTAGTAAATGAGTCGGTTATCAGGGAAATTGAGAGGTACAATTGGGAAGTGAAAAGACAGTGTACGAGTGTGAGAATTCATGGAATAGGTCAGGGAAGTTTACTTGTTTGGGAAGAAGTGAGGTTGAAGGTGAAACTAGGGAGTATGGAAGTTGAACATAATTTTATTGTAATGGGAGAGAATGAAATGCCTAGTTGTTTTTTGATGGGAATAGATTTTTTTGAGGTTGCACCATGTGTCAGTTGATGTTGGTAAGGGTTTGCTTTCAAAGAATGGCTGTAAGGTAATAGTAATTGAGGATAATAGTGTATTCATGGCGAATTTTGTTGGCATGATTGATATTGAAAAAAGTGAAGATGATTTGTTGAGCAAAGAAGAGGTGGAAGAAATGCAAGGTGAATGTTTCGAAATAAATAGGTTACGTGAAAGTATTTTAAATGGTATTAGGGTGGAAGAATGGCCGTGTGATTTGGAAGCGTATAAGAAAGTTGTTAAAAGATTTATTTTTTGTAAGAATATTGTGTATTTTTTGCATAGGGGAATGGATGAAGATATATATGTTCCTGTATTTCCAATGCATGCAGCTGTAAGTATGTGTATGGTAGTGCATGACAGGTATGGGCATATGGGGAAGAATAAATTGTGGGAATGCATGCGAGAGAGGTTGTTTACGCCTGGGTTGAGTCAAATTTGTAGGGATGTAGCGACCACTTGTGAGGATTGTCAGAAGGGGAAGTATCAGAGCATGCATGCAAGTCCGCCTGTTCTGAGATTACGTATGAAAGAGCCATTTGAGATGTTTGTGATTGATTGTGTTTCGTTGCCTGTGACTGCGAGGAGACATGTGGGAATGATTGTCATGGTCGATCATATGAGCAAGTTTGCGTATGCAGTGCCCATCAAGAATAAAAGAAGTGAGACTGTAGCGAGAATGGTAAGTCAAGTGATGTTGCCGATGAGTGTGTGCAAGCCTGCGAAAATGTTAAGTGACAATGGTCCGGAGTTTGTGGGATGGGAGTTTGAGCAGATGTTAAGAGAATGGGGCATTGAACATGTGTATTCGACTCCGTATATGCCAAGTGCGAATGGTTTGGCTGAAAGGACTGTAAGAACCTTAACAGAAATTTTGCGGATGATGAGTACATGTGATAATGATTGGGATTTATATGTTGGGCGTGCGTTGTGGGCGTATAATGCGACGGTGCACAAGAGTACTGGTATGTCTCCGTGTAAGTTTGTGTTGAATTTTGAAAAGATAGTAAGACCGAGATTGAGTGTGTCCGAGAATGATAGAGATGTTTGGAAGAAAGCAAATGAGAGGTTTGAAAGCTACAAAGTGGGAGAGAAAGTGTTAAAAGAAGTAATTGAAAAAGGAAGAATGAATGTCAATAAGGTACGTGATAAGTTTGAAGGTCCATATGAGGTGTTAGATGTTGGTTCTAGTGGGTTGAGTTATGTTTTAGGTAAGGTAAGTGTGGATGGTAGTGTGGAAAAGGTTAGGGCACACCACAATCAGTTGCGAAAATGGAAGGAGGTACCAAGATATATTCAGGAGAATGGTATGAATAAATGGCTGAAAACGAACAAGTATGAACCGAGTATGTGTGAGGCATTAGGTTTAGAAGATAAGCAATTGGTGTTAGTAGAGTATGGAAGGAAAAAGAAGTCTGAGAATTTTACTGGGGATAAAAGGAGGGAAAATTTTGTAGTTGTAGGCGGGAATCAGAATAAGCAGGACAAGGGTGTAAATGTACAGGTGAGTATGGAAGATAAATGTATTAATACAGATGAAACTTGGATGAGTATGAATGATACTTATAGTGTGTGTGGTTTTTCGTTAGATGAGGCAAGAGAACGTATGACGGACACGAGAATGGAAGATAGGAGAATGATAAGCAGTATGAATGATTCTTTTGTGAAAGTAGAAAATGGTTTAGATGTAATGGATGAATTGTTGACAGAAATTAGTGGGATTTTCGGGCCAGATGAAATTGAGGTAGATGAAATAGTGCATGATATCTTAGACGAGCAGAGCATAGACGGGAATCGTAATAGTACGTTGAATGAAAATGACATGGAAGAAGTGAATGAGAGAGTGCAGGTATATGAAGGCCCAGTTACTCGAAGCCGAGGCCCTGTTCCTGATTGCGACTGGGTAATGAGAAAATAGGTAAGTGTTGTGTGAAGATTTGGCAAAGTAAGGGGGGAGGAATGTGGAGGATTAATTTTATTTTAATTTATTTTTTGTTTGCCAAATCAAGAGAGAGAGAGAGAGAGAGAGAGAGAGAGAGAGAGAGAGAGAGAGAGAGAGAGAGAGAGAGAGAGAGAGAGAGTGTGTGTGTGTGAGTGTGTTTATTTAAGTTTTGTCAGAGAGAGAGAGAGAGAGAGAGAGAAAGTGTTTACAGTATTGGCTTTAGTTTTGTCACAGAGAGAGAGAGAGAGAGAGAGAAAGTGTTTACAGTATTGGCTTTAGTTTTGTCAGAGAGAGAGAGAGAGAGAGAGAGAGAGAGAGAGAGAGAGAGAGAGAGAGAGAGAGAGTTGTTTTAGTATTGTTAAATCAAGACATTTTATTTGCTTTAGCTTTGTCATTAGAGAGAGAGAGAGAGAGAGAGAGAGAGAGTGTGAGTGAGTGAGTGAGTGAGTGAGTGAGTGAGTGAGTGAGTGAGTGTGGGTGTTTATTTACTTAAGTTTTGTCAAACCGCAAGAGAAAGTGTTTATTTGCTTAGTTTTGTGTGTGAGAGAGAGAGAGAGAGAGAGAGAGAGAGAGAGAGAGAGAGAGAGAGAGAGAGAGAGAGAGAAAGAAAGAAAGAAAGTGTTTATTTGCTTTAGTTTTGTCAGAGAGAGAGAGAGAGAGAGAATTTCATTTGCTTTAGTTTTGTTAGATCGCGCGTGCGCGAGAGAGTATGTGTGTATGTGCGCGTTTGTGTGTGCGTGTTTTGTGTGTCCGCGGTGCGCGCCGAAGAACAAGGATAATTAGCGAATGATTGTTTGAAGTTGGAAAGATTGTTGGTATATTTGAGGTTGTTTGTTTACATTTTTTAGCTAGGATAGGCGGTGATGAATGTCTTGGGCGAAAGCATTAGATCTTGGACGATAGAAGGAGTCGGTTCTGCATTTTTTTTGTTCTTCGGAAGCCGGCTGTTTAGTGTTTTTATGTTCTGAGCCGCGATTCCTCCTTTGGAGAGATTTTCTTGAATGTAAATTTGTTTGTTGACGACTTGGCCTATAACAGAACTTGATAGGACTGCTCAGATTGATTTATTGTTGACGACCCGGACCGAATTTACTTCTGATTGCTGTTGATGATGATGATACCGATGAGGATGATGATGATGATGATTACACTCACGGACTAAATCAATTAAAACATTTTTGTATTGACTGAGTGTCAAGTGTTGCCATATTGTGGCGTTGCAACCGAGTTGTGGGGTTGGGCTATAAAAGGACTGTTGGCCCTTGTGTGGACAACGACGTCCACACATAAACAAATATTGGTTTTGGTGTGTCACGTGTGTGTGGATAAAGAGTTCCACTCATAAACAAATATTGGTTTTGGGTGTGGTAATTTTAAGTTGTTAGGGTTTTTTATTTGAATGGTGTTACGGTTTTATATTTAATATTGTTTATGATTCGTGATAAGTGTTTTTTTTGGTTTATGATTGCGTTTACTTTTAAGAATATAGTGTTAAGGTTATGTTTTGTTTTCATTTTCCTTCTGTCCAAGAGTCCAGTTTGAAGTAGAGTCAGGGGAAAGTTTGTATTGTGGGATATTGAGAAAGTAGGAGTGATCAAGGGTGTGGGGGGGTTGTGTTTTGTATACATCCCGCCACAACACCATAGAGTTGTTGTCAAGGTACATTCCAGGCAAGAGGAATGTACTAGCAGACACTCAGTTGCTTGTGAGGAGCTTCAAATAGTCTTGCCCACTCCAGAGTGGGATGTAATTTTTGTTTTCAAGACTCTTCCGCGTATCCCATTCGAGCCTTTGAGTAGGTTGTGAGACACAGATCTAACTCTCAAGACTGTCATCCTTTAGCATAGGCAAAAAGAGTTGGCTAGTTGCTTGATCTCTCTTATATAGTCACTCATGCCAAGGGGTGGAAGGAGGCATTCTCTAGTTTAGTGCCTGACTTTGTGGCATAAACCCAGAACCCCAAGTTCGAGTATTTCTCCATCTACTCTCTTCAGGTGGTGGTTGAGAGGAGATGCTTCCTCTTGTATCTATTCTATGAGGGCTTTGCGATGTTATACGAAAAGGGCCCGACACCTCAGTCCTTAGTTTCAGAGATTATTTATTAGCACTGGCAGTTCCAAGGAAGAGGTATCAAGGAACACAGTCTCTTTCTGATTTCGAGAGACGGTCCATAGAGTGTACAGCTCGACTGACAGAGGGTCAAGGCACCAACTAGGACCCAAGCTCATGAAGTCAAGGATACTGGGCCCACTCTTGCCTTCAGGGGAAACTTTTCAGTGACCCAAGTGTTGAATGCCGGAGTCTGAAAAAAGTATACCACCTTCACGGCCTTTTACTTGCTAATGTATACCCACAAGTCCCATGACACCTTTGAGCTTGGATCTGTGGTGGCTGCTCAAGTAGTTGTGTATCAAGTCCAGCTCCCCATACAGGATAAAGATGCATCTCGTCTATGGTAACTAGTTGATGCAAGTCTGGAATGAATGTTAGTACTGTACTGTATTACTGGTTCTTCTCCTTCATTCTTTTGTCCCCTCTCTCGGGGACCAACCAATCGAAACGTTACCTTGCTGGACCGGATCTGATGTGAGTAAGTTACACTTCAGAGCTCAATTCTATAAGTCTAGAGAAGTGGTTAGATTACATTCATCACTCGTCATTTGATCACCCAACACATCATACGACATTTGATCATGCATCAGATTATCATCAGACAATTCTTCACCCGACATTTCATCACTAGCATATTTTATCGCTCAACTTTTCATCATGATACATTTTGTCATCACGACTTTTCATCACTTTTACTTTAATAGATTGTATTTTATACAATATATTATTCGAAGACAAAACACAAAAAAAATTCGAAGTACTTTACTATAAATCAGAAACATAATTATGAACTTTCATTTTAAAATTCATAATACCATACAGTACTTATCTGTGTATAGAACTGGAAAAATATAGATGAAACAATTTTAAAAGTCCCGTCTAGAAGTCAAATATCAGCACGGAATAAAGTAACTATCAATTTTGGGTTGCCGAACACCAAGAATCTTTCCGGATCTTCAATACTAAAGTCATGGGAAAGAATTATATATTCTTTAAATCTATCAGTAACTTTAAAATCTATGTAGTTTAGTGAACGACCAAGGGCAAGAGTGTCCAGAAGAGCGAGGCGATAGCGATGCTCGTCCTTTAGCGCTGCTGGTGATAGGAGCGCTGGGCCCTGGAAGATCAACACCTGCAATCTGCAGGTTCCCGTGGGGAGAAACAAAGGATGGAGGATTATAGGACGATGAGGTCCCAGGATGGCGAGAGAGTTCGTCGTCAGCAGAAGGCCGTTGAGAAGGCGAACGCGAGCAATCACCACATCCGCGTGTAGAAGGGCCAGGAGAGGGCAAAAGATGAACTTCGCACATTTCCAGAGCGTAAGATGTAGAAGGCTCTGGAGAAGGGTCCTTCCTAGCACCGCACTGAAGAAGGCACATCAGCTCCTCCTTCGAAGAGGTCCCGAAATCGCTAAGGTCGGCCACACCTACAAAAGATCTGAAAGGGAGAATGGCTCCCCAGCAGCTGGAGGTGAAGTTGCTCCTCTATGGCCACTCGATCGTCCCTCGGAAGAGTGCAAGCGAGAAGGAGCTTTAAAAAAGAGATTTGGGGGTGCAAGAAGAAGAAGAATGCACTTTCCTCGCCCCTAAGGGAGAAAGATTGCGCTTCGCCTTCCAAATTTCTCCCATTGGGAGGCAAGCCACTCCCTACACTCTGCGCAGGGTGAATCTTGCTTCTAGCGATGCCCTCTGCACAAATGACACAGAGAGTGCGTGTCGGTCTCCAACGTCGTCATGAAAGTACCGTACGCAGCACCTTCGTACCCAGGAAAGGTTCGCATATATATATATATATATATATATATATATATATATATATATATATATATATATATATATATATATATATATATATATATATTTATGAATTTATCGGTAGTATAAGACGACTGCTCAATCATAAAACCATCTAAGTATAGCCTATGCTAGCTTTTGCAACACCAGATATCTTATGAAATATAGGTTATGTAAAGATGATGATATTACTTGGTGTATCCTTATAAATTAAGAATAAATGAAATAACAAAACAAATCCTGTATTGTTTTCCTAGAACACGCATCACCTAGCCCTCATTGTTTTGTTTACGCTCATCAGCTGCTCACGTACGAAATGCCCGTTCCTCCTCTTTCTTCTTCTTCTTTTATGTTCTTTGATGTTCTTTGCGAGTTTGTTATAAAAGCATATAATAATGTAAAGGTGGAAAGTGTCATAAAATAATTTTAAAAATACGGGATCTCAAATGCCATGGATGGCAGTGAAGACGATTTATTGTACGAATGCGACGACGAAGTCAAAGTCGACTCACCGGAATCGGACTGGAATCTTTACGATGATGGCGTATATGATAAATCTCGTGATATGTTCGAACAGCTTTTCGAAACAGACAGTGATAACTGGGAGGAGTTTTAGTGGTGTTAGATTTATACATGTTGCAGGTTTGATGTTTAATATTGATTGGAAATAAAGTTTTACAAATTTTTAGGTTTTAAATGCAATACTGTAATGTACCGTAATTTTTATTGAGAAATAAAGATTGTACCGTTTGTAATCCAAAATTGTTATTTACAGCTAAAAATAGTAATTTTTAAACAAATAAATAATATGATATCCTATATGTTTTTACTGTCGTAATTAACACTAGCATTAAAATTACTGAAAGGTTAGCGAGAGAAAAAGTTGCTAACAACGCAACCAATACTCGATGTTTACATTTTATCAGCTGTGCTCGTGTGGTTAAAAGTTGGAATTATTCCTCGAATTTATCATTTATGCCATTTTTGTAGATATGCCAATAATATATACGGTAAAACTTGTTTCATTACTTTCATTATACATTTATAAATTAATGTAAATCATTTCATGTGTGTCGGTGGTTATCGCACCTCAACCTAGGCTAACCTACTGATAAACCAGACATAGAATTCAAGGTGTGATTTTTGGGCTCAAGCCATGACGTCCTGATGGAAGGTTCCTTTAGTAACTTCCAAAGGTTATATACGACTACAGTGATATTCCCAGAGAATCAAACCAAAGGTTTCACAGAATTCTAACTTCTGGCGCGAGTACCCTTAAGATTACTCTCAAGGGTATCGTATATAATCAGGGGACGTATTCTTGACACGCCACATGGCAATCTGCACCCCGAATAACCTTTACGCTTCGAGGGGGATACGTGGCAGAATTAGAAGGGTAGCCGCAATAGAGGTTACCCTGGTTCCCCTACTACAATCATATCACAACCGCGCCACCTCCCTCTGGGGGTCATTCCTTTAATTGTAGCGACTCGCTATGGTGGTGTTCCCTGTTGATCTGACATTTTCAATCGATTTCAAGGGAATCTTTATGCTTTCTACGGCTTCTTTCTCCATCCAGAAACTTGAGTATTTATTCTTTACAATATGTATTTTAGTTCTAGCCTCACAATGAAATTAGTGTATTTATTATGTTTGGATCTACGCCGGTCACCGGCCTCGCCATAGGCGCAGTCGTTCATTGGGCATGTGTTATTTAGTTAGCAGAACGACATTTCCGGTTTTAATAGCATTAATTGTCATTATGAAAGCTATTTAGGCATTTTATATTGTAAAGATATTTATATGCACATATGTCAGGGTTTTGGTGATTTTAGGTAACCGAGATCTCGCCTTGTCTAGGTATCCCAACCTAGACAACAAATACTTTCGACATTTCCCCGGTTACCCTTGTGTATTGGTTATTCTTTGGAGATTGATATCTCCTGGAATTTTATTAGCTGTTACTAGTCTCGAATAGAGATTTATGGGTAATCTCTCTTCCCTCTGAGAGTAGCCTTAGGCTACAACTCTCTGCGTTGGCCTTGAATTTTGAATTCTGGCATGACTAGCCTAGAGTTTTTCTGTCTCATCCCTTAACAGCAGACGGCAAGTTTTGGGATTCGATCAGAACCTCAGAGTATTTAGTCTTTTGTCGGCAGTTGGTCGGCGGTGTGATTGCATTCCCCTGCCGGCTGAACTGCCGGCATAGGAGGCTAGCCCTCCCTAGATTACACTTGAAGTTGTTGCATGATGCCGCCACCTTCTCCCTGTGGTCTAGTAGACTAGTCCTATACTCGCAGACCCTAGGCTGTAGAGTAGTATACTCTTGTGGCCTAGGATGGCGCCGGCATTGGAACTCTGTTTCTCCCTTGTTGAGAGGAACGGCATGGACTGCCGTCCTCTTAACTGTATTAGCACCTCCTAAGCTGGAGAATAGAAGATTCTCCTGCTGTTTGGGGTTGTGCCGGTACTGAAACAGAGTTTCTTAGAGGTGTGTAGGTCCGGCAACATTGCCGGACCCTCCCATACCTCGTATAGGACCCTTCCCCCCCCTGTTCTTTTACGATGGCCGAGCCATTGTCTTTCCTGAGCCGGCATCCTGCAACCTTACCATTGCCGGTGGGTTGCCGAAGCCGGCCAGACCCCCCTCTCCTCAGCTGTCGGTGACTGACGGCTTCTGGCGGCCATGCCGGCTGTGGGTGGGAGGTCCCTTTGTCACCAAGGTTCTCCAGTTCTCCCTTGAACTGCTGGCCACAACTTCTGTTGTCGGCGTGTTGCTCTGGCCGGCAGTAGACCGGCACATATAGGTACTGACTCAGTCGGTAGCATGCCGACTGTACTAGTGCTGCCGGAGGCTGGCCTACAGTGGTAAGCCGGCAATAGTACTGTGGCTAGATGGAAGCCTGAATGTTACATTCTCCCCTTCCATTTGAACCTTCTTTTCGGAGAAAGGCAGTAAAATTAGACTTTTACATCCTTTATTACTGTATACATACACAGTAATAGATAGCCTTCACTCCATGCTTTCTCTCTCTCTCTCTTAACTAGCATGCTAGATGCTCCGGCAGGAGCTAGCTAATCCGGCAACTTGCCGGCTGAACTACAGTATATGTCTATACAGGTAGTCAGTATATTTGTAGTATAGTATATACGGCAGATGGAAAACTAACGTATATATTATACTAGTAGAAAGGCAGTAAAATTAGACTTACATCCGTTATTACTGTATATATACACTGTAATAGATAGCCTTCACTCCATGCTTTCTCTCTCTCTCTTATCTAGCATGCTAGATGCTCCGGCAAGAGCTAGCTAATCCGGCAACGTGCCGGCTGAACTACAGTATATGATTATACAGGTAGTCAGTATATTTGCAGTATTGTATATACGGCAGATGGAAAACTAACGTATATATTATACTAGTAGTTATTTCCAATATATCTTGGGTATCCCTGCCCAGGTATTTGCTGAACCCAATTCTATATTGATAGAATAATATTTCGTCAATATTCTGATTTGAAATCAGTTTCCATTTACCCTACAATATTAAATTTCGTAAAGGGCTGGTGGTGTGACACCTCTAACCCTTAAAGGGGAGAGCCCTTATCCCTGAGTTTCCCTGATTTAATATTGTAAGGGAGGTCACAGCAAATAGATTGGTTGGGATACACAAATATATGTCTTTTATCTTTTCTGATCAACATATCTTGGGTACCCTTGTGCGAGCTTCTGCTGGTACCGCTCCTATATCGAAAGAATGGCATTCCCTCGATACTCTGATTGTGAAATCAGTCATCCTTACCTCACAGTGTTAAGTATAAAGGGGGGACAGTGCTTTGTACACTTCCTTACACCTAGGTGTTCGACCCCCCTTTTTACCGGAAATTCCCCAGTTGGAGGAATTTCCTTATCTTAATACTGAGGGGAGGTAACAGCATTGGCTCGCAGGGGATACACGGGTATGTGTCTCGCGCTATCCCTTTATAGCTTTCTGTCCTAAGCTATTTTTGTCAAAGGATGATTTTTGCAAATTGTTTATCAGTGTGATAATCAATTGAATACTCATTTCTGTTCTCCTTTCCTTACAGGAGGGACACCAGATGATGCATCGCAGTCTTTTGCAGTTATAAGAGTGAGTATTTTCATGGACATAATACATGCAGGTTCATGCCCCCAGCAATATTATTTCCAAATCCCCAACCCCGTCTGAGACCCTCTGACCTGTAAGTAGGCCAGACCTTAATGTCGAAGGTCTCAAAAAATCCAAGTTAATAGAATCTGGTATACAGCTCTTAACATTTACACATTTGGGTGTGAGATTTCTAAAATCTCTCCGAAACCATACCTACCTATTTTACAACTTCCTAAAGGACATCCTGTCCCCTATCCCTCCTTTCTCCACTCCAGTTCGAGGAGAGGAGGTGAGGATGGGGGTACCCCCCCTCCTCCCGTTGCCAGTGCATACACGATGGCAGTCTCAAGCTGTCAAACTACGGTTGGTTTGGTTTCAGAAGTTATCACAAAAATGCGGTTCAGTTGCGAACTCGCAAAAGTTCAGAAACTCTACGGGAATTGGACCGAAGATTTCACTTGTTCATTGCGATAACTGACAAATTAGGGTTTCTTTTAAAGGTTTTTAGGTCTTCAAGCTCCCCCAAACCCCCTAACTTTACCTCACAGGATGGTAAGGTTGCAGATACTAACGGCACTAATGAACCTGAGCAAGACTCGTACCCCCGACTGGCAAACACCAGGCAGAGACATTACAATCAGGCCACACCTTGTAGTGATGATAACGACGGCAGTCATTGATTCACTGTCACATCTGACTCCGCCGCCGAGAGCCGGCAGTGTGTGCCCTTGGTCACCACCCAGTCAATAGCTGAGTTGGTATGCCTTCAATCGGCACCCCGCCGATAACCGGCGGACTGCCGACAGCCCAAGGGGTCGCCAATGGTTCAGAGGGCTGCTGACTATGCATATAGTTTTCACCACTACCCAGTCACATTGAATACTGGCTAGGATGGTGTGACTTCTGTCAGCGACCCGCTGACAGCCGACAAGTCACTGACATGCCGGAGAACTGCTAGCCATATCGGTACTAAAGTACTGTGCCAGTTAACTTACCCCCAAGTACTAGCCTTGACGGTAATATGCCAGTTGTATAGGTGTATACAATACCCCATATCACAGACAGAAATCTTTGGTACATAACCATACAATATAATGGTTTTCCAGTACACTGTGCTTCTGAGCACAATCTCTTGCTGAGACCTACCTGAGTTGGGGGATACACTCCCCCCCCCCTTTTCCTTACACTGACTCTTCATCAGCCTCTTTGATTCTCATTATTAATTCCCTGGATGTAGGCGCTGCTTACGCTACTCTATCCTTATGGGCTAGAATCTTCCATCGGGCTCCTTTTAAAAGGAGATGCCCTAGAATCAATAAGTAGTAGGGCCGCAGCAGTTGGCTGGAAGGATTCACACATATGTGTCTCTCCTATTCTTTTCCAGTGTACTTATCCTAAGCTTTATACTATCGAAAGGAATCTTCTATTACAGTGAAACACTGAGAAGCTGATATAGACAAACGGTCAGGTATGACCTAAAAGGAGGACGGGAAGGTTTCTTAGTTCTCCTTGGGATGTTAAACAGCATCCCACAGTTACAATGACCGTTGTTCCACAGACGGCCAGATATGTACACCTTCTGATCATGCGAAGCAAACAGACACTTCTGGTAGGAAGGAAGTTCCTCCTGGATTGCTGGACCTTCGATCCTTGGGTCCAAGGCCTAACCAAGACGAGACTAGAATGGAAATGGACATACCTCCACCATCCTTTCCTTAACTCTTCCTTCATTCCAAATCCCCTGGAAGGGTATACCTTAGTCCTCTAGAGTATACTAGCGGTAAGGAAAGTAGAGTCCATCGATTTCCAAGGAAGGCTGTTTAGTGTTCACGTGAAGGACTCAAGAAAACTCTGAGTCATTCTGGACTTGGCGCCACTCAGCAAGTTCTAATAAAACAGCAAGTTCAGAATGTTAATCCTTCTGAACACAAGGACCTTATTCAGTAAGGGGTGTTGACAGTCTGGCCAGACCTGAAAGATGTCTACCGGCAACTTCCAGTCAGTCACCCCCTCCACTCCTACCTAGGATCCAAGTTACAGAAGATAACATATATCCTAGACAAGATTCTCTTCGGACTAGATTCAGTCCTAGTATCTTCACGGAATTAGCAGACAGTCAAACGAAACCAAGCCTAGAAAGAGTTCAGGCAACAATGGCCCTGAACATCAGGCTGGGGTGGGCAGCACCCGAAACGACTGTCTATGAGTATCCATGGAGATGATCCGGCCCCGGAACATCGGGGATGCAAATTAACTTCAAGAAGTCTCGATTCTCTCCAGCTCAGGGGCTTCAATGTTTTTATAAAATCATTGAAACCTGCGGTCACCCTAACGCTCCTTTCCCTTGGGGATGTAAAAGGAGATCGTAAGGTCTGTCAAGAGACTATTGTAATCAGTCAGGATTCCATGACGCTAACAGGGAGGAGTTTTGAACTATCTCCAGTTCACGATAATGACAGACCCAGTGCTATGTGCACAGCTGTAAGATGCGTTAAGAAGCTGGAGAAGATACGCATCAAACGCTCGAAGAGATCTAATAGGACCAATGATGGTCATTCTCTCTTTGCTTGCCCTACAATGACCAAAGGCCATGGGCCCGTAGTCCATTTTAGCCCTGTAATGGTTGGAGAAACTCTCTCCTCATAGATCAGACCTCTTCAGGCTGATCTGGGGCAATGGCGCCTATCAGCAGCTCGTTTATAAATGATCCGCAAGGTGACAGCGGATGCTCTTCTCGGGTTCAACCCAATAGAGTTGGAATGGTACACGGACGCAGGCCCATTCCCTCCCAGATGGGAACAAGTCCCCGAGCTGCAGATCGTTCTCTTCATCACGAGCGTCATCAAGATACTATCTCGATATATAGCCCCATACGAGGATCCTCTAGTGGAGGTAACAGACATCATGTCTCTAGAATAGAAGTGATGGACTTCCTGTTCAGCCCATCAAATTTCCTCCGGAAGGCCCTCTACATGTTGAGACCCTTCCAGGGGAGAGGGGCTCTGTTGGCTCCCAGGTAGCCCAAGAATAAAGGAACTGAGGCTGAGGCTGGTCCTAGTTATGCACCTAGGATTATCCAGGAGGTTCAGAAGTTTTCTACCTTCGATTTATCACAGTACACCTGATCCCTTCATCTTATGAATTCCTTGCCCTTAATGGTTAGGAAAAAGACTGGGATCTCAAAAGGCAAAGTAGAATTCCTTGAAAAATACAAGTCTAGTCAACTAGAAGACAATACGAGTCTTCCTGGGAAAAGTAAGCTGCTTTGTAAAGCAATAGGGACCAGAAGCAATCTCATGATCTTCTACCTGAACTTCTCTGTCCACCCCTATATTCAAGGTCTGGAGGCCAACAGCACGATGGCCTTTGAGAAAGGAGGCAATGTATCCTTGGATACTATGTGAAGCCTAGTTCTTCGGCCTTGTCCCCACATAAACCCATGAGTAAGCACCAAGGGTAGGGCCGACTTTGCGAGAGAGGTCACTTGATTGGATCTTTGGATCCATGGACCAATATCCATGTGCAAGTCAACCCCGACTAGACCTCTTTTATATGCCGTTTAAATGGATCTGACGAATGAAATCTTTAATAAGATTCCGAAAACATGTGCAGGCTTAGGCCTGCAATGCCACTAAAGCCCATCTCATGGTCTTTGGACAAGGTCCTACATTATGCCTCCCCCGTGAACAATGAGGATTGTTCCCTCAAGGATCTAACCTAAAAGGTTATTTTTCGGTTCGCTATAGCCTCTGGGGCTAGAGTTAGTGAAATAGTGGCCCTATCTGGGATGAGGGCCACATTAAGTGGGAGAACTGCATCTCTTTCCTGATCCAACCTTTCTCACTAAGGACGACCTACCCACTAAGAGGTGGGATTCCTGGAGAATCTGCCCTCTGAAGGAAGATGTCTCTCTAGGACTGCTAGAGTGTCTAAGGTCTATTTTCATAGAACTTCAGACTTCAGGAGAAACAGCTCTTTACAGGAGAAAACTTTGGATCAAACTATCTCTATAACTGAAGGCGAAGCTCACCTACCTTATTCGCGGAGCGAATCCTGACAGCACTCCAGCAGAGCGAATCCTGACAGCACTCCAGCAGATTAAGATCCGAGAAAAGTTGCTTCATCACTGAACCTTTCAGTATGTGGACTTCAGCCTCTTCGCTCATTTACTGATCGGAAGTTGTCCGGTGTGTCTTACAGACACTATGCTAAGCAAGTCTATGGATTGAAGCATTATGTGGTGGCGGCAGGTGCTATTTTAGACCCTGTCGTCTAGCTCTGCGATGAACGGTAAATTGATTGGGACTATCAATTAAAAGGAGAAGGGGTCAGCATTTTTCGTTTGACCTCCCTTTGAATAAGTGTTGCCATGGTAACACCAAATCTGTTCAGAATCTCAGGTGTGAAATTATACGGATACCACTAGTGCCGTGTGTACATAGTACACAGTGTTGTTAGACTATTTCATGTACAGCAATTATAAAGAAAAGTCTTGTTACAAGAGCTTTTCTTCAGTCTGAGAGTGGCACTCATCAATTTTTCCCTTTCAAAAAAGGGAACATTAATTTCTGTGTATGTCTCTTGTATAATTTCCTTATCATGCTACATTCATTTAGCATGTAGTCATTTATTAGGAA